>NW_026294492.1:9192500-9655000 GCF_007827085.1 Peromyscus californicus insignis
AAATGCCTTTGTCAAAGCTCAGAGAAGGAGTGATGATGTTGTTTTGTGGGCTGCAGGAAATGTGTTGCCGAAGAGAAATTAAGTGCAGATCAAAATTGTTGACAGAAACTTGAAACAGTCTTGATATGGAAATACCTCTCAGTAGACATGATGTTCACATGCTGCATCTATCAGGAGTGACATATTCCCCATCGAGTACTTCACACAACGAAAGAGTAAGGGCATGAGAATGATGCTGCAACTTTGCCCAACAGCCAGAGATAACACTTAGGAGTTCTTACCAGAGTGGGAAATTGAATTAGTGGCCCTCACACCTGCAAAGTGTCTGGCTCCTGCTTACAGCCCTGTGTCCTTACACGTATTTGTGTGAAAAAATAATGGTGGGTCCTTAACTCTGTTTCAGTCTGGAGTCATTATCTAGCCTGGGAAGAGTGAGTTGCTGGAATGCTGCATTCTTTCTCCTGAAAGTGATTTGGGTATAATTTATGTGTAAAAGAATTGAAGTACATTTGATGCTTTGTGATAAAGGCAGAGCCATCCTGGAAAAAAGATTTTCTTTTTCTCTGCAGGATAGAGGGGATTAAAAAAAAAACATGGAGATAAATACACAGGCAGAAAGAAAATTGATAGAAATAGATAGTTGATATGATAAATAAACGACAGACTCTATGCTGGGTTTTTTTCTTTTTTGATATTTCAGTGGGTCATAGGTTATATTTCTAATAACCAGTCATAGAACTAACAATCATTCATTAATTGCAGAAATAGCTCTATAATTTTCAGTCTTTCACACACTTTCTTTTACTATTTTATTACTTCAAACCAGTAAAGTCATCTAGATAACATAATTTAAAAAAGTCATACATATATGCCCTGAGTCTATTGTTTAGGAAATTTGACTGTGGCCTAAGTTGGAGAAACAGAGGAACAGATGTGTTGACATTAGGTTAAGACATCTTTGTAACATCAGTTGCCTGTGCTTGAATGATGCATATCCATTGGTATAAATGACAATTAAAGATGTGGGATTCAGCAAAACAAAGGGAAGAAAATATTGAGAATAGAAGAAATCTCAGGGCCCTTGGGCAGCTAAAACTTTAGAATTCATGTTTGGCACCTTAACGTTTTCCAGTAGAAAGATGGAAGCTGGGATCTGTTGAGTTCTTGGAATGAACAATAGTTCCTCCCATGAATATGCAAGTAAATGCCTTAGAAGCAGGACTTAGGCCAGGGGAAGGTTGGATGACACTAAACCAATAGAAGAAAATGTAATCAAAGACTAAACCATAAAAATCTGTTTTTATCATAGTGGGCTTCCAGAAGTTGAGTGTCCCAGAGTTTATGGTTCATAGCTAGAGATCCTACCCCAGTTTATGTCTGCATAACTATTATATGTCTATATAAATGTACAAATTGCTTTAATTAAACTTTCATACTTTAAGCTGCCTAAAGAGGTATTTCTTGCCTGGTAGTGACGACACACACCTTTAATCCTAGCACTTTAAAGTTAGAGGCATGTGGATCTCTGTGAGTTCAAGGCCAGTCTGGTCTACTGAGTGAGTTCCAGGACTTAAAGCTACACAGAGAAACCCTGTGTTGAAAAGAAAGAGAGGGTGGGTGGAAGAAGTATATATTTCTTAATGAAATACCAATACTGCTGTTTTGCATTTTTTGTAAATAAGAAATAAATTCATACCTCCTTCCCTTATGTTTTCCTTTTCCTACTTCCCTCCCTCTGCCTCTTCTTCCATCTGTTGATGTGCTGGGGCTCAAACTCAGAGCATCTTGCATACTAGGCAAGTACTCCACCACTGAGGTATACCCTGAATGCCACCAAATCCCATGAACTAAAAAGTTAAATAAATGAAATACATCATCAGCTGCTGAACACGGTGTATAGTTGTACCTTACCTGGAAATGCACCCCCCAATCAAGACATCTCTTACATTCCAGTTCCCGCCAAGTCCTGCCAGTCCTGGAGCCCACTTATAAAATAAACACACAGACTCTTACATTATTTAAACTGCTTGGCCTTTAGCTCAGGCCTATCATTGTCTAGCTCTTACTCTTATATTTAGCCCATTTCTATTAATCTATACTTTGCCATGTGGCTCGTGGCTTATCGGTACCTTACATCTTCCTTGTCCTGGCGGCGGCTCCAGCAGTCTCCCCCTCTGCCTTCCTGTTCCCTCAACTCTCCTCTCTGTTAGTTCCGCCTATACTTCCTGTCTGGCTACTGGTCAATCAGTGTTTATTTATACAGAGCAATATCCACAGCACACTCTTGTTACCTGGCTTCTCTGGGGCTTTGGATTGTAGGTTTATTATCCTATAATTTACTCCTAATATCCACTTATGAGTGAGTACATACCATGTTTGTCTTCCTGGGTCTGAGTTACCTAACTCAGTATGATTTTTTTTTCTAGTTCTATCCATTTGCTTGCAAATTTCATGATGTCATTGTTTTTTACAGCTGAATAATACTCCATTGTGTAAATGTATCACATTTTCTTTATCCATTCTTCAGGTGAGGGGCATCTAGGTTGCTTCCAGGTGCTGGCTATTAAGAATAACACTGATATGAACACAGTTGAACAAGTATTCTTGAGGTATGATTGAGCATCCTTTCAGTATATGTCCAAGATTGGTATAGCTGGGTCTTGAGGTAGATTGATTCCCAATTTTCTGAGAAACCATCATATCGATTTCTAAAGTGGTTGTACAAGTTTGCACTCCCACCAACAGTGGAGGAGTGTTCCCCTTGCTCTGCATCCTCTTCAAAATAAGCTGTTATCAGTGTTTTTGATCTTAGCCATTCTGACAGGTGTAAGATGATATCTCCGAGTCATTTTGCTTTGCATTTCCCTGATTGCTAAGGATGCTGAACAATTCTTTGAGTGTATCTCAAGTATTTGAGATTCTTCTGTACCCCCATTTTTAATTAGATTATTCAGTATTTTGATGTCTAGTTTCTTGAGTTCTTCATATATTTTGAAGATCAGCTCTCTATCAGATGTGAGATGGGTGAAGGTCTTTTCTCATTCAGTAGGCTGCTGTTTTGACTTACTCACAGTTTCCTTTACCCTACAGAAGCTTTTCAGTTTTAGGAAGTCCCATCTATTAATTGTTTGTCCCAGTGTCTGTGCTACTGGTGTTATATACAGGAAGTAGTCTCTTGTGCCAATGCATTATATTGAGGACTTTGATCCACTTGGACTTGAGTTTTGTTCAAGGTGATAGATATGGATCTATTTGCATTCTTCTGCATGTTGACATCTACTTATACCAGCACCATTTGTTGAAGATGCTTTCTTTTTCCATTGTATAATTTTGGCTACTTTGTCAAAAATCAGGTGTTCATAGGTGTGTGAATTTATGTCAGGGTCTTCAATTCAATTCCATTGATCGACCTGTCTGTTTTTATGTCAATATCATGCTGTTTTTATGTCAATATCATGGTGATACCTATGGAAGTTCCTTTATTGTACAGGATTGTTTTAACTATCCTTGGATTTGTTTTTCCATATGTAGTTGAGTATTGTTCTTTTGATGTCTGTGAAGAATTGTGTTGGAATTTTGATGGGGATTGCATTGAATCTGTAGATTGCTTTTGATAAGATTGCCGTTTTTACTATGTTAATCCCACCAATCCATGATCATCAGAGATTTTTCCATTTTCTGTTTTGTTCTCCAATTTCTTTCTGCATGCTATCATATCATTTTCAAATAGCAAAAGTTTGACGTCTTCCTTCCAATTTGTATTCCCTTGATCTCCTTTTGTTTGTTGTCTTATTGCTCTAGCTATAACTTTGAGTACTGTATTGAATAGATATGGAGAATGTGGACAGCCTTGTCTTATTCCTAATTTTAATGGAATCAGTTTAAATTTCTCTCCATTTAGTTTGATGCTGACTGTCAGCTTGCTGTATGTTGCTTTTATTATGTTTAGGTATGTTCCTTGTATCCCTGATCTCTCCAAGACCTTTATCATGAAGGGGTATTGGATGTTGTCAAAGACTTCTTTAGTTTCTAATGAGATGATCATATTTTTTTCAGTTTGTTTATATGGTGGATTACACTGAAAACTTTTTGTATCTTTAACCATCCCTGCATCTCTGGAATGAAGCTCTCTTGATCATGGTGGATGATTTTTTTGAATGTGTTCTTAGATTCTGTTTGCCAATATTTTATTGAGTATTTTTGTATCAATATTCATAAACAAGATTGGTTTGTAATTCTCTTTCTTTTTTGCATCTTTGTGTGGTTTGAGTTATCAGGGTAACTATAGCCTTATAAAAAGAATTTGGCAATGTTCTTTCTCTTTCTATTTTGTGGAACAATTTGAGGAATATTGGTATTAGCTCTTCCTTTAAAGTCTGATAGAATTCTGCAGTGAAACCATCTGGTTCTGGGCTTTTTTTTGATTGGGATTATAGGTTTATTTATATTGTTTATCTAGTCTTGATTAAATTTTAGTATGTGGTACTTATCAAGAAAACTGTCTGTTTCTTTTAGATTTACAAATTTTGTAGAGTACAGGTCTTTGAAATATGACCTAATGATTCTCTGGATTTCCTTTGTGTTATATCCCACTTTTCATTTCTGATTTTGTTAATGTGTATATTCTCTCTCTTTCTTTTGGTTAGTTTGGATAAGGATTTGTCTATCTTGTTGATTTTGTCAAAGAACCAACTCTTTGTTTCATTGATTCTTTGTATTCTTTCCTTTGTTTCTATTTTATTGATGTCAGCCCTCAATTTGATTATTTTGCCATCTACTCCTCCTGGATGAATTTGCTTCTTTTTGTTCTAGAACTTTCAGGTGTGCTATTAAGTCACTAGTGTAAGATTTCTCCAAATTCTTTATGTAGGCACTTAGTGCTAGAACTTAGCAATGTTTTCATAGTGTCCCATAAGTTTGGGTATGTTGTGCATTTTCTAGGAAATTTTTAATTTCTTTATTTCTTCCTTGACCCAATGGTGATTCAGTTGAGAGTTGTTCAGTTTCCATGAGTTCATAGGCTTTCTGTAGTTTGTGTTGTTGAACTCTAACTTTAGTCCATAGTGATTTTATACATATATATATATTTGTGTGTATGTGCTATGTTATGTATATGCATGTATTTACTGTATATAAATGTAAATATGTCATATATATATCACATAGCACATGAACATATCATATATGTGCATATATACATAAATTTCTTTCTCTTAATCCAGTGACCTACTCTATTAACACTATAGTTCATAGGGAAGAAGAAAATATTTCTACATATATTCATTGACATTTGAATGAATTCTACATAAATAGTATTATTGGTAATAAATAGTTCTCTTTTGTTTTTGGTTAACTTTAAATGGCTATACATTTCATGGTTAGGTAGCCACCATTTCTTAGATAACTGAGAATTCCTATAGCATCATGAACTTTCTCTCTACATGGTTAATCAGCCTCTAACTTCCCAAGGCTTTTATTCATTGGAGTTATGGGTGAATTCTCACCTTAAGTTTTATCAAATTCCTCTATGAGATTTCAGGATATAAAAATTTCTCGTTGAAATCAATGATTTAAGAAAGAAAAGACAGTTATAATTTTGTGTTAAAGACTGCACTGATGAAAGCAGATGAATCTTCTGCAAGAGCTTGTTGGAATTTCGGTAAGCTTCCTCATTTAGGAACTCATGTGTAGAAGAGGGAGCTATTAAATACCTCATATAAACCTTCAATGCAGAAACATGCTGAGTGCTTAATATTTACCAGATGATTTAATGCATGGATTCATTTAATTGTTTCTGAAATGCTGTAAGTGAACTGTATATAGCCTTGTTTTACAAATGAGAATGGAGAAGTTCAAGGCACCAAGTAGTATAGCCAAGGTTATCGGTGGTAAGATCTGTAACTGTGCACCCAAACCCACTCCCTGCATTGCCTTCTGAAACAAGAACATTCCTTTCTACTTGCTGTGAGTCTGTGCCTCTAGGATGGAAAGTTTTCTCAACACAAAAAATTCTCATACTTATTTCTAAAGGGAGTAAGATGAATGTGGTAGGAATCTCACCTCTTCATTCCTGAATCAGATTGGATGTTTCCTAACACCTAGTAGGAAATGGCAGGATGCTACATTGCCTTATGGTCTTTGCCCAGACTGGCTTTCAAAGTTAAATTTCTCCTTCAAGATTTCTCTGGTGGTAGATCGTACCATCCATGAACAAATATATTTGGTGCTATGAAGACCATTCCTTTTCCAGAAGCCTCAAGTTTGAAGCAGCAGAATTGAACATTCCCACAGTAACAAGGGAAATTATTTCCAGTAATAAAACTGGAAGATTAAAAACAACTTTGTACCATCAAAATCTCCCAAAGAGCCCTGCCCAGTGGGGAACGAGTGTTGAAATACTCAAGACTATAGGGGACATCTCTCGCTCTAACCATGAAAGCCATTTTATAAATTATTGGGAACACATATTCCTGTCAAGGACGTAAGCAACATAATTTTTTGTTCACCCATGCTGGGAACAGAAATTTCAGCCATCTTGGAATATAGATTGACAATAAAGTGAAACACTCTTGCCCTATAATCCAGCAATTATACTCCTGGGTATTTATGCATGGAGAGAAGGAGGAAAGAATACTGAAGACAGATAGGTTGAACACAAAGGAATTTTAAAGCATTGAAAGTCTTCAGTGTGGTCATATAATAGTAGCTTTCTTTCTTAGATTTTATTTATTTATTTATGTGTACTCTTGCCATGATGAGAAAGTGGACCTAAAAGGACAACTTACAGGAGAAATTGGTAAGGATTGAATGTATGTGGTGAAGCTTGATGACAGGATAAATAAATTTACCATTTGTGTTATTTCATTCAGCCAGTTATTTTAAATGCAACTTTTGAATAATTTCTTATATTTCTTATATTTTTCTACAAATATAAAATTGCCCTGAAATGAAATCTTTTCACAAAGGTCATTGTATATAACTTTGCATTAAATAGCTCATAGAATAGTCTCTTTCATTCTATCTGATATAAGACACATTAAATATCTGAATTGTTAGTTGCGTATAGTTTTTGTTGAAGGCATCAGACATCTGTGAATATTTGGTATCATAATATCTTCATAATGTTGGCATTTTAAAGGAACTTCAAAGTTCTATATATTCATATGAATTTCAATTTATTGTCAAAGTTCATAAATTAAATTTTGATGTCTTCTTTAGAAGATCAATTGACATTCTATACCTACTACTTTTAACTGTGGTCTTTCAAAATCTAAACAGAAACCATGGACTTTTGGAGGAATTTTAAGTAGCATCTAAAAAAATAATTAAATTTGGATGTGTTGATAGTGAGGATCATATCTCAGTCTTGTTCATCGTCTGAAAGTCCTCTCTCTTTGAGCTATTTATTTATTTATTTTTAAGGAAGAGTTTTATATAGTCCAAGGTGAATTGGCTATGTGGTGGATACTGGATTGGACTATTGATTTTCCTGTCTTCACCTCCCAGTGATGTACCATTATAACTTGCTGACATATTTTTATGTTTATTTTTAATGAATTATTGATATAATTAACATTTTACAAACAGACATTAGGTCATCCTGTTCAAAATCTTATCACTGTTAATAAAGAAAACTTTCTGGTAAGCCCATGTTAATCTTTGTGCAAACATATTCTGAGAGAAAAATAGTCATTAAATCCACAGAAAAGACCTCTTAGTTGATGATAAACTATTGGTGTAAGTAATAATGAATAATTTGGCACACTGTGGTGAAATGGTGTTGGGTCAGTCGAAGAAAAGAATAGGACTATTTGCTATAGCTCATACACTGAGCTGGGTAACTGCTTGCACTGACTGTGCTCCAGACTTAGTTGGTCAGATACACAAGGACAATCAAGGACTGGGATTTCTCAGCTTAGTCAGAAATGCTTAGGGAAGCATCTACCCAGTGCTGGTGAAGTCACGAATCTTGGAAGAGAACCTACAACTACCATTTCACTAAACCAGCATAATTCCTAACTACCTTCTCCATAGTTGTCCTTAAACTTACAGATAAATATATTCCTCATCCTTCATCAAGGAAACTTCTCTTTGCAATAGATGAAGAATATGATGGAAAACCACAAGTGATCAAAATACAGAGTTAAGGAGCCCAGTCCCAGTGGATACATCTACAAAGCAACTCCCACACCTAAGGTTCATGGAAAGATTGTAAGAGCCAGAGGATCAGTGAGTTTGCTATGAGACTGTAGTCTAGTAATATCAGAAGTTATATCCATAAAGTCTCACCAACATGACTGCTTAAACATGAGATGAACAAGGAAAACAATAGACATGCCAAAGTTGATCAGAGAAAGCCCACCCTCAACCTCACACAAAGAACTATAGGCAACTAAGGAAAGGTGAGATGTACCTGTCATCTACTTCAATTTTAACATTAATTCTATGGGTAGAAATTGTATTACCTTATTTGAGTTTAGGATTGAAACCAGCCAACTGGTCTACGCACTTCCAAGGATTGTACTGTAGAGTAATTCTCTTAATAGCTCGTGGCTTCCTATTTTGACTTAGTGGTTTTATTTAGTCTGAATTTTTATTTCAATGACTGATGAAATGCCCAGAGGGAAGACTTCAATGTACAGCATTTTTTTTTGAGACAGGGTTTCTCTGTGTAGCTTTGCCCCTTTCCTGGAACTCACTTGGTAGCCCAGGCTGGCCTCGAACTCACAGAGATCCGCCTGGCTCTGCCTCCCAAGTGCTGGGATTAAAGGCATGTGCCACCACCGCCCGGCAAATGTACAGCATTTTAAAGAATGGATTCTTGTGGTATTTTTGCCTTAATGTAGAGTAGTTTCTTTTCCAGATTATACTTTATTCACTCATTATATTTTTGCTTTCTTTCACTGATTCATAAACAATAAATTCAGGTTTTAATAGTGTTAGCTCTTCTGCCTGTTTTTGCTTCCAGGTCTTGATGTTCTTTCTTCCTCATCCCCCCATCCACACACTTTCTGCTTTATTTTTTTTGATTTCCACTTGTGAATGCATATTCTCTTCTGACATCAACTATCCCTACATCTACAAAATTAATCTCCTGTTATCAATTAAACAAATAGCATAATGAAAAGTAACTCATTAGCTCTCCACCATAAAATTCACTTTTTAATGTGATTATTTGAAACTTCATTAATAGTATGCTAGAATAATCTTTTATTTTAAAACAATGACTGAAATTGCTTTGCAGAGTTGGCATTTAAATGAACAATCAGATGAGCATTGTTTGGCTCATGAATAAGTCATCTGCATCAGCAAGTGTAGTAGAGTGCCTGAGTGATATGGTAGAAGTATAGGAGCACAGATTACATCAGTCAGCACAGAATAGTCAGGTGAGGGAGCAAATGCTGAAGTGAACATCTTTTCTAGCTCTGGTACACCTTTGAAGGCAAATTTGGCTTACCTGTTGTAATAGTGTATATAGCACCTGGAGAGAAACTTTTCCTAATTATTAATGTGAGACAAAGAAACCACTCTCTGGAAAGAAATACATTTGCAGAAAACTACACAGGAAATACGTTGCCATAACAGAAACTTCTGTTTCTTCTGACTTGTGTCTTCTGCCCACCTCAAGTAGCTATGACTACAGTGAACTTTTCTCAAGTTAAGACTTACCGTAGCCATCTCCTTTGCATTCACCTTATCATTGCTTTCTAGTATTTTCTACATTTTCCCTGGCTTTTATTCAGGGATAATTGTAATCTTAAAAGGTAGGCATTTTGCATGCAAAGGCATCCTTCTATTAAAGGACCACAGAAAGGGAATGGATGCTGGAGTTCTTGTGTTGCTTTGTTTTAGAGTTTGGAATTCTGACATGATTTACTATGATCTTCAGAAGTCTCAGGTTGCTACTGAGCAATATCAACAGTATGCCTTACACTGATTATTTTTATTTTGCCAGTATCACTCAATTCCAACCTGTCAGTCTTGCAATCATCTTCCCATAAACCGTTCCAAGTCCTTTTAAGAGTTTAATTTTTGGTGCTAATGATAAATGAATTCTGTTGTCACTTTTCTAAAAAACAAACACATAGACAAAAAAAACATTGTGCATTGACTTTGACTTTTGTCCAAGGGATACTTTCTCTTCTTCTTCTTTTTTTTTAGATTACAGAAATTTTGTTATGACTTACTTCAATGTCCATGTTTCAAGATATTCAAGTGCTTCCAGATTAGCCCTGGATTCACAGTGGACCCTGTAACTCTGCTTCAGTATTCCTGTTTATCATATCTTGGAGACAATTTACTCTTGTCCTTTAATTTTCTGTAGTATCTGCTGCAATGTACCACTACTTCATCATTAATTACCTATGGGGCAGGTTAAAAACTCAATTTCCACAATAGTATTATCTCCAACTCTCACGCTTTAATGTACCCGAACTCTTGTTTTGTGTGTTCAGACCATATTTGCCTCTCTTGTGATGAACACATCTCTGAAGCTGTGGAAATAAGTGGAAATGTGTTAATATTACTAGCTGATAAGATTCACTTTTTTGCGTGCCCTGAGCAGAAAATGTACTCATTCTGTCATGCTGGGGTAGAAAAGAAAGTTGGGGGGAATTAAGCGTGTATTAGAAGAGCAGGGGCCAGCTGTCTCTGTGGTTTTCCCCATCATGATCTTGATCTCACTTACCCTCTCTTAGGAGAGGGAGGGTGGGATGTGGGGAGGTGCGGGGAGCTGGAGAAAGGGGAGGCGAACTGGGAATAGTATGTATAATGAAAAACAACCTTTTAAAAAATACAAAAAAAAAAAAAAAAACCAGAAAATACAAAAAGGAAAAGAAAAGCAAGGGCTTCTTACTCTTCTGGATTTAGATTCTTGCTGATGGAGAGTCAAGAATTTCAATGTAACTGATCAAATCTTTGTGAGAGTGCCTGTAAAACAATTATACACTGTTTCATGAGAAATATCTCAAGTAAAAGTATTAGGGCAGCTGATGCAGGCTTGTGAGATGGCTCAGCAGATCAAGATGGTTGCCCTCAAGCCTGATGACCACAGTTCAATCTCCCAGACCTACAGTGTTCAAGAGAAGAATTGAACACTGCAAGTTGTCCTCTGGCTTCCATATGCATACTATGACATGTATATTAAAACACGAACATAAACACATATACATGCACATACAAATAGCTAAATAAATATAATCAAATGTGGTGATATTATATTTCCCAAAATATTGTGTACCCTAATAAACTTATCTGGGGTCAGAGAACAAAAAAGCCACTAGATACTTAGGATAGGCAGTGGTAGCACACGCCTTTAATCCTAACATTCCAGAGGCGGAAATCCATCTGTGCAAGGATACAGCCAGCATGGTGACTCACACCTTTAATCCCAGAAAGCGAGGCTTTAATTCCAGGGAATTATGATAGAAAACAGAAGGGTATATAAGGCGTGAGGACCAAAAACTAAAAGCATTTGGCTGGTGAAGCATTTGACTGGTTAAGCATTCAGGCTTTTGAACAACACTTCAGTTGAAACCCATTGGGATGAAGACACAAAAGCTTCCAGTGTGAGGAAACAGGGTCAACTAAGGAACTGGCCAGGTGAGGTTAGCTGTGGCCTATTCTGTCTCTCTGATCTTCCAATGTTCACCCCAATACTTGGCTCCAGGTTTGTTTTTATTAATAAGACTCTTTAAGATTCCTGCTACAATCAAATAGCATGCTTAAGGCAAAGTATGCTTTAAATCATTGTAATTTTTTTGTGTTTAATATTATCAGCACTTTTTTCTCAATTGTAAACTTGTAAAATACCCCTCATGCATCATGGTATATTCCTATAACTTTATAACAAGGCCATTTTTACTCAATTTTAAAAAGTTTACCCCAAATTAAATCATATATAGATTATATCCATTGAATAATATGGCATCGAAGCTACAGAATAACCTATCATTAAGATATCTGAACATATTTCATTCCTTATTCCCACACTTGAATCCTTTCCTTTGAATATGCTTTCTCCTTTGCTTCATGAACTCCCTCACTTTTGTAGAAATTCAGTTATGTGGTATGGATCACAATCTCAGCCAAACTTATGTAGAGATCTCTGAGGAGCACTCCCTAAGTATATAGCCAGCTATATGGAGATAATGTCTTCTATATCTGGTGACAGTATAATTTTTTTTGTGCTACAGAATTAATAGATAGTTCCTGGCAGTGATATCATATAAGTTTACCCCAAAGCAAACACACCAATGTGCAATCCACAGAAAATCTCTGGCCTAAGGAAAGAAGACCTAAGGCTTTTCACCCAGTAAGTGTACATTATTCCTGACAATAAACAAGAAATATGTGAGTTTGTGGGTGTGGTATTCATCTTCTTTTCTACCTTTATTTTCATAACTCTGAAAAAAATTTAATGATTTTGTAATCTCTTAGCACCTAAAGAGCTAGCTGTGTGGAGTACATTCTTTTATTTTGTTTTTTATATTTATTCTGGCGCTATTGCCCAGAGTTCCTAGAGGATCTTTTCTTCTGGCCACAGCCTCTCTATCATTCAAGGACAAACCATTGGATAACTCCATTCCATCCACTCAAAATTCCACTGTATTTTTAAGTTACATTATGTGTAAAAGTTTTAGCCAAACAATGCAGTATCAGTTGACTTTTGTTGTTTTCCTAGCCACTTCTAATACCTCACTGGCTAGGTATGTTGATTTAAATCTCAAAGTTCTATCTGATGTTTTTTTTTCTCCAAAGCTTGTAGGAATGATATATATATTTCTCCAGCACATTGAATTACTTCTGTATTGAGAAATTTACTTCTATTTAATTGTGTTATCAAAAGAATTCTCTTAGCATTTTGCTTATAGACTATGCCTTTGGAAAGGGGATTTAGGGACATAAAATCAAACCACTTGAAATCAACTCTAAATTCTTGCCAAGACTAACTTGAACGTAGAGTGTGTGGCAATTCCTAACAATAAACGAGAAATATTTATTCAGAAATATGGAAAATAAAATAGCTTAGTATCTATAAAAGTCTAACATAAAGCCTAGTATATGGTATGTTATTAACAGAGATCACATTTTGGAGTTGGAGAGATGACTCAGCAGCTAAAAAGAATTTGCTGCTCTTCCTGAGGACCAGGGTTCCATTCTTAGCATCCACATAGTGGCTCGCAACCACCTCTAACTCCAACCTAGTGATTCAATGCCCTCTTCTGTCTTCCATGGGTACCTGAGTATAAGCTTCACATATATACCCTCATAGTCACACATATACATAATATAAATATTTTTGAAATATTGCCTTTTGTGAAAAAATACAGGTAATATAGATCACAGGCACAAAAAATTATTCCATACCAATTATAGGAGAACCAAAAATGTGTACTCAAGACTCTGGAGCTTGTATAAATCAATGAAGAAAATTCAGGCTTTGTAGTTAGAAGCAAGGTCATTCTTTGTGTGCTACCAGCTACTTACAAGAAAACTCTGTGGTTCATTTTTAGTTTTGGCTTCTTGATAAGATAGATGCAGCTATGGTCCAAGAGGAGCAGGCTACATCTTGGGCTTTCATAAGAATTTGGCAATGTCATCCCTGTGGTATTGGTTTTGAATTCACAAAAGAAGCAATGTGGTGAGGGTCCTGAGGAGAAGCTAAGGCCAGGCACTATGTGACACAGCCACAGTCCTCACAGAGTGTCCCACAGAGGTGATTGCAAAGGTAAGACTCCATGTGAAATGGAGACCTCTAGACACTGGAATTGCCTGGACCCAGGGATGACTCCCAAGGAGAGTTGTAGGTGTGCAGTAGCTGGCCTAAGGGGCAATTTGTATGGTTGAGTTAGCAAAATTGGAAGGGTGGGGCTACTGGGTTATTTGGAGCACAGGGATTATATTATAAACCCTAGGTTTCAGACATAGACCTACAGGATTTAAATTTTTTCTGGTGGATTTTCATTTTTAGTTTCACCCTTACATCCTGTGTCCTAATTCTTAACCATTTTGAACTGGAAATGTTTGTTCTCAACCATTATATGGTGAAAATATATAACTTTACTTTAAAAATGTTTTATTTTATAGAAGCTCACAGTTAAGGAATTTTGAACTTTTAAATGGAAACTTTTAAAGACTGTGAATTTTACATGATGAGATAAACATGGGTCTTTGGAAACAGAGATAAAATATTAAACCTTCAATTGTTGTGTTTATGTATGAAGGTGACAAGAGGTGGAGTTAGTAACGATCAGCTTCAGATTGTTGATGTGAAGCAGTTTAGAATTACCTGGGAAGAGAGTTTCAATGAGAAATTATCTGGATCAGGTTGGACTGTAGGTATATCTATGGGGAATTACATTGAGTATGTTTTGATTATGAGATGGGAAGACAAGCCCTCCATGGTTGCTCTGTTCCCTAGGTACCTTGAGCTGTAGTGGAGTGGAGAATGACAAGCCTCTGTAGTGTGAATATCTCCTGATAATCTACACATAAAGACTGGGTTTTTCATGATGGTTCTGTGTGAAGAGTTAAAGGCTTTAGGGTTGACTACTTTGTACTAGATAATAATCTCAGGGCTCTTCTCTGGGGAACACTTCCAATCTTAGCATTCCTTAGTTGACTATAATTCCTTTTCTCATAGTCAACCCTGAAATCTCATATATTTAGCTTTGTATAGACTGAGCAGGATATATATATATATATATATATATATATATATATATATATATATGAAAATATAATATATAACATTTAACATATACAATATATGTGTATGTGTGTGTGTGTGCGTACACATACATATAACAACAATTAAAGATTTAAAGATGCAGAGGACATGGATTTGAGTGAGCACAGGGGCTCCATGGCAGGGTTCAAAAGAAATGGAGGGAGTAAATGATGTAATTATATTTAAATTTAAAAAATAAAAAAAATAGAAGAGTTAAAGGTATATTTTAGGTCATTGAGAATGTTTACTCAAGGGTATTTTAGAATCCCAATATCTCCCTGAGACCCCTCTCTTTCTCCTTCTCTCACTGTCTCCCTCTTTCTTTTCCTCCATAAGCTCTGGCTCATTATGTGAGCTCTTACTTCGATACAGACCTCTTCACTAAAATCTCACCTTTTCCAGAGTTGCAAGCAAATGGAGTTCCCTGGGCTTGGATAGGAACCACCAAAATGATGAGTCCATGGACCATTTCACATGCAGAGAGTTTCTGTTATTTCCTTGTCATCACACAAATCTACTTAATACTTAGACATTCCCTTAATTTAAATAAATTATTCTCTAAATCATTCTCTCTCTCTCTCTCTCCCGGGGGATCTCAATTGCCAGTTAATCAGGGCTGCTGTTATACACACAAAGAGGAGGAAATTGCATATACTTCAATGAAAACATGACCCTCACAGTCACATGTGATCAGCTATGCAGGCCACTGTCTGATTGTTCATTAGAATGCTCGATAATAAGGGATGGGTGGTGTAAAACGTATTTAAGATTCCAGTTCCTCTGAGGGGACGAGGTCTATGTTAAATTATCCACTCAGCAGACTGATGTATGTATTAATATGGGATAATCAACAAATGAATAATTACTGAAGTTGTAGTATAATTAGGTGTCTGTGTGGAATAAATAACAAACCCCAATCAACAAAAGCAAGGATGATCAGTTCAAAGAAACAAGCTTTGTCCACCTTAGGATCAGCTTGAAGGTCTGAGTCACCTAGGAGTAATTCTATACAATTATCTCCTCTTTGTATTTTTCTTTTCCTTTCCTTATTTTTTTTAAATCCTTTCGTCTTTAAAGAAATATTCTCTCATAATCTGAGATGTGATAGATAAGTATGGTAAAATCCACAAATCTTTAAGCAACACAGTGAAATTCGCTTATGTATGTAAGCACCAGGCACTGCTGTAACATTTCAGATACTCTGTCAGCTCCATCAGAGAGAGACTATGTACATGCCTTTGACTCAGCCATGTTATAGGAGGGAGTTCTGTTCTCAGCCATGTTCTAGGAGAGAGTTCTGTTCTTTGTTGAGGCAAATAGTTAATCTTATAAATATCTCCAGGTTTTGTGTTCCTTCATTCAGCAGAGCTCTTGTGAAGTTCGGTGATGTCCGTGGTCATTGAATGTGTGTCTTTACTGGTCTTCGCTGCCTCATCATCATCGTGTACCAGTTGGTCACATTTGTATAATTTGACAGGCTGCTACTAACAATTTAGTATTCGGCTTAGGATTTACACCTAAGTGATCATTTCTCATCAGCTGTAACCTCAGAATGGAAACGTTCGGTCAAATTGCTGGCTTAAGTTCAGCATTAAACATATAACACTTATTTACCAAAGTTACCAAAATATGTATATGTTTTATATTTCTATCACAAAATAGGATGCTGTTTTATATTCTTCATTACTATAATTCCCTCAGACTAATCAACTTTTTGCTCCACCAAAACCAACTTCCCTCTTGACTACAATAAAAAGTCATAATCAGATATTACACTCACTTTCTTCATATCAATCACTATTAAATATAGTTTCTTGAGGATAGGGTGCTCATCATACTCAAATAGTGTTCAGTTGAAATTGTTCTGAATGCCTCTGTGAATTAATTTCATTTAATTGTGTGTATGTACATGTGCATGTGTGTGTGCAAGTGTGTGCCATGGCCCTGATGTGGCGATCAGAGGACAATTTGCAGGAATCTTTTCTCTTGTTCAGTCACATGAGTTCTGGTAATTGAACTAAGATTGCCTGGCATGCCAATGATCACCCTTCCTGGTGATCTGTTTCACTGGCAATTAATACATTCGATTATATGAAGGCCAACTTTATTTTCTTCTGAGGGGTAGCATTTTGGGTAGTCTTTGTTTTCCAGTTTAACAATTTTGTGTAAACTTCTCGACATTATCAATTTAAGAATTTTGTATGAACTTCTTGACGTTATTTTCATTAGTGGGTAACACTGGAGAAATTTGGAAAATGCATTAAATGCTCATGACATATAGCAAAGTGATAGATGTGTATATGAAAATCACTAGAAGCTGCAAAATGAAATAAAATATTGCTCAGAGATGAGTAGTCTAGGAAAATTTCACTCAATGAGCTGACCTCTTAGGAAGCTGACACTGGGGCTGCTTTGATAAGTTCAGTCAGTGAACAGATTTTGGTGCTGTAGACATCGTGTACTTGGCTTAAATCTTTGATTTCCTACCATGGAATAAATTTTCCTTCATGTGCTCTTGGATTACTTGCAGCTATAATGTCTTCCTAAAATTCAAAATATCTGTGCATAAACAATAGAGCAGGCAAAAAGGAACACTAATTTTCAGCCTGAGTTTCCTTGACGAATGGGTCCTGGAAAATAGATGTAACCATCATGTAAGCATGTAGTGCCTTGGGCTGTATTCCATAAAGACACAAAGAAAACCACCATAGAATTCTGTTTCTAATAAAAAAAATGTATGTTGTCATCACCAAGATACTTTTACTCAAAATTTCTTGTAACTGCTATAAAATTGTCATTGAAAAAAAAACCTGGAACTTTGAAGTTTGTTTGTTTTTAATGATGCAGAAAATTCTCTTTTCTTTCCTCCAAAATGAGTAAAAAACAGTGTGTTGATCAGAAGGCTTAAGCAACCTAGAGAACATACAATGGAGGTACAGGAGTCAATTTCCTTCCTCAGGAAGTGATACCCTTAGCCATCAGCAATCTGGTACCTATAGCCATCCCCATAGTGTTCTCTTCCTACCAGCCGTTCCCTGTCACTCGGTCTCTATGCTCTGTATGGCTCAAAAAGTATAAAGGAATAATCACTCTACTACGTACAAATGCTTCTGAACCTGTTTTTATAGCACTTTATTTTATTGAGAGAGAAATCTTAAGTACGCAAATCATTTTTAAAATCCACCTCATGCTTTTAGCACCTCTGTCATAATGTTTAAATGATACCGTCTAATGCACCTGGCTGGGATTATGTTTTTGGGAGATAGTCGTCTCAGGTTGTCCAGGATAACCTAGAGCGGTGGTTCTCAACCTGTGGAGGTCCAATGACACTATCACAGGGGTCACCCAAGACCAACAGGAAACATAGATATTTATGGTATGATTTTTAACAGTAACAAAATTAGTTATGAAGTAACCATAAGAATAATTTTTGGTTGGGGAGTCACCGCAACATGAAGAACTGTATTAAAGGGTCTCTCAGCATTAGGAAAGTCGAAAACCATTGGAGCTTGCTATATGTCACACCAGATGACAATGAACTTCTGATTCTTCTCCTTGTTGCTACCAAGTGCTGTGCCTATAACATGCATCACTATAACCAGTTGATGCAGTGCTGAGACTTGAACTTGGGACTTTGTGCATGCCAGGCAAGCACTTTACCAACTAACCTCTCAATCTGGCTATATGTCACAGTTTCAAAAATGTTGTTGATGATTCATCACCTATTTTTTTTAAATGAAAGAAAAGCAACAAATTTGTTATTCAGGAAAAAATAACATAGTTCAATGTTTCCTCTTATTTATTGAATGTTTAAGTTTTTCGGTATTTACTTACTTTACCACAAGTTGCTCTTACAATCACTTTTCTTTTGAAAACAATGAGCATACCATATTCAAAACTTTATATACATTTATTCTCATAAAGTTACTAGTAAATATATTGTGCCTTTTAGAAGTGACTGTCCTTACAAATGGATTCTGGGCACTTATCAAAAGAAGGTAACCTGCCTCTTTAGCAAAGGTAAAGCCTGATTCTCTCAGTGCCTATTAAATTTCTGCAGACTCGAATGTGCTCACACCGCACTTCACGCCTGATGAACTTCACTCACCATAAATTCTCCACGGTCCAAAAGCAACTTAATCAATTAACACCTTCCCAGGTTTTATCATGAGGGAGACTGGAGGCCAGGTCCAGATGCTAAAAAACGGTAATGGTGGTATTATTAGGATAATTAGAGAGTCAGACTAGGTCCTCAGCGCCTGATAGGCAGCACTTTTGTTAATGACCCTGTTGCTTCCTTGTCTAAGATTTGTTTTAACTGTGTGTGTGTGTGTGTGTGTGTGTGTGTGTGTGTGTGTGTGTGTGTGTGTGTATAGGGTGGTGCACATGAGTACAGGGGCCCACAGAGGCTGGCTGTGTGAACCTTCCTGGAGCTGAGTGTACAGATAAGTCACCTGACATGAGTACTGGAAACTGAACTTATGTCTTGCAAAAGCAGTGTACACTACACTGAGTCACCTTTCCACCCCCAGTACATTGCTTCTTCCATACAACATTTGAATATATTTGTATTCATTGTATCTTATGCATATCCACCACCTCTTCTTCTTCTGAATACTCCCTGGCTCCCATAATTCATCTCTCTCCTAATGATGTGCTCTTCCTTCTTTAAACTATAACCCACCGAATCTGATTAGTGTTGGTCTGTATGTGCATGGGAGTGGAGGCACTCACTGGAGCGGTTATATCCCTAAGGATATGATATTCTTGCTCTCAGCAACCATCGACTAATGAAGAGCCCCTCAGCCAGGAGTAGACTAAGCTAGCCCATCTCTAATTCATGCTGGAATTTTGACTAGCTTGAATTAGTGCTGTGAGCTCTTGAGTGTAGAGGTCCTGTTATGTCCAGAAGACACTTTAGAGCACTCCTCCCAATTCTACAGTCCTTTCTGTCCCCTTCTCCCAGGAGTCCCCTGAGCCTTGAGGGAAGAGGTCCTATAAATGTCCCATTTAGGGTTTTGAACACTCACTGTCACTTTTTCTTAGCCTATTATAAATGTCTACATTAACTGCTTTCTACTACAAAAAAGACGCTTCCTCACTCAAGGTTGTGAGCAGCACACATCAATGGGTTTAAACACATATATTTAGAGGACGGTTTGAATACATGAAGAAAAATAGAACATTTTAACAGAAGTGATATTATCCTTACCATAAAGGATACTGAAGACACTTCCCCTAAAAATAAAAAAGCTATTTACTCGAACTCCCGAGGCAATGAATAGGGAAGACATGGTTCCAACCTACTTTTGCCTAGCACAAATTCTTTTCTCCAAGACATGAATTGCCCTTTCTTGACAAGTAAAATAGTTCTATGAAGGCCTATTAATTTAGTATCTTTGAAAATGATTTCATTGCTTTGAAATGAAGCACATATAGTGCATATCCTAGAGGATAAATATGAAAACATATTAAGGGCCTCACTCAAACGTAGGTTATAAAATATTCATTCAGTCAAAAATATTTATTGAGCAACATTTTAGTGGCAGAATCCTTTCTAAGTGTTCTAAGTACTAAGGCGATAAATGAAAGTAGCACAAATATTTGCTTTGGAGGCATTTTTATTCTAGTGAGGCAAAGGAGAAAATAATCAAAGTGGATGAATGCTTACAGACTAAGATTCTTCTTTTACCTTGGAGCGCAACATAGTCCTAAAAGCATATGTGTGTTCTGTCTGTGGTTACTATGGAGAAGGATGCCTAAAATGCACAACAGTACTCCTAGGAGTTGTCAAAGTCAAATAATCACAAAACCTTAATTTTTCAGATCTCATGAATAAGCTGAGGTACCAAATTGACAAAGACAACTGAATTTTAAATGATAATGAGTGTCTCCAAGGAAAGATGCATAGGAACCATGACATGTTTGGTAAGGTTGAAAAAAAGACCAGAAAAACAGAGAGGACGAAAGAGAAGTATTTTCAAGAGAAATACAAATGCCATTAATGAGAGATCAAAAAGGATGGGACGCTGTAACAAGGTTGTAACTTTCAGGGCAATTTGACAAGAAGAGAAGAATACATACATTTTCCCTGGTGTCTCCTATGACTAAAAGTCCGCTGCTCTGTCTCCCTTGTCATCTCAACAATGCCCAGCAGTGGACTTTTCTGTTCCTACCTGTTGGCTTTTCAACACAGGATCCAATGAACTCCAGCTTCAATGGCTTTGAAAAGAATTTGCATTTCTTTTACAAATTTACACTTGTTTCTTTGCCATTCATCTTATGGTGCGGTGGTCAGCATTAATCTCCATTTTACTGGCTACATAGTGTCTCTATAGTTACTTTTTTTATAATCATAATACATGACTGCCCTCATCTGAAATTCTCCCAGAAAGAGTTTGTAGATTTAGTATTCAAAATTTTTACAAAACCAGATTATTTTTTTGTGTGCTATTTTGTCACTTCATCATGTGAGGTGTGTGTGTGTGTGTGTGTGTGTGATTCTCATACATGAGCCCCCCCTATCTAATCTCTGGAACAAGAGTGATACAGAAACCTTATTAACAGCAGCAAAGGTGTTTATTAAATTCTAGACCCTATTCTACAGCCCTTGCTTGTAATTAATTCCTCATTCATTCTTAAATCATCCCATGAAGTATTTTTTATTCCTATCATAAGTGAGAACCCAAAGTTGAAGAATCTAATTAAACTGCTTAAATGATATAACCTATTAAGGACTCAAAATGTGAGTGATAGCCTGTTATCTGCGAAGCTCCAAGGGATATACGACTTGAAATAGTTAGAAAGTGGCAACCTAGATTTGATGGAATATATTTTATAGAATATTTACAAAAATGTACCTCCTATTGTCAGGCTTTTAAATATATATGTATTTTATTTTTGAGGGTATATTTTGGAAATTTTATTTTGATGAGTATCTGTGTTTTGCCTACATGTCTGTTCCTGACCTTATTCTTGTCTTTAGCATTTTGGGAATGTGGTTGTTATGGTTCTTGGTTCCTCAATAAATGCATTTTAGAAATCAACATCAGGTTTAGCTATAGAATCACAAACAAAATATTTACATCGAACTCTTTAATTATCATTGCTATTTATATTTGTAATTGCATGCATTTGGGAATATGGGTTAGTGGACATGTGTAAAAGTGTCCTGAGAGGTCAGAGTTGTGGGATCCCCTTGAGTTGTTGTTACAGGTGGTCATTAGTCACTCAGGGAACTGAGTCTGGATCCTCTATAAGAACATCAAATGATAATAACCCCTGAGTCCCTTACATCACAGTCTTGACCTCTGCATGGCTTCATCACTTAGCACTATCAATGACAAGATGGTTGTCCATTTTCTCCTTTATTGACCCCTAAATTTGTATTGGTATCATAGATAGAGAATATTTATATTAGATACTGTATCCATTTCAGAGATTTTCAGTTGGTTTCAACTTCATATCATCAAGGATCAGGGAGTTCATGAAAACATGTTATCAGTTTGGTTTCTGTATCTAATTGCTGTTCCTGGCCACTGTTTCTGAGATACATCACATATGATGATGTAGTTGTTGGTGCAGCTAGAATATAGAGATCATCCTACCAAAACACAATCTGTTTTGCACTTTGTAGATTTTGCAAAAGCAGGTCCTCCACATGTGCAATCATTGTAAGAGTCTTTTCTGTTTCCCTCCATCATTTCCCCTGCTTTCTATCTGGCTACTAAGAACCTCATCTTGTTAATATTACATTCAAAGTCTACAGACTCTGTAGAATACAGAGGAGTGGTCAAAGTCTTGACTGCACTTTGCAAACAATGTATAAACGTAGATTGAGGAGAACTATAGGATCCCTATTGAAATCTGCTAGCTAGCTTCTGCTGATGCAATTTTAAATTATATTAGATCAGATTTTCTTTTATTAAGAGATTTCCTATTCATTTTACATACCAACCACAGACTCCCTTGTCCTCCATCCTCCCACCCCCCCAGCTCCCCCCCCCAACCCATCCTCCATTCTCACCTCCTCTAAGGCAAGGTCTCCCATGGAGAGGTAGCAGAGTCTGGTACATTTAGTTGAGGCCGGTCCAAGCCCCTCCCCCTGTACCAAGGCTGAGCAAAGTGTCTCACCATAAACATTAGGCTCCAAAAAGATGACTCATGCACTAGGGACAGGTCCTGATCCCACTGCCTGGGGGCCTCTAAACAGTTCAAGCTAAACAACTGTCTGGCTTATCCAGAGGGCTTAGTCCAGTCTTATGGGGGCTCTTCACCTATTGGTCCACAGTTCATGTGTTTCCACTAGTTTGGCTAGTTGTTTCTGTATTTTTTTCCAACCATGGTCTTGATATTCCTTGCTCATAGAATCCTTCCTCTCTCTCATCGATTGGACTCCTGGAGCTCTGCCTAGGACCTGGCCATGGATCTCTGCATCTGTTTCCATCAGTCACTGGATGAGGGTTCTATGATGACAGTTAGGGTATTCAGCCATCTGATCACCAGAGTAGGCCAGCTCAGGCACCCTCTCTACTATTGCCAGTAGCCTATGGTGGAGTCATCTTTGTGGATTCCTGGGAACCTCCCTAGAACTCTGCTACTCCCTGTTCCCATAGTGTCTTCATTTATCATGGTATCTCCTTCCTTGCTCTCCCACTGTGTTCTTGTTCCAGCTCGAACCTCCCATTCCTCTAAGCTCTCATCCTCCATCCCTTGCCCTCCATTACCCCCCCCGCACCCCCAGTTTGTTCATGTAGATCTCATCCATTTCTCCATCATTGGGTGATCCATGTGCCCTTCCTAGGGTCCTCCTTACTAGCTAGCCTCCTTGGAGCTGTGGGTTGCAGTGTGGTTATCTTTTGCTTTATATCTAGTATCCACTTATGAGTGAGTACATACTATGTTTGTCCTTCTGAGTCTGGGTTACTTCATTCAGGATGATATTTTCTAGAACAGATTTTAAATAAACTTTTAAATTAGGGATTGAATTTGGGGGTGAATGAAATAACTGTTATGACTTGAGAAAAGTTGTAACAAATACCAATGTGGTACATTTTAACAAAAATCATCTTTCACCAGGATTTCTTTCTTTCCTAATACAAAAGTATTCTGTTCTATTTCTTATAACATATTAAGAGCTGGACAACTGAAAAGAGATTGTAATAGTAATCCTGTTACAATCTGCCCACATCTGTCTTGTATAGCGAAGAAGTTTCTTCACTTTTGAAGTGATAAAAAAGTTTCTCAGCATGGTCCAGAAAGAGGGAAAATAAACTGAAATATGGAGAAACATAGTCTCCAACTTCTAGTCCTAAAGATTGACCAAAAGACAACATTTTGTGTTGACCTGGACAGTGTATCCTTAAGAGAGGCGAGGGTGAGTTTGTGCATCGGCCCAACTAAATGAAATAATTTGCAGAAAGGTTTTCACCCTTTCTTCAGAACATGAATATAATACATCCCTATTCTGTGGAGGCCCACATTACTCAGAGTCAGAGAATATGTGCTTGCTTTACCCAGCAGGGCTGCATAACCACAGGCGTGGTTACCCGGTGCTCGAAAGAGTCTACACTTGGCTGTGCGGTATGCTTTGATCTAGCAAGAGGGAAGTCTTTTGCCCCACCCTTTGGCATTGTTATAAAAATCTCTTCTGAATAATTGGAAAGGCTGCCAGGTATTGACCCAGGTCCTCCCAAACTATCCTGTGTTTCTGTCTTTCTCTTCTTCGCTATCTTTCTATCTAATACTTTCTTATCCTTCTCTCCTCATAGGAACCCTAAAAAAGGTGGGAGCTGGCCTCTAACACTATTCTAGCAGGGTTCATGTTTTATATTATTACCAGTAGTGTGTTTATATTAATGCTCATGTTTATCTTGTTAATGCATAGACTCTTTCATGTGTGGCGAATCAAAGACTTCCCTATCTTTGCCAGATAGTCAATGCTTTAATGTCGGTTTTCCTCAAAATGTTTCTTTTGCTAATCACCAGCACCATACACAGCTTAGTACTCCAGGGAACATGTGAAGTAGTGTCTGTGTCTACCCACTTACTAACAGGATTTAAAATGGGACTCAGCTTTAACCTAAAAGCCCTTGATGGAAGGGAGTGAACTCTACATGCTGAGCTAGCAAAGGGACTTACTGTCACAGTGAGACTAAGTGTGTGATCTTTGTTTTATGAAGTTCTCATTCCAATGGTGGCTTTGAAACCTGGGAAGACAAATCAAACTTTCTCTGTACAGCTTTTTTCTTTTGCTTTACAAAGTAGGAATTCTACTGCCACCGACACTGTTGTACTCAGGTGAAGTTTAAAATGAGTAATTGGGAGGCACTTAGCTCCTGGAAAAGATTGGATGACATATGAGTTCCTGTTACTAAAACACTACCAGGGAATGCAGGGCCTCTGTCTAGTCTTTGCCTGAAGGGTAAGGAAGGTGTCCGTCCAAGCTGCTGTATAGTTTTGTGTTTTTTTTTTTTTTTGGTTGTTTGCTTTTTTTTTAATGAACTGTCTACTTTCAACCTGTAGAGCTTTCATGTTAAGCGACACCCTTATGCTCATCTTCTTCCTATACAGTCACTCTGGCTGTTCCTAGAAGGTTCTTACACAGTGCTTCAGTTTGCATTTTGTCCTGGGCTGTGCCCTGATTGTCATTACACTAGGCATTCGGTTACAGGCCTTACAATAATCTTAGTTTTTCTGACAGTAAGAATTTTGCATTGACAGTATTTAGTCAGTGTATATTTATATGTCAAAAAAATGAAAAATAAGGAATAAAGTTAGAAAGTAAATACATGTTTCAGTATAGCTTATAAGACATGCTATAGAATTATTTAAGAGTTTAAAGAATATATTGTCTCAATCCTTATTTTCAAATTTAAAAGCATCCCTCAATTTCATTCAGTTATCTAATAGAGAACACAGAATAATTTAGTGAGGAAAGGTTTAGTTTTATATATGATGTCAAGTATGTCTCTGGACACAAGTCCATATTTTCTCATATTATTCAAGAAAAAGTATTAAATGAACATTTACGTACTGGGACGCAGATGAGGTTTGGGAGAATGAAGGTGAAGATGAATAATGTGAGAAATCTTCTCTCATCTTTCACATTCTTGAGGACTTGCTTTGGTTTATCAAGTCTGATAATTTTCTTAAATTTTTTTCATACAACATATTGTAATTATGTTTCCCCAACTCTTCCTCTTCCAGATCCTCCCCATCTCACTACTCATGTAGATTCTCATCGTCTTTATCCTCTTTATTTCTCTCTGTTGCAAAATAAAAACAAAAACAACAAAATTCCCACAAAACAAAAACTCAAAACGAATAAATAAAAGACCAATAAGAAAAAAAGGCAAAAAGAAACAGGAAGTCCTTAGAAAGACAACTGAGTTCATTTCTGTTGGCCAACTACTCCTGGGCATGGGGCCTGCCCTGCATGGCTGATATACTCAGTGACACTCCATTGGAGCAAACTGATCCCTTTGCTGGTTGGTATCCATTGCAATAGTTTCTTAATTTAGAAATGGAATCCTGTGTCTACCTTCCCCTTTCAGTTCTGGAACTCTGTCTGGCTTGAACCTCTGCAGGTCTTGTACATGCTGCTATAGTCTCCATGAGTTAGCATGTACCTCTGTCCTGCTGTGTCTGGAGAACCTTGTTTCCCTGTAGCTGTCTGTCACCTGGAGCTCTTACAATCTTTGTCCTCTTCTGCATAGCTTCCTGAGACTAGCGAAGAGATGTTGTGGAATATTATTTTAAGGTATGTTACTTTTGTTTATGTTGCATTTGTTTTACTCTGTGAAGCTATGTTACTGGGCCTGTCTAAAACAACTGACAGTCCAATAAAGAACTTATTGGAACTAAATAGCCAATGGCAAGGCAGGAGAAAGAACAGGCAGGGCTGGCAGGCAGAGAGAATATATAGAAGGAGAAATCTGGGAGGAGGAGGGATGTAGAGTGAGGAACCAGAGAAGGGGGAAAACTCAAAGGTCCAGCCACCCAGCTACACAGCAAGCCACAGAGTAAGAATAAGATTTACAGAAGTACGAGAATGAGAAAAGCCCAGAGGCAAAAAGTAGATGGAATAATTTAAGTTAAAAAAAGCTGGCTAGAAGCTAAGCCAAGCTAAGACCAGGCATTCATAATTAAGAATAAGCCTCCATGTGTGATTTATTTGGGAGCTGGGCGGTGGGCCCCCCACATGAAAACCAAAGACCAACAAACAACAAAAAGATGTGATGAAGACAGCTCCTTATCTGAACAATGTCTAGATGTAGGTCTCTGTTAATTTCCATCTACTGTAAGAAGCAGCATTCTCTGATGAGGGCTAAGCAAGGCACTCATCTGTGGGTCTACCTGATACCTGCTTGAAATCATTTTATACCTATGTTCCTTTAGCAGAACAATAGCATCAGCTTGTCTCCTAGAGACTAAATGCTTTTTTAACAAATTTGTAAAGCTTTTTATTGTCTGTAATGTTATTTCATGAGGAAATGGGTAGACATTTGGAAAACAGCCAAGTTTTTTGACCTTTCTAAAGGATGAATAGGAAAAACAAAATTGTATGACATTATTCCTACAAAAGTTGAGGACTTATATAATGCAAATATGTTTTATACATTCATTTTAGGTTCCATGACAAAAATCGGGTTTCCATTTACATATCTTAAATATTGTTTAATGACAAGAAAAGATACAGGACAATTCATAGCGGAATATACATCTCAACTCTGCTCCTAGCTAAGTACAGGCTAGGAAAAGTTTTACAACTTTCCTGATCTTATTTTTTCAACATTAATTGAGCCCAATTACATACACATGCACATACTACATTTTCTGAGTTATACAGGACATGCAATGTAATTTGATATGATTATTAAGTACTTAAATAGTACTAGGTTCTACTAACTAGGAATTACTCCAGCTGACTCACTGATACAAGAATACAAACAATGCAAAGACCACTTCACACTATGAAGATAGCTCAGCCCCAGAACATTGCCAGGAAATTCTGAGGCTTCTAAGCCTATATCTGCTCAATATTAATTGCACAGTACCTCAAAACTTACGCCACCTTCTACCATCACAAAATAGATGGGCCAATTGAAGAGTTGTTTTAAACCTTTTATGGGTTAAAACAATAATAATTACAGTTCATCTTTTTGTTTATCCAATTGTTTAAAATTTACTTAGCATGTGTTTTGTGTAGTGGAGACAGAATATTTTAAAAGATGAATCATTTGTCCTTGTGGTTAAATTGTAAGGCCTATAAATTATTTCTATATTTTTATATTTATTACACACACATACATACACATACATACACACACTTGTTTGTGTGTGTGTATGTCTTTGTATTTGTTATATGGTATATTTGTTTGTGGTATATGTGCATGAGTGGAGTTATCAGCATATGCAGAGGCCAGAATAGGATGTTGCACATGTTCTTATATTGACATCTCTGTTGTTACCTCAAGACAGGCTCCTTTATTAAACTGGAAGCTTTCTGTTTCAGCTAGGTTGCTAGCCAGTGAGCTCTCTGGATCTGTTTCCACCTTCTAGCTCTAGAGTCACAGGATCCCACTGGCATGCACGGCTTGTTCTATGGATATGATTAGTTGAACTCAGGTCCTTATGCTTGAAGAGCAAATATTCTGACCCCCTGAGCCATCTCCCCAGCCTAATCAGTACCTAAAAGTAAATAGTTCCCGAATATATTCATACAACATATTGCATTGAATCCTCGTATATTATAAAAACCGTGTAAGTAATGTGTTGTAAATACTGAGACAACTTACGAACGAGACGACTAATGATCAGAAAGCCTACAGGCTTCTTACCTAGACTTAGAATTACTAACCTTGTACAGTGTGACATCCATCCTAATATAAGATTTCATTGTCAGCTTTCGGGACACAGGCACCCAGGCTGTGCATTTTTTTGACAAAATCGTCCTGCAAATGCTGACTCTTCATTGTGTGCAGAGCTCACATCAGAATATGAATTGTCCATTACCAGACTGCCAACCTTATCTAGTATTTGTCATTTCCAATTGGCCGCCTCACGCCCACCATTCCATCAGCACATATAGCTGAGAATGGACTTGCAGTTCGAGAAAGATTATATTGAACTATTTCCTTAATATAGAAGAGTTTCTTTCACTCTTATAATTTTCTGCTTGTTGTTTGAGCTAAAGAATAATAAATGCTTGATTACTTGTTCTTTTATGACTGCAAGAATTGTCTGTTTCTAGAAAACAGGGCTATTTGTATATTGCATTTTACACAAGATTAGATCTATCACCTCATTACCTGAGAGTATGCCTTCATACATAATGTTTATCCCACAATCTTTCTTCTGTCCTACCTACTGCAATTATCTCTCTCCCTTTCTTATTGCTTGGCATCTATTGCCTGAATTACCAAGCCATGAAATGTTCTTTTTTCAATAATTCAATCTCTGACATTTCCACATCTTCTTTATGAGAGATATCATGATGGAGCACTTCATTTTTTTTTATAGAATTAATAAGATGTGTGGTCTTAATTGCAACCCTTTTTTGCTAATTAGAATGCATGTAGTATAGATGATGTTTGAACTGACTGTGAGAAATATTCATGACTTTTAAATTTTACGCTTTTGAAATTATGCTATTATTTGTTTATTCAAATATATACAAATATATGAAATCCTGTTGCACAAAACAATGAAGACGGAAAATCTAATTTTATTGTTCATTGCCGTTTGGGGTATTCTTCCATAGTGATTTAATTTGTGATTATAATACTTTAAGAAAAAAAGATTTTTTGATTTTAACTAATTTTTCTTTCATTTCATTTTACTTGGACCATAAACATTGAATCTTTAAAGCCACAGCTCACCATTCTTACAAATTTGAAAATGAAGCTCAGCACATACATCACTTGAAGGTATACAAAATCTAAAATGCTTTTTACCTAGTAACTGGAAGTCCACCCATAAAGAAAGACAGATTACATTGTGTGTGTGTGTGTGTGTGTGTGTGTGTGTGTGTGTGTGTGTGTGTGTGTGTATGTATGTACACACTCTAGCATGTGTGTGCATAGGTGCCCATGGAGGACCGAAGTGGGCATAGGATCCCTCAGAGCTGAAGTCTCAAGTGGTTGTGAGCTGCCAGGTGTGGTACTGGGGAAAATCCCAAGGTCCTCTAGAAGAGAAGCAAGAACTCTGAATAATCTCTCAGCCCATCAGTTTTTTTTTTTAATCGTTCTACAAAATGTTGCTAAGCTCTGTTAGATGGTCAGCTTACTATTAGACAAGTGGCAAGAAACTGAAAAGAATATGTTTGTTTCAATGAAGTCCCTTATAAAGATAATTATGCACACATTTATCCTGGGTGATATTAAAAACTAAACTTTTCAAAATCAAATTAACCACAACAAAAACAAAAAGATGTGTTTTACTTGCAGAATTTTCAGTGGGGTGAATGTTAATATGTTATTTCAATACTGAAGAAGAGGCAGTAATGCAGGTCACAGGGAGCTGTGTGGCTTCCAATATAAATTTTATGATTTATGTTCCTTTATGACATGTTTTCTATGGTTCCCTAGAGTGTGACAGAAGAAAGTAAAACTGTTCCATTTTTTCCCCACTACATGAAATGTATTAACAAGGAAAGGCAAGAAAATGAGTTTCTGAATCATCCTAACTCACACTGTCAACCATGGCTTGTAAAGTACTTGGAAGACAGAATTCCCAATCCTACAGTGATAACAGAAAACCCTGGCCAAACAGAGAACTGCCTACTTTTCTGGGGCCCAAGAGAAAATAAAGTTATTCTAGCAAATAATGTCACTAGTCATGGGTGTTGCTACAGAGCCTTGCAGCCTGGACCTGCTTCGCTGCAGGGGTGTTACTGGAGTATATAACAGTAAGATGAGACTTTTGTAAATTATTGGTTGTTGTATACGAATGAACTTTCTCTGTGAAATTTAGCTCTTGCTGAGTACAATGGTATTGAATGCATCATGATCACCATTATGTCTGGTACCACTTTGAAGTACACCATGATATCACCATGAAGTCTCACTGTCCTCTCTGGGACTAGCAGGAATAGAAATGTTACCCTTGTGTAGTAAAGCCAGAATTTACCTAAAAAGGATCTACTGCCAGGGGCAATAGTAACCAGCTTGATAAAATATACCCACGAGTGCATTGGTGGCATGGATGTTATAGGAGGAACTAACTGCATGCAAATTGCATTTAAGACTCACTACAGAGAAGGAAACTCCTACCTAGCACCATAAATTATAAATGTGGCCAAGAACCCATGGTTGGAAGCTCCTAGGCCCTAAAGGAGAGTATACTACTGTTATTTTGTCAAATGGACGGAGTATATATTAAACTGCCTTCTAATTATTTGCCCCTATCATTATAGACAATTTCAACTCTCAGTCCTCAGAGATATTTTTTTTTACAATAAATAGCAGTTAATACAGAGGCACCTAAATGCTCAAAGTACAAAGACTATGTGGGATTAACAAAGTATAAAAAATATGTGGGAATTATCAGAGAGAGATCTTCAAATAAATATGATTCATGTTTGAAGGCTCCAAGTAGACAGCACGCAAGAGCTGATGGGTAATGGAAAGAGATGGAAGATCCATGAGAGATTCAAATTGGAATAAAATGAATTGCACCAAAAATTAAGCAAGGCCTTGGATGAAGTCAGCCACATTCACAACATGGTGCAGAGGGAAATAATGAACAAAGGCAGTGGCAGCTCAGACCCCACACAAGGAAATGAAAAATGAGATTCATAACTGTGGGGTGACTTTGAAACAGAGTTAGACTATTGGGAGAGCAGGATACGGAGTGAAGAAATACCTGACAAGATAATAACCTCCAGTAAACCAAAGTTCTGATACGTTCAGAAAACAACCAGCAGTTATTGTACCTGGTGTTTTCTGTGCCTCCATGTGAAGAATTGATGGGAATGTTGTTTGATGTAGTATTTTGGGATGAAAACTATTCATCAAATGCTTATCAAAGACCTCATGTTTGCAGTCATTTAAGTATACAAATGGGTAGTTCCTGATATTACCATGTTTTTTGTTACCCCAAGACATGCAAGTAAATAAAAAAGTGTTAAAAATATTAGACATACTATAATAGAAGTGAGTAGGAGAATCAGATTCAAATTTGCCTAAACATTAAGCACAATAGCCTCCTACCTTCATGACTCACTGTCAAAATACATAATGTGCTCCTGTATTAACTGGGAAGAGGAAGCATCTCAGGGGCCACACTCTGACAGCCTGTGACCACCACTCCTACCCTATATAGCCCCTGAGAGCTAGTGGTTAACAGCCAGAAGACAGATGCTCCAAAACATGGTGTTTGGTAATGTCCAGGGACATTTTGAGTCCTAGTTACTGATGAGGCAGTGAGTGGCACTGAAGTACAGCATTGGAATGCACCCCATATTGTGGAACGTATAGTATAAACTCATGTGAGAAATAATTGTTGTGTTTTTAATTACTCTGGGATATTCAGTCTAGGTATTGTGCATGGGCCTAATGGGCGGTAAACATACCTTCATCATCTGGACTCTACCTTTGAGCCTGATACTAGGAATGTGAGTGCATCCTGCTTGGCTCTGGACACCAATCAAAGGAAGAAAGGACCAACAAGCAGGGTAGCAGAAGAGTCCTTGAGCTACACTACCCACTGGAGCCAACGGCCCAATTCCCATTACAAAACAGTATGACTCTTAATTTATTTCCTGTTCAACTTATGTTTAAACTAATCTGTCTAATCTCACTTGTTCTTATGTTATTAGCTCCCCATGTAATTCCACTAATTCAGAACATGCCTACATTCCTTGTTCACACACTGATGCTCCAAGCCAATAAAATATTCCTGAAGTTCACATTATTTTAAGGATATTTTATTTTTGTTTATGTGCGTGTGTGTGTGTGTGTGTGTGTGTGTGTGTGTGTGTGTGTGTGTGTGTAGGGGTATGTGCATTTGACTACAGCTATTCACAAAGGCCTGAAGATATTGGAGCTATAGTTACAGGCATTTGTGAATTGTCTGACATGGGTGTTGGGAACCTAACTAGAGTCCTGTACAGGAGCAGCATGTACTCTTGACCACTGACACATCTCTCCATTCTCCTAGTCAAATATTTTAATTCGTTAATTATTTTCTAATTTTCTTCATTCTCACCTGAACCATTTGTAACTCTTATATACATATTGATCTAATAGTGTATGTCCTTTAATATTTGATTTTCTTAAAAAAATGTTTTGTTGCCAGGCAGTGGTGGTGCACACCTTTAATCCCAGCACTCGGAGGCAGAGCCAGGCGGATCTCTGTGAGTTCAAGGCCAGCCTGGTCTACAAAGTGAATTCCAGGAAAGGCGCAAAACTACACAGAGAAACCCTGTCTCGAAAAACTAAAAAAAAAAAATGTTTTGTTTTAAGTTATATGCAAAATATCAACAAACATCCAAAACTCGAAGTGATGCTGTTTGCTCTTCAATAGTCACTGCTGTATTAGCAAAAACCCATTCAATTCCTGTATTCACTTTCAGAATTTATTATCTGTTTGAATGCTTGAAAAGTTGAGAAGGCATATAGCCAAGGTTTTATGAGGATTTATAACTCTATATTTCATTAAATACATGTCTGAATCTAGCATTTTAATAGAATGGAACAGGCTTTTAAAATTTAAAACTTAGTAATATAATGGCCCAAAAGGAGAAATGAATGAGAAGTCTAGAATATATTTAAAAATTTATTTGAATACATGGACAGCAATAGGAATAAATTTTTCTTAAGCACCAAAGAGTTATGTTTGTTAGTTTGAACTTGAGAGACTGATATTCATAGAATTATTTATATCATGGCTAGTAAGGGGAAGACACATGATAGGAAAAAGTTGAAAATGAAATAAAAAAAAACCAAAAGAATGAAAATGAAGAATAATATGGACGTGGTTCAGGTGTAGGCATGGCTGTAGAGGAATTCCTTGTCAGTTAGAAGGACCACCACTTTTAAAATAGACAAAAGCTGGCATATCGGAATCTCTGAGATTTATTACATTTATTGAAAAATGCTCACATAGTTGGTGTTGAATGAGCTAAGAGGGCTATTAGAACAATACAGAATAACAATTGATGCTATGCATTTTGTTATTTTGGTGTGATACCTATATCTCATTAGGATATCAGTCTGTTAAGTGTGCTTTGCAAGGATAGACACATTGTCAAATGTAAGCCTGTTTCAATTTGTTGACACATGACTGGTCTTCTGATACATTATTTCTGGTTTCATCTCTTTTTTTTTCTAACACATACACATTTAGAGAAAAATCTTTCTATGGATATATAAATGTGTGTGTGTGTGTATGTATGTGTGTGTGTGTGTAAGTGCATGCATGTGTGTGTAAGTGTGCATGTGTAAGTGCATGTGTGCGCTTGTGTCTGTATACTAAAATTTTCATTGCAAACAATTTATGAATCCATAATCACAAGAAAATTAATTTGTAGTTATTAAGCTTGATACAATTCATAGCAAGTATTGATAAGAATGGTTATATTTTATGACACGTTTTCAATGGAAAAACATTTTCTAAACATCCATTTTTCCTCCAAATATATCACAGTATTAAAATTAACAGTTGATTCACTAATGTAATGCTCTAATAATATATAAATGCTAACAGTAATATATACCCCTGTCTTTACCTTGTTAGACTTCTGTTTTCTTTATACAATGCTGAATTATTTTTAGTTTATGAGCTTTGGGCTGCATGTTTTACTCTGCAGCACATGCAATCAGGTCCTGCTAAGGTCAGAAGAAGGTGTTGGATCCTCTGGAACTGGAGTTACTGGTGTTTGTGAGTCACGCTGTGGTGCTGCAAACAGAACCTTGATCCTCTGAAACAGCAAGAGGCATTTAACCACTGAGCCATCTCTCCAGCATCCCTCCCCTCTTCCTAGTCTTTTGAGTAAGCAGAATCTTAGTAAAACTTTTTTTTTCTAGGGCAAATTTGTCAATTCTATTATTATTATTATTATTTTACATGTTTAAGAAATTTCAATTGAATGTTTATTATAAAGCTAATTGAGGTACATATGACAGATAATTCTTCCATTAAACAGAGTCTGTATCTGTTTAATGTCAGCGTTGGCCACAAGCAATAAGGAGGTTGCAGATCTGGAGGCAGCTCATGTCATGTCCCACATGATGCCCTAAGCACACTTAGGACATGTTTAGCATCCTTCTCTTCAATTGTTGTTAATGAGGAAGCACTACCCGCAAATATGACGAAGGATATGTTTATGGCAAACCTCACCAGCTTTGGTACTCTTTTACCAACCGTATCTCCCCAGCATTCAGCATAGTTTATCTTGCAAAATGTTAGAAGATTATGCAAATTAACAAACAAGTGCACCCAGCCGAAAGGATGAACTGACCACTCATTCATGGACCACGGAGAGCTATAGCTTGGGCAGTCTTTTAATAATACACAAAAATTGATGGATAGTCTCATTTAGGGATTATTTTTAACTCGACCACATAAGAAGCATTTGAAATTCAATACTTTCCCTTTTCAAAACCATGAGAAATTCCTGTGCCCAGTTGTGCAGAAGAGGAACATTTTATGTTTTATTTTATTTCATCTTGTTTTAAGCTCGGTGGTTTAGAATTTGTTAGCTCATTGGATTGTAAAAAATATCACTGTAGAAAACCATTATTGAAGTTCTTTGTCATTGAAGCATAGATTTTGACATCCCTTAGGATTATCCAGCCTGTGGTTTCATATGTAGGGCCCACTGGAGCCCTGTCTATTTGTTCTGCTGACAAGCCACAGAATCTAAACTTTTAAAAGAATTGAGTTATGCTTAGCGCCATCTCTTCAATTCTTAAGGAAAAAAAAGAAATATTGAGAGAGCTCCTTGGTATAGGCAGCAGTGAGGAGTTCTCACTGATAGCTACTGTGTTTTCAAGCCATGAGGTGCTGATTCTATGAGATGCATTGCCTACCTGTAGACAACCTGTGGTGTTGATGACTTCCCTAAAGCCTGTGGCATTGATGGGCCAGAGTGAGACGTGCTTTTGCTTCCTGGTAGAAACCTGTATGGGAATATTGACTCTTATATGAGAATGAAAACACAAGGCAGATTCAGAGTTGTTTTTCTGTGAGGCAGGGACCATGACCAGAAGCAAGGAATGGTTACATGGACTGATGAAGCCCCAGAGGTTTAGTAGAGTGCTGAGAAGTCAAGGAACTGGCCTTGCAGGAAAGAGAGTTAAGCCTTGTGCATTACAATGGGAGAGGGAAAAGCTATTGCTTCTGAACTGATTCACTATGTCAGCTGAGAGGATGATGGAATTTAACCAAGCACACTTGAGTCAACTAGGGCTTGAAAAGAAATCTGTGCATCTGACCGCGAAACAGAGAATCCATACAAGTAACAACATTGAGTTTCCTTTTGTAACTATTTTGATACTCTTCTGGCATCTATAGTTTGTCAGGCCCATCAACTCTCTTCAAAATTTGATTTTTTAAAATTTTTTTCTAGTTATTACCAATGTATTACAGACTCCAGAAGATGAAGGCTTCAAAAGCCCACTTTTTGTTTCTGAACAACTGCTTAAACTCCAAGTTTATGGGATCAGAAAATCATATAAGGAGTAATAGTACTGAAATTGAAATCAGTCTATGCTGTGGGACATCTGAATTCTCAGAATAAAATACTATTGTCACACTAATTTTAGAGTATTTTAATCATCTTAAATACATGTCAGTAGGGAGATCATTACAAATGTAATACAACTTGGGGGACTTGGTATATACATGTTCCATAATTCATTTTGTTTTAACGTGTGTGTGTGTGTGTGTGTGTTACTGCAGGTATGTACATGCCATGGTATGCACGTGAAGGTCAGAGGACAACTTTCAGATGTTGATCTTCCACCTTAAGATTCTGGAATCAAGCTTGAGTCATCAGGCTTGTAGAGCAAGCTCTTTATCTCCAGCCATCGTTCTGGCCTGGTACCCAAACTCTGTACTAAAGCTATCAGAATCCAGAAGAAAAGAGAGAGTAGGCATCTTCACAGTATCTATGAACACTAAAGTAGCAAGTGACTGGGAAGGTTTGGAAGACGGATAAGACAAGGAGTTTCCTTTTCAACTCTACTAAAGGCAGATACTGTTCTTTTGAGGCAGTATAGAAGGGGACACATTCTGTTAATTATTTGGAGATAATCATACTAGCAATAATTAGAAAAGAACAGACTGATTGTTCTAAGCGCAGAAAACAGTATTTGGGAAAGGAACATAGTCTTAAGAATTAACACTGGGCTGTTGGTAAGGAATTAGCTGCATTTGCTGATTAGCCGCAGTGAGGTAGAACGGAGGAGAGGGAAGAGCAGGAGAGGCATGAAAGAACAAAGAATGAGATAAAAATGAATGTCTGAGTTATAAGTTGGGCTAGGTTATGAGAGAGAGAGAAAGGAGGTGGTGAAACTCTAAGACTACATTTTCCAGGCCAGACAAACTTCTTAATACATTTGAGCATAGAAATGATTGGCTCTGTAGATGAATTTCTAAATCGTCTTATTAAATAAAAAAACATGGAGCCAGATACAGGGGTGAAAGCCTTAGAGAGATCAGGGAAATAGGGAAAGCCACAGCTAACCTCACCTCACCAACTCTGCAGCTCCCCAGTGTGAGTTACTTTCTGTCTACCCACGCCTTTATTCCCTTGCTGTTCTGCCATCTGATTTGCTCTCTGTGGAGCTACATCACTTCCTATTCATGCCCAGCTCTGTCACTTTGTGTCTGTCTATACAGACCTCCAGACCTCCATGGTTAACTAGTGTTGGAATTTAAGGCGTGTTCCACCACACCTGGCTATTTCCAGTGTGGCTTTGAACTCACAGAGATACAGATAGATTTCTGCCTGCCAAGTAATAGGATTAAAGGTGTGTGCTGCCATTGCCCAACCTCTTTGTTTAGTGATAATGGCTGTTCCTATTGCTCTGATCTCCAGGCAAGCTTTATTTATTAAAGTACAAAGAAAATATTACATTTCAGCACAAAATATCACATTTCCCCTCTTTTTAGCTAATAAAGAAGTTTTAACTAATATAAAAAATACATACAATAAGTACAGTTGTAGCTTGAGTTTTCCTGCCTGGCCCAGAGTCAGGGCAAATCTCTCTCACCTGCCAGTCCCACAGCCGCTAGGACCCAACCAAGTAAACACAGAGACTTATATTGATTACAAACTGTATGGCCATGGCAGGCGTCTTGCTAACTGTTCTTACAGCTTAAATTAATCCATTTCCATTAATCTATACCTTGTCACATGGCTCGTGGCTTACCGGCATCTTCACATGCTGTTTGTCATCGTGGCAGCTGGCAGTGTCTCTCTGACTCAGCCTTCCACTTCCCAGCTTTATTCTCCTCCTTGTCCCACCTACACTTCCTGCCTAGCCAATGGCCAATCAGTGTTTTATTTATTGACTAATTAGCAACACATTTGCCATACAGAACATCCCACAGCATACAATAACTATATACAATATATACAAACAATAAATACATCAACAATATCTAGTCCATTTGCATTTGACAAATTCAGAGAAAATATTCCATTATCTATCCTATTTTGGTGAGTCCAAAATGTACCTAATTCACTTTCTATCCTAACTTGTATTACCAAAAGAAATCTATCTTATGATGTCTTTCAAACTTATACACTTAATTCCTCTTAGTGAGTTTCTTTTCTGAATCTCCTAAGAAAAAAAACTAAACTACAATTATCTAATCTTCAACTCCCTCAGAGACCCGAGAAGGAAATAATATTACCTAGTAAAACTGGAAGTGCAAACAAGCGACTTCCAAAAAATGAGTTGTGATAGAAACAGCTGGCTGCCTGGACAGTCACCCGAGGTTTCTCGCAATGTTGGGGCATCATCATCATCAGCCTACAGGCTTAACATATCTTACAGACTCATTTGTGAAGTAGGATGTACACAAGGCCCACAGATTGACCTCACATTTGGTGCAAGTATTCCATGTACCAGATAAACCTGAAATCCACCAAGGTAATGTCGTGATTTAGTATTTTAAATTCTGGAAATTGCTGTTTTTTGGGGGGATTTGGCTGCCCATTCTTCCTGGCTTGTGGGTGGCTTCATCTCCTTCATTAAATGCCAGTCTACCATTGAGAGGTTAGACTCCGTCAGCCTAGTTAGTCCTCCAAGAATAACTGTTTCAGCTACTGTTCCACTGTACACCAAAAGCCATGTTCACCTGCCTTCGAAGGAAGGAGCACTGTACATTTTTTGGATTGTAAAGCCACTTCAGCAATGGTGCCATATTGCTCTGGCATCAGAGGACGTCTGTTGCCAAAGCTGCAACCACACTTGTCTTGGCAAGGATTGGTAGTCCTTTGTTTTGTGTCCTGCTTGTCCATTTTGGACAGCATATAAGAGGCCATCCTTTAGGTAACAGAGGAGGGAAGGGGATTACGGATTGTAGAGAGCCCATTGACTGAATTACTTTGTTAATTGCTCTTAGGTCTGTTACCACATGGTTCAGAAATAATTTTACAACCATAACAGAAGCAGAATAGAGGGATAAAAAGAAATGAAGCATAAAAATACAAATGGAAATTACAGTGGGGAGAAAGATAGTGAGGATGATGTGAACCAGCTACTCTTCAGTATGGGGGCACTGATGAGGTATACATTGTAGGGCCAAGCAAGCACATATCCATGGCAGAGAACATCCAACACAGGCAGAGCACATGCTAATATTAGTCATTTTAAAAATAATTTACATTCAGTGATTTCATATGTGTGAATGCCTACCACACCCAATGAAATCTTGAATTGACTCAGGTGAAATTCTCCCTTTCTGTAGGTCAGATTCCATTAAATATTGTAAACACAATATCCTTCTTCCTAATATAACTTCTTGCAAGCTGCCACATAAAGCCAGGGGGACGGATTGGAGAGAATGACTAGTCGTAAGAAGAGTATTAAGTGGTGGGTGTTCTTATGAAAGTGCCAGAAGGTTCAGTGGTATGGGGCAAGCCAGAAAGCAGGGAGTCTGTCTGCACCAGGGGACCCCACAAATGCTGGGGAAACACAACATTAACAACAAAGAAAATTAAACTGAATGCCTTTGGGGTGTCCTTCCTGAGATATGCAAGCCAATACATAATAGACAGCAGAAACCTGCCACAGAGATGCAGTTGTCATTTTACTGAAACATCTGCCGAGCACAGCTCTCCAGTGCTTCCAGTTCCTTTTCTCCCTGAATGAACACCATCTATTTACTAGCGGGTCCTATTTCCTTATTCCCCTGGAGAGTTGGAAGACTTGTTCTTGTTATTTCATTCAATAAACTTTTTTTTCTTTCTGACCTGTTTATCAATTGAATGCTCATCATGTTCAAATTTATCTGCCGAAGTAGTGAGTCTTAGTGTGAGTAGATGGAGTTGGGAGTTTTAAGAGGTAAAAGAGTATTTCTAAACTAATGGACTGCTGTCTTTATGAGAAGAGGGAAAGTATTCTGTTTGTTCTTCCAAGCTTGGCCATCACTAGTGGACAATATCAGCACATGGAAAATTCAGTCATCTGAAAGCCAGGTATAGACTTTTTACCAGTTCCATCGGTACAGCATCTTCTGTGACTGGAGCCTCCCAGCACTATTTTTATATGGTTCCATCTGCTTGTCCAGTTCTGTTCTTTATAACATATTGATTAACACTTGTGATGTGTTTTCTTTGTGCCTGTGATGAGTTATAGCAGATTATCCTCCATGAAACCTAGGAGTCAGGAGCACTCTGACTTTGTAGTCAAATTAGACACATTCGTGTGCCCCTTGTGTCATACACTAGCACTTGATGTCTAAGTGAGCAAAAAATCTTAACTGTGAGCCGGGCGGTGGTGGCACACGCCTTTAATCCCAGCACTCGGGAGGCAGAGCCAGGCGGATCTCTGTGAGTTCGAGGCCAGCCTGGTCTCCAAAGCGAGTTCCAGGAAAGGCGCAAAGCTACACAGAGAAACCCTGTCTCGAAAAACCAAAAAAAAAAAAAAAAAAAAAATCTTAACTGTGGACCTAGCTTAAATGTGGTGGATTGAATAGGAATGGCCCCCATATATGCATGTGTTTGAATGCTTAGCCCATAGAGAATGGCACTCTTAGGAGGTGTGGCCTTATTGGACAAAATGTGTCACTGTGGAGGTGAGCTTTGAGGTCTTATAAGCTCAACTCTGACCAGTGTGGCACACAGAGTCCTTCTGCTACCTGTGGAACAAGATGTAGAACTCTCAGCTCCTTCTCCAGCCCCATCTGCCTACTTACTGTCATGCTTTATATTATGACAATAATCGACTAAATCTCTGAAAACTGTAAGCCTTCCCCAGTTAAATGTTTTCCTTTATAAGAGTTACTGTAGTCATGGTGTCTCTTTACAGCAACAGAAACTAGCTAAGACATGAACTAAATTCACACAATCAGTCTCTATTCAGAAATTTTTTGAAATCAAAAGATACCTAGTTAGTGTTCAGTGACTTGTAAAATAAAACCTCATACTCATTTGGTTTTAGGAGTGTTGTAAACAGGAATAATAAATAAATACTCCAAACTAAGAGAAACATTCTTCTTCTTATTATTATTAATAACATTGATATCAAAACTTTTTATAACACCCCATTGCCTACACACTTGTTGATATTTTTGTATGTTGATATCTGACATTCTGATTTTTAGATGGTTCAGATCTTTCCCACCTCTACTGAATATTTAGAAAACTATATAGCCTAAGTTAGAAAAGAAGTTAGTGGTCATGGCAAACTATAATGAGAATGAAAGAAATTATGTTATCACACAAATTAGAAATGTATGTAGTAGGAATATACGCTGATTAAGGCTTTGGGTTAGATAGGAAAGTAAAGTCAATATGCACAGTAAATATACTCTGCCTATGCACTCTCAAAGCTATTTTAGAAATACACAGTCTCCATAAAACTTAGAGGTTTCAGGCTGTATAAACACTTTTAAATCATCTCCATTACATGGCTCTAGATGTGAAATTTAACATCACAGTGTTTTTAATCAGTATCTAGTTGTAAATCTCTCTGCCCTTCTCTCTGCAGTCTTACCAACTCTTCATCCCTATGTATACTATTGATATACAGCAAACACACAAGCAGAATCCCTTAACTTATGGCCAAATATATGATATGGCGATATGGCTGGCAGGCACACCGTGGCTCTGACTATGTGTCTGATCCCCTCTTTGCCTGTGGGACTGATAGAAAATGGGATACACAGAAGAAAAATAATGAAGTTTGTTTTCCTACCTATGTGTTATTTACAGATATCATCAAAACTAGTTGATCATTCTGAGTCTTACTATTATTCATTTTGCCCCCAAATGGAAATAACTCCAATATGAAAACTGTCACATAGAGAGAATCAAAGGTAACATTGTGCACAAATAAGCCCTCTTCCTCACCTTGAACTCAACTCTCTTACAAATTACTTAAATCTCAACTCTGGGTTTGTCGATTCCACAGACCATTTTTGTATGACCACAGTCTATGACAATTTTGCTTCCTCTGATTTGTTCAATGTATTATGATTCATTTCAGTTCCACATTTTCTGTGAGCATAGAAGGTGTTTTTTATTATCTCTCAGAACAATTATGAGGACTAATAATCAATAGAATTATATGTCTACACATTCATGTGTGTGTGTGTGTGTGTGTGTGTGTGTAGAGAGAGAGAGAGAGAAATTACATACAAATATATTGTGTGTATATTTTGTTTTGTGTTTTTTACTTTGAATTCACATTAACAAAGGCATTTGTATTTGATTAGAGACACAAGGTAGTGGTGTTTTGAGTATGTGTATGTGTGTGTGACTGCACACATGCAGTCTAAATGTGCATATATACATATAAAGATAAATTATTTGATTATTATTCCTCATAATTGTTCTATGAAATTATGAAGTAGTCTGAATTCAATGTAAACATTATAAAGATTAAAATTAATTAATTTGTAATAGATGCAGGAACCTGACTAAAGCTGAGAAGAATTGCTATTGAGACATTTTCTCCTGAAATCAAATACCATCAGGAAATTCTGATAAAATAAAACATTAATATTCACAATAAATAATAACTGCCCATGTTAATATTATTAAGTATGACTGTAACCTGAAAATTTTTAACTGAATCTCAAGACTGATTAAATGATTAATATCAGCCAATTTCATTTGGCAGCCTTCAGGAGTTTTTGAAAACTTGATGTGAGGACAAGCCATTATTAATCCCAAGGATTTAAAGCTCTGAGGCTAAAATGATATGCTTTTGTTCTTTCTGCCACTGGCCAAAATCCTCTTGGTCAAAGATTCGTTTTCATTAGATGGCTGTGGCAGGACACAGTTTGTCATGATGAAGGCCCATAATGATGGATGCACAGGCATGTCAGGTTCTAACGGCAACCCAAAGCAGAGGGCATCTGATGGGGGACTGCATAAGCGGTCCACTCACACGTGGATTCTTATATAAGTTCTGTGAGGAAAAAATATAAAGGGAGACAGCAGTAAGAAAAATGATAGGGGCATTGATTTAACAAGACAATCATCAAATACGTTATAGTGTTCCCGTGGATATATTTTTAAATGGGTTAAATAAACCCATTTCAGTTAAGCAAACTGACTTTCTTAAGGTATGTGAGACTCCTTCAGTTTAGTTGAATGTCTTAGGAGAAAAAGTCTTAACCCAATGAAAGAAATAATTCTGTCCCCAGACGCCCTTCTCAGCATCAATGTCTCTCTGCTTCTTGTTGCTTTTAGACTCCGCACTGGACTCAAATTCTGCTATTTTGCAAGATCTGTAAAATTTAGCAAATGAAGAATTTTGTATACTCCAAAATAGCAAATGCACAGATTTTATAACTCATACAACCTGAAATATGTGTGTGGGATGATGATGGAAGAAACATAAGTTTGGATGATAACTTTACTGATAAAGGTCCATGCTCATGTTCAAGGATGTTATGGGTCTGACCATACTCCTACTTCCCCCAAAGTAGCAAGCTTTACTGAATTTTAGATAACTGAAGACCCAATACGCTCTCAGCTATGAGACAGCAAATTGCAAAGCTTTAGAAAGTTTTCTCAGTAGGATATACATGCTCAAAATTAGTATCCCATATATGATGATGCTTTTCTCATAGTATGTCCCTTGGGTCAGATTGTCTAGGGGACAGAGTAGTACTGTTTCACAAGGGGCTTGAAGAAGGTGGCTTCTAGAATATTGAATGGCCTGAAAGTATCTTTGACTATTACCAGGTCTGGTCATTATGTTCAGTGGAAAACTCCAACAAGCATCCTAATTCAGGGAGAGTTATTCATGCCCTCCATGCTTGAAGAATGAAAGCTTGACTCATCACAACATAGGTTCACAATCAGCTAAAGGGATGGTGGAAGGCACCTGGAACAAAAAGGATATTTCAGAAATGGACAGCCCTTAGTGGCTGCTTGAAACCATGTGACCTGTCACAGAAAAGCAGATGCGTTTCTCCCATATTTTTATGGATTTGTTTCTTCCCATATAAACTCTTTTATTTTTATCTTATACCTTTTTCTTACAACGTGCACCGAGTTTGCATAATATTATTTAAATGCCATTCATTAGTAAATGAATATTTTAATATTAATGTTACAAGGTTAGCAGAAATAGTTGACACGTGGAAGTACTTCTGTTCTCTTCTGAAGGAAAGATTATGCATAATTTTTGTTGTGTGTGTGTGTGTGTGTGTGTGTGTGTGTGTGTGTGTGTGTGTGTGTAGGATAGTTATGTAACATGAGAAAGCAGTAAAATCATTTAGGGGTGGGGAAGAAAATATAATGTAAGGAAACTTTCACAGGTGCTAACTGGGGAAAGGACATATTTAGTTTTTTTTTTTTTTGTGTGTGTGTGTATGTATATGCATGCATGCATGTGCAGGGGTGAGTGTTTGTAGGTGCATATGAATAATGCTTGTTGAAGCCAGCAGTCAATACAATCCAGCCTTGTCTGCCGTTTCTCAGATGTCATCCCCCCTGTGTTTTGAGACAGAGTCTCTCACTGAACCTAGATTTATGAATTCAGATTCAGCTAGTGTGGCTGGGCAATGAACATCAGGGATCCCTCTGTCTTTTCTTCCTGGGCACTGGAGTCATGTGTTTGAGCTGCCATGCTCAGTTTTTTCCAGGGGTTCTCAAAGTTCAGCTCCTTAGCTGAGCCACCTCCCAACCCAAAGAACAGGTCTGTAATGAGCAGTTGTGTACCTCTGCCTGCCTAGGACATGACACCCATTCTATCTGACCAAACACGAGTGGTGATATTGTTGTTGCATTATTATCTGAGATTATATTTATATGAGTAGATGTTGAGTAAAGAAGCCTAACTTCTTTCCATTGTCCACTTTGGTTGCTGGAGCAAAAAGGCAAAAGCTGGATTTCCTCGTAACATAACAGGTACTGAGGCTCTAAGATCAAGATGGCAGCATCATTTCTTCATTGACCAATACTGTTTATAGGGTGTAGAGGAGATGGCTCAGTGGTTGGCAGTATGTATTTCCCTTACAATGGACCTGTGATCTGTCCCCAGTACACATGTCAATAGCTCCTAACCTCCTGTGACTCTAGCTCCAGGACTTCTGACACCCTCTTCTGACCTATGCAGACCTGCACTCCCATGCAGAAATCTACACACACACACACACACACACACACACACACACACACACACACACACAGAGAGAGAGAGAGAGAGAGAGAGAGAGAGAGAGAGAGAGAGAGAGAGAGAGAGAACAAATTAAAATCCAAAAGCAATTCTTAAAATAGTGAGACAACTGTTTGGAACCTATTTCTAGCAAAGCTTATACTCATTTGATGGCTTAAGATTTTGTGTGGGGTGTAGAATTTACATCATCCCATCCACCAGTAATGGCCTTAACTAAAATCAACTTCAATGTGAGCTCTGTAGAACACAGAAAATGGAGCACATGAAATCAACCAATTTTAGATTGTGCACATTCAGTGGCTGGAGCATGTCTGAATTACTCTTGCACACATAAACTGCACAGGGCTTTCATTCTTTTATCTTCCTGAGAAATACAGTTGTGTAGTTTTAGAGCATCCCTCCAAGGTTTTTGAGGACAAAGGAAATTCAATGGAGATCAATAGAAACAAGTTAGATGTTTAAGTAATTGGGCGCATGCTGTCAGAAAAAGAATAGGTAGAACTCTTAAGTCATGTTCTTGGAATGGCCCATGAAATTTAAAGGAGAGGCACCGCTGGGAGTTGCTTTATTTTCTTGGAGCAGCTAGCCATTTGTTCTGACATATAATGCAGTGAATCAATTCACTAGGTATTTGTGTTAGAGAGGAAACACTCAAAATACTGCTGTAGACACAGAAGCTCTGAATCACAACAGAGTCTACCATTCTGGTGAATTTTTTGGACTTAGGGGAAAAATAGGTCCAATCATTTTACCCATCGACATAAGTCAATATTTTCTCAGACATGGCTGTTCTTCTTGCACCCACGGGATAGATAAGTTTGTATCTTTCCTTTAGACCTTTTTCTGATGTGGATTATAACTTTTTCCCAAAGTAATGCATTCTGTCACTTAAAAAAATGTTAATAATATAATGAGTAGTTGAATTTACTATTTACATACCATTATTTTGCTTCAGATCTAATAGAAAATGTTTGGTGTGGTCACATGTCCTGCTCATCTTGATAGAGTTTTAACTGGATTATGCAATGCATTTGACATGTCTAAAGCCAGCTAATTGGGTTTGTGGTATCAGGCCTGGGTTCCCTCTTTTAGAGCAATCCTAGGATGCAATCAGAGAGCAGTTGGTTACTCACATTATGATAGTTATACTATTTAACAAGTGGCTATACTTAGCTTTAGATTGGTATTTAAGTTTATCAGTTTCATAGCTGGTGTGCTGGCTAGACACAAGCTACAGTCATCTGAGAGAAGAAAACTCCAATTGAGAAAATGCGTCCATAATATCAGGCTGCAGTCAGGCAAGCCTGTATGGCATTTTCTTAAATCATAATTAGTTCAAAATGGCCAAGCCCATTGGGAATGAGGATGCCCCGTGATGGTGGTCCTGGATGCTTTAAGAAAGCAAGGCCAGCTGGGCGGCCGTGGCACATGCTATTAATCCCAGTACTCGGGAGGCAGAGCCAGGCAGATCTCTGTGAGTTCAAGACCAGCCTGGTCTACAGAGCGAGATCCAGGATAGGCACCAAAACTACACAGAGACACCCTGTCTTGAAAAAAAAAAGAAAAAAGAAAAAAAAAAGAAAGCAGAGGGAGATATTCACAAAAAGCAAGCCGGTAAGTAGCACTCCTTCATGACTTCTGCCTAAGGTTCCTGCCTGCCTTGAACTGCAGCCTTGGCTTCCCTCAGTGGACTATGTTTCAGGATACTAAATAATAACCCCAAAGGCTTCCGGATATTCAAGAGGTCTTTTTCATCAAAGAGGAAGCCATTGATTCTGAAGTATTATAGGCAGAATTTTAGAAAGAACAGATAAAAATCTTCAAGCAAATGTTTAACTCCGTTTAAGAATTTAAATTCAGTAGTTGGGTTGAATAGGAATACTTGAATGGAAAGTACAAAAGTCCAAAAAGAAATGATCTCTTCAGAAACCAAGAAAAGCTCAATGAGCTAATTTAGGGATTTATCGTATCCCACCAACAGAGATCAACATTGTGTAGCCACTGATGAAAAAAAAAAGATTTTAATATGGATGTGGTAGGAAAGGTTGATGTATTTCTGACAGACACACTGGCATCACTTTCTACTTAAATGTATCCACTGTGGCCACATGGTCTTTAGAATACATGAAGAGTTGAAAGCGTAGACATCTGTTGTCCTTTTTTAAATTGTTGTCTCTTAAGCCACAGCTGGGCCAAATCGACAATTGCAACTCTGCTGCTCTCAGCAGCGGCCAGGCCGCAAGGACTATAGCTGGAAGGAAATCTGTCCCCTCTGGCTCTAACTCTTTGAAAGCTACAGAAGAGAACTTAACTAAACCTCTGTCCCTCTAAAGAACTCAAGATTCAAAGGTTAAGGTAGAATTCTGTTCTTCCCAGAGGCTGGATACCAAGTAACTCAGCCCCTTTCCTTGTTCGCATCCTCCTTATAACCTCCTTTTCACCTGGCTGCTCCCCGCCACTTCCTCTTGACTAGTTGCTGATGCAGCCTCCTGACCGCAGGTGAACTTTATTAAATGAAACACATTTTTGCATCGTTAAACAAGTGTTCCAGAGCATAAACAAAAGTAACGCACCTTAGTATAATATTCTACAGCAGACGTCTGTGCTGGCCCTGTGATTCTAGTTCTCTCAAAGCTTTTACCAAAGTCAAGCCAACCATTTGAAGAAAATAATGACTCTCTATAGTGTAATTCTCCCCCACTAATTTATTAGGTAGAAACTGTCAAATTCTTTTAAGTTAGTAGAGGTCTAAAGATTCCAAAAGAGAATCCTACATAATATAGAATATATGAATTCATGGATACCCCCGTTTATTTGTGCTGAGTCCTCCAAAACAAATACTGTGTCAGTTACCTTGGTGTTCTATTAAGGAGTGGATTAGGGCCTGAAGAGATGACTTGACAGTCAAGAGCACTTGCTTATCCTCCAAGAGGAACTGAATTAGGTTTCCAGCATCCATGATGAGTTCCCCATAACCCACTCTAACTCCTGCTCTTGGGCATTAGAGTCCCTCTTCTGGACTCCACAAACACCCAAATATCTATGTCACACACACATACAGAGAGAGTGCGTTTGCATACTCAAGAGCAACAAAAATAAAACTCAAAAAAGAATGCTTATGAAAACAGATTTTAATTCTGATGAAATCTAAATTGTTTTAGACATTTGAGATATATATATATATACACACACACACACGGCCTAGGGTAAAAATGATTCTCCTATTTATTCTCATAACTTCACAGCCTTAGGGTTTAAATTTCTACCTGTTGACAGTCTGAGCTAATTGTACATTCCACAGATTATATACATGGAAAATGGAGAGGAAGGATAGTTTTCTTTAAATTTTGAGTTGATTGAATACAATTTGATGATTAAAAAAAAAAAGTCTTTCTCCTCAACTGGATTCCTACCATCATGATAGAAATTCAATTGTCGTATTTTGTTTTAAAATCTTCTTTCTAGCCCAGATCTTCAGTCTCATGGATTTTGGAGACAGTTTTGGTCTATGTTGCTTCTTTAACATTGAGACTGTACCATTAGTATGCATGCTTCAATTTGCATAGAAATACACACCTCCAGTCACATCGAATACATTTTTCATTATCGGAATAGATTATTTTGATTATTGTTATTTTCCCAAAAAAATATTTTTCGTTGATGTGTAAATGTATTTTAGAATCATTATTTCTACTTTCCAAAGAAATCCCATTATGAAGAGAACCAACATTAATAAAGTGATGAGTTCTATGTTTAGAAAGGCTACATGCCTTCACTTATTAATGACTCATTTTATATTATTTAAAAATAATAGTTTATCTCATGAATTATTTATAGTCAATTTCAGAGCTGCAGTGAATTACATTTTCCCCTGTAATGGTCTCCAGCTCTCTACTCTGGTTATGTGCTAAAGACTGGAGAACGTAACTGATATATACACAGAACAATGTATTTACATCATGATACACATTAGATAATGTTTTTATTAGACAATATAGAGTGATAGCATTTAGTAAGAGATCTCAGAACAAGTGGTTGATAGGAAACATTACCAATTTAAAACATGAAACTTAATACTGCCGTGATAGGAGGCAAACATTTATTTGAGTGTTTTTTAAACTTTATGATTATTAGATGCATTTTTAGAGGCAAATTATTTCCCCAGATGTGCTGTAACAAAATACAAACCGAGACTGGATGTTTGCACAACCAGACAGATTTTCCTCATTGTACTGGAGGCTGAAAGGCCAAGGTGAAGGATCCAGTAGGTTAGCTTCTGCTCCCTCCTGTCCTCTTGGCCATCTTTCCTTTCCTTTTACAAGTGCATCCTGGTGTCACTCTCTCCTTTAAATATCCCAACACTTTTATAGTATGGGCTCTGTTTTCAGAGTGTGTTTAACCTTACTGTAGTCTTAAAAGTCTTCCAGATAAACACCTTAAGGACTAAGGAACTCACACATAAGATTTAGAGAGAACACATATCCATCCACAAGGAAGCATTCATTTCAGACATAATGACTCTGATTAGAAGTACTCGTGGGAAGCTTATAAGAGGAAATAAAAATAAACCCATTTCCCATACTCTTACTGCTCTTTAATTTTTAAATTTTACTTAGTGTATGTGTGGTGGTGGGGTTTGCTTGCATACCATGGTATGTTTCTGGATATTAGAGAAAAACTTTGTGGATTCAGTTCCCTCATTGCATATGTATACAGGGTCCAGACAGCAAGCTTCATCAGACTTGGCACTGAGCAACTTGGCCTGCTGAATCATCATACTGGCCTTCAGTGTAATCTCTCTCTCTCTCTCTCTCTCTCTCTCTCTCTCTCTCTCTCTCTCTCTCTCTCTCTCTCTCGTTGTGTGTGTGTATATGTGCATGTGTGTGTGTTTCATTAATCAAATACAAGAGAGAGGCTCAGTTAAAGTACACAATGGATGTGTATGACAATAGAGTCCAAGTAAAACAAACTAAGCAACCTGCAAATACCTAATGAAGAGTAATTTTGTGATTATACCCCAAAGGTCCTCCATCTTTATTGCAAATAATTTTGTTGACCCATTAAGAAAACGTTCTATGCTTGTGTCAACTGGGGTGGGCAGGCACTTGCACATCTGTACATGTCTTTGTTTGAGATAGAACAGAGGAAGGATGGAGGGAGAAAATAGCTGGAGGGAAACCACCTCGGAGAAACTATCTCCAGAGGACATAACTGTAAATGGTGCCTGAGCCCTGGCATTAATCCAAATAAACAATTTGACCCAACTAAATTCAATTTTAAAACTCATCCCAACTGCAGAAGCAATCACACTCAAAATCCTCTTCAGATTAGCTATCCACAGATCTTTGCAGTTTTGTCTTCACGTTTCTTTTTTTTTCTTTTCTTTTTCTTCTTTTTCTTTTCTTTTTGTTGGGTGGGTTTGGGGGTGGGGAGAGTAGGGGTAGGGGCTTAGAATTTAATCCAGTTTCTTGTTGTGTAGCCAGGCTGGATTTATATTTGGAGCTATCCTGCCCGTATTCCTTTGCCAGGAATCTTAATGTACTCTGAATCTTCCAGTAAAGCTCTTCTACTCCAAGATCAGAATCTTGTAAGTTCACATTTCTTCACAGTCAATACCTCCATGCTGATGAAACCATTAAATACAACTGGAAGTTGGACAGTGTGGAGAAGTTACTCATGGTTCCTTGTAGTCAACCAGGTTCATAAGGTCCTAAAGGCATCATTTTAGCACCCACATGTGAGTTTTAGTGGATACAGGTGGAGGTCAGAGATCAAACATGGCTGTCAGTCTTTCCTCTGGTGCTGTCCACTTTTTTGGTGGGGTGGAGGGGAGCCAAGGTCTAAAAGTGCCCTGGAGCTCACCAAGCAAGGTTGGTGTATTAGAGGCCTTGATCAGATTTATTTTCTCTGCCGGTTAAAAAATTAAACAGCAGGAAAACCTCAAGTGCAACAGGGAGCAACAGAGAAATATTGGACACCACTAGCAGGAGCAGACAGAATCAGCAGATGATAAAGGCCATCATTAGGGATGATGAAAAACACACACATGGAAGTCAGATGGAGACAAAGACCCTACACAAAGCAGAGGGGGCCTCATAAGTTGAGAAATCCAGTCTCTTCTTGATAGCTAGTTTTTTGTTTTGTTTTGTTTTGTTTTGTTTTTACTCCAAAAGGTCTTCATCCTCTAATTTAGGGTTGCTCAGTATGAAGGCAGAGAGAATGGTTGATTGGTCTGCAACTGTTATGTGACATGTCCTGGTCTGCCTTTGGAATTGCTGATTCAGTCCATCAATAGGAAAGGCTGCTGGCAAGAGGGGGGAAAAAAGAAGCCTGCAAGGCCTTTGTGTTAACCTGCCAGATTTTTTTGTCTCCGATCAGAAGGTTGAGGAAGAACCTACCACTTTGAAGTTCATTATATTTATTGCCCAGATAGTTGTTGCTTTCCTATCTGTCTGACTTCCAAGGAATCTGTCTAGCTCCTAGTCTCTCATTCCTCACACCTATTTCCCATGGCTGGCCAGTGATCCCCAGAGATCTGCATAGCTCTACCTCCATACCTCTGTGATTACAAGCACATACCACTAGGCTCAAGACCTGATGTTTGTAAGGCAAGCACTTCACTGAATGAGCTATATGTCTCACTTACTTTTATTTTGCTATATACAGCCATCTGGCAGAGTGCAGAGCAGAGAGAAAAAGTAGACTGGACCTGTCCATGAGAGAATCAGGAGCTGAGTAGGGAGGGAGGATGAGAGAATCAGGAGTTGAGTAGGGACAGAGGTGGGGGGGAGAACAGCAAGAGATGGGGGCAAAGAGAGTGTAGGCAAAAGAAAGAGTGTAGCCAAAATAGCGGGGTTATAAGGAGAATGTTTTGGGTAGAGGAGGAGGTGAGGAGCACTAGTATGCCAGCATGGACTTTGAAATGTGAACCTATGATACTGAAGAAGTGTGGAGGCCAGCATGCACTTTGGGATGCTAATAGCCACCAGAAGTAGCCATTTGTTTCTTCAGCCAGTGATAAGTCAAAAGGCTCTTTTTGATAGAGAGAAACTGGCTTCACAAGTTCCCTTGTAAAGGTGGCTTTTGTCTCATCACCGCAATCTGGGGAAATGGAGTTTCCTTTGGATCTGGCAATTAATAATCATGTTTTTATTATTCTCATCACAATGAGAGATGTGATGTTGTTATGGGTTTTAAATTGGCCAACACTCTGCGGGTGTGAAGGAAAAGAAACTACAAACCAAATCTCAAGGTCTTACCAGAGACCAGTGAACACTCCGGGAATACTTTAAAGGACACTGAGGTAGGACCCAGCCTGAGCTTCTTGCCACTCAAATGCAAGGGAAGGTTATTTTAAAAACTGGAAGGAGATAAATTCTAGGTTCCTTGCTGTGGCTGATTGGCCTTACCTGAGGAAAAGTAAACTTTTCACATCTTTGCAATAGGCAGTGTCTTTACTCTTTGAAATGAGACACCTAAAAGAGTTAAGTTTCTGTTTTCCAAAACAACCTGGAAGGTAAGGGTAGTATTTTCCTAAATGATGGCATCTCAAAGGCTACAGTGCCCAGGTCCTTGAGAAAGACAGTTCTGGGATGTAAAACTGCCAATAGGCTTTTATTAAGATTTATATATCAAAAGGCCAGAGAAAGAATCTGCAGTTGTGAGAGGCTTTTTTTTTTTCCTTTTAAATAAATGCTCTAAGCAGAGGGAAGCCATAGACCTAGACAGAATGGATTCTCCCAGTCAGTCCCCTAAAACATGCTATCAGCATGCCAGCCTCTTCACAATGCAAGCTTTTTACAAAGATGTTGTAAGGGAAGTGTAGGGAGACATAAAAAAAAGGGGCCCACTCTCCTCAATAGAAGACAGTAAGAATGGTGAAGAGGTTGCCAAAATTTTTGATAACTTAGACAGTCAAACGTGGAAGTCATTCTCTCACTCACTTTATAATTCTCCACAAATTAATCCTTTGAAATCCTGTTTTGATTGGGGGGAGGGGCATGGAATGATGACTCATCAGTAAAGAGCACTTGAAGTTCTTTCAGAGAACCCAGGTTTAGTTCCTAGTATCCATATGACAGTTCTCTATGTGTTACTCTAGTCCCACAGGATCTGAGGCCCTCTTCACGGCCTTCATGGGTCGTACATAGTGATGTGATGTGATATGTGTGTGTGTGTGTATAATAAAAAGAAACAAATCATTTGTAATTCCGTTTTAATGTGTGGATGGTGATGATAGGAATGTCTCCACCATAGATTACAAATGACTGTAAGTTAGTGCGTGATGCACAGCATAATGAAAGAGTTTAATCAACTATGTTGACTTTTTTTCTTCCTGTGCTAACTACCTTAGAGAAGCAGGTTTGGAGGAGGACTTGGTTTGGTTTATGGTTTCAGAAATTTAAGGGCCATGATCAACTGTCTTTGTTGCTGAGTACTTGAGGTAAGGCAAAATGCCATCATGGAGGAGGCATGAAAGTACTTAGGTGCTAACTCTGAGGCAGCCATGAAGCACAAAGAGGCTCAGGGCAAGCTATACCCACAAGGACACATCCAGAGTGAGCCATTCCTTCTGTCTCGACCCTGCTTCTAAAGTTTTTATCATCTCTCATTACTGCAGTTAGATTGGGAAATGCTCAATGGATGAATCCATTGATTAGGTCAAAGTCCTCAGAATCCAATCTCCTCTCAATGATTAGATCCACTAGCTAGATACCGAGTCAAGCACATGAACCATTTAGTGGGCAATTCATAGCCAAACCACCATAGGTGTTAGCAAGGATTATCATAAAACTATCATAAGGCAACTTGTGATATGAAATAGATGAGGACAGAAGAGAGGAACCAGTCAGGTGATTTAGGGCAGGTATCTTGAAAATGAAGTTCTGCTTTTCGATAATGACAACTGGTTCTGTATTGGACAGAAACCAGAACTGTCCTTGGTTTTTGTTTTTCCTGATGTTCTCTTCTGGCCAGAAATAAAAAAAAAAATGCTTTGTATTTCATTGTTGTTGCTGTTATTTTCTCCTCTTTTTCATAGCAACTTTAGTAAGCATATCTGCTTGTAAGATACATGTGATCAGAACCCAGGAAGGTATTTCCTAAACTACAGTACACTGACATGGAGAGCACATGGACACCTCATTGGTGGGGCAACTGCATGGTTCATCTTACCTCTCATGCCACAATCCAGTAAATCCTTAGTAACACGAGGAGCAGGATCTTTGGTGACACGTGTACTATTTATTTTCCTGTTGCTATAATAAGACAATGAGACCAAGGCACCTTAGAGAAAGTAAGGTTTGTTTAGTCTTGGGGTCCCACAGGGACAGTGATGCCACAATAAGTCCTGACAAGTGGGAATAGCTGAAAGCTCATCTCTGAAACCATAGACAGGGAGCACAGAGCAAAACTGGAAATGAAGAGAGTCTTTGGACTCTTCTAGTGACACACTTCCTCCAGCAAAGACACACATCTTAAGCCTCCCCAAGTAGTACTGACTGGCAACCAAGTATTCAAATACCAGAGACTGTAGCTGGAGTTTTCCCTCCGGATCCCACCAAGCCCTGGCAGTCTGACAGCCCACTTATAAAATAAACACACAGACGCTTATATTATTTACAAACTGTATGGCCATGGCAGGCTTCTTGCTAACTGTTCTTATAACTTAAATTAACCCATTTCTTTAAATCTATACCTTTCCACGTGGCTCGTGGCTTACTGGCATCTCTACATGCTGCTTGTCATGGTGGCAGCTGGCAGAGTCTCCCTCCACCTTCCTGTTCTCTCAATTCTTCTCTCTGTTAGTCCCACTTATACTTCCTGCCTGGCCACTGGCCAATCAGTGTTTTATTTATTGACCAATCAGAGCAATTTGGCCTACAGACCATCCCACAGCAAGAGACTATGGGAGACATTTATTGTTCAAACCATAACAGCATCCTTTTCTATACAGGAGTCTCGATTGCCTCCTTTGTTGCTCTCTTCTACAATAAAACTCCTTATTAAAACTCACCTTCCCTTGCCCATAAAATTACAAGACTATGAGACAAGAAACTGGTTTGGGTGGCAATTCATTGTCCAACATTCTAGTCCTGTACTTCAGTAAGGAAGCCTTCTTCATATGCAAGGGCTTACATGTTCCTCTTTGAATGCAATGGAAAGAAAACTAAAGATAAGGTTTTAGACAGTTCAAGAACCAACGTTTTGCCTCAGTCACTGATTTCCAATGTCTTTGCTGAGGAGAGAAACTGGGTTAGGATCAACAATGACTTCAGGTTGGGAGACTAGCACAGTTAGAGTACAATGCCATTCTATCCCTGTGTGAATTCCACAGGAGGGTTCTGCCTTTGGGTCTTGACACTAGGCTAATCAAGTACTTAGCACTCATTTGTTAAAGGATTTCATTTACTAATTTAATTACAATAATAAAAGTAATTAGGTACGCTCCAGTATTCTGACTATGCCAATGAGTAGACACTGTTTTCCTTGGACAATAGGGTATTGTAGGAAATGAGGCTGGAGAAAGGAGCTGGTTCTTAACTTGCACTGCAGATAGAACTGCGAAAACTCTATTTCCCTAATACATGCATTTGTTTATCTCCATCCATAGACAGGCTAACAGAAATCTTTCAAGGAATTTCTCTAAGAAGCTCTGTTAGGATTTTGAACTGAGTACCAGCATGATCAGATTTTTATTTTTAGTGAGGAAACACAGTTTCGATATCTATAGCTTAAGAAAGCTTAAATGTTCTGTATCTTTCCTTTATCTGGGAATATCTGGTGGATTTGAAGTATTCTTTGGTAATAGATTTAAAAAATAAGTCTCATTCACTTATGACTTAGTATATAACCAGGCAAGGCTGTCCACACCTCAAAAACCAGAAGGCTGGTGTAGGAGAATCATGAATTCCAGGACAAGCTAAACTACATCAAAATAATGAAGGAACAAAAACTAAAACTAATACTGTCATTCATAATCATGGGGTCAGAACGTCTGAAGGCTTTCTTAACTCACGTTTTTATTTCATGCATCTACTCATAATAGATTTGTAAAAATAGGCAAAATTCTCCCAAATGAGAACAAATTGCCTATGTTCCTAGAGCTGGATATGGCAAGAACCTCAGTTACCATTTGCAATGAAACATACTCAAAGGCAGGAGAGATGCTGGCATGCTTGGAGGATAACAAAAGGTTGCAACTGTGTTCTGATTGGAGGCTTGTGTCCTGAGGAAATGGAATTGATGAGCAGGGCATCTGAGGAAATTTATCTGAGAAATACATTTGGCTTTCTCTGGTTGGTTGGTCGTCTTGTTGCAATATTCGAATGCCTAGCTAGGCCAATTGGTATGCCTGGGGTTTAGCTCTCTGAACTGGTGCCTGCCAAGGCTGTAGGTTACAGCTCTGTTGTCCTGTGTGTTCTGTTCCTTGTCCCTTTGTATAATGACAATATCAGTTTGGATCCCTTCTAAATGCTAATCACTTTTGTTCATACAAAACCCTTCCATCCCCAGGAAAACTCATTTCTGTGTGTATATTAATATTGAATTTTGGGCTCAGAGGGATGCCTAAGCTGATAAAGGTGCTTGCAGCCAAGCTTGCAGACCTGAGTGCACTTCCCAGAACCCAAAAGGTAGAGGGAGAGAACCAACTCCTAAAAAGTTATCCTTTGATCTCCATTATAACATGTATGTCCTAACACATCCACACACATGCACACATAGACACAATAAATAAGTACATATATGAAAAATATTTTAATTGCATTTTAATCTGCATGTGGCTACTTATTAGAACAAAAAAAAGCTCTCATTATGTAATTAAAAATAGTTCATCAACATCCAAGAGGATTGGTAATTAATGTGCTTTCCTACTTTAGGTCATTTGTCAGTTTTTTGAAGAGTATATAGCTTGAGTATAGCTCAGAAGTAAAGCAATTGCTTGATATGTGAAAAGTCTTCGGCTTCATCCCAGCCACCTAAAAATCAATAAATAATAGCTTTATATTTATTTGTCATACTGTGGTTTAATAGTACAAAATTATTTTAGATGAAACTGTTCATATTCATTATAATTATACTTATACAATCAATACCATGAACTTTCCTCTGTGATCTTAAACCAAATGTAAGTACAACAAGATTGAATTAATATCACTTGCTTTGTAAACAAAATAGTACCTAATTTGGGAGATTTAGAACAAAACAATAGGTTTATGAAAATACATTTTGACAAAATCTAATCATGTTCATTTAAGTATAAATAATAAGAAAAAGGTTTATACAAATGCAATTTATTAAGTTTTCTCAAGTTTAAAGCTTTTTCTGCATGTCATTATGTATGCACTTTTTGAAAAATATTGTGGAAAAAAAACTTTAACTTGAAAATTCCAAGAACCAACAAATGCATATGAATTATAATTAATTTTAATCTATTTTGAATTTTTTGATATTTTATTCAGCTTTGAGTTAAACATTTTGAGTTAATACAGGCATGTATATGCATATCTATCTCTCTGTATATACATATATATAATAACATGTTTGCAAGCTTGTAATAGACAATGTCATCATGTATTGACTATTATAGGTTAGCTATCCATTGGTGTTTAATTGTTTTCCATAGAGTTATCAAATATTAGCTATTGTTCAAGGTTGTTATAAAATAAAAATAAAACTTCTACTAATATTCAAGTGCACTTTATTTATATACATGACAATATGCGTAATACAAATATATGACTATATATTAATATATATGCATGATATGCAGATATTATGTCCTATTGATTACTCTTTTGATCAAATGGTTAGAAGTTCCATACATAAACTTAACATTAAACACTTGAAGTTTTACCATTTGTTGACCACTGATGTTTCAAGAAAACTGTAGAAAACAGCAGGGATGTTCACACCAGGTTCTATTACTTTATTCTGGGAATACTGTTCATAGATGTTGCTGGAATTGTATCTTGGGACTGTCTCATAGCTCACTAAGTGAGAAGAGACTTTCTTGGGGGATAGTTTAGGCTTTTCCTTTGTGTTCCTTCTCATTTCTTTCAACTTTGTCATCTTTGAATTTTAACAATGACCTCATACCCTAAGATATTAATAATAATAGCTAATATCTATTGAACTGTCTGTAACAGCAACAGTTCCAAAAATGAGGGTGGAGGAGTGTCTGAGATTTTTTGAATAGAGAGCCCCTTGTAGTAAAGCCTTGGTCTACCTGAGTGCTGGGATGTCACTGTGTGCTGGAACACTTTGTTCATACATCAGTGAAGATCTGTGGTATGTGAAAGTATAGAGTCATGTATTTGACTGAAACCCAGCCATACCCTAGAAAATGAGAATATAACAGGGGAAGCATTAGAGAAATTGAAAGAGAAAGTCTATGTTAGGATTTTTGCAAAGGTCTAACATACAGTAATGTCTAATTAGCATAGGTAATTTTTACTGTAAATATCAACAAGATTATCTAATATGATTCAAGTCTACTATTCCATGAACTATTTCTGAAATATTTGTGTAACTTCGTATAACTAACATTCTGACCCTCATCTTTTGTCATTAAACTTTTATTTGGATGGGAGATGGATATGTGATCTCATGGTCCTTTCCTTATGTCTACATTCTTCTCTGCTTTAGCTATGGTTTTGAAAAACACTCTTGTGTGACTTACAAGTAATGATGTAAGCAAATAAGAAGAACAAAATCTGCCCTGTTTTATATGTGTGCACCAACATTAGCAGTGTCTACTGAGAATGTGAGGTAGCAAAATTCCATTATCTAGGGGTGTTTTGAACTACTGTCATGAGGATTATGCCCTGTGTGTCATACAACTCTGTGGTGCTGAGAGCTACTCATTTCTGGGGTCACTTTCCAATTCCTCTCCATTCTTTCCCTCTTTTCTCATCTATCCAGCTTCCTTGAATATCTATAATAGAAATAACAATATATACTTACATATAATATATATGTATATATATATATATATATATTTTTTTTTGTTAAATAATATACCTTCTCCAAGCTTATTTCTAAATGGATGTCCAGGCCCACACCACAGATGCAAATATTTGAAAGAACACGATTGAATAAAACAAGAAGTGCACATGTATGTTTTTCTAGTTGACAACTGCTTCATTAAAGAGGAGTGCTTTAGTTCAGACTTATACAGCTAAAGCTTCCATATACTGGGTGGCCTCACTAATCATTGCTTATTCCTCACTACCATGAAGCTGGAAATCCCAGGCCAAGGTACTCACAGATGTGGTGGTTGGTTTGGAGCCTCTTCTTATTCACAAATTCTTGATAAATTTTCACATTGTAGAGACAGGAAAGAGTCAAGTTATTGTCCCTTTCTCTTTCCATAGAGATTAAGATCCTGGCATGGGGCATCTAGAGTCATACCTCATCTAGCTAGACCTGTTTACCTCCCAAAAGTCATTCTTCTTTGAAACATCACATTGATGGATATGATTTCATTATATAAAACTTTATGCTACAAAACCATCCAGCATGCAACAAAGTTATCTTTATTTTTACTTTGAAAAAATTGCTTTTTAAAAATAATCTAAGTCATTCACTTTTGTTAATACTGCCCACATGCCCATGAGTGTGGGGACAAACAATGAAGCATGGACCACCTAATAGTGGTCACATCTCCAAAGAAAACTGACTCTTCTCCCAGAAACCATCAATTGCCAATAATTCCTTCGGCATGAGAACTCAAATGCTCCCCCAATGGTGTTAAAATCTTAACTAACTGTATATTGTGCTGGTCTTTTGCAGACAACTACAGGTCATATCTGAAACAGCCATTTCATGTCTTAGAGCTGGCATGTCACAACACTCCTCCCAGTCGTTTGAAACTTACATTCTTCTTCCCTCATCTTCCATAATGGCTTCTGAACCTTGATGGGGAGGGGGTGGATATAGGAGTCCTGTCTATGATTGAGCACTCATATGACTGATCACTCAGTCTTTTTAATTCTCATCCCTTTGACCAGTTAGGAGTCTCTGCATTAATCACTACCCACTGTGTGTGTGTGTGTGTGTGTGTGTGTGTGTGTGTGTGTGTGTGTGTGTGTGTGTGTGTGATTTCTCACCAAAGATGAGAGTGGCATAATATATGAGTGTAAATGTAAATATTTAATAGACAATTAGTTGACATGACTACAGAGAAATTATTCTCAAATTGACCAGGACATGCACTCCCTGCTTGCTAGCTTTCATGGTTCTGGAAAGTTTTATGCAGCCCACTGGGTGAGAAAAGATGTCAATGATCATACCCAGTATTGGACTCTGAATGTTATAATAATGGCTTTCCAGGAAAGATGTGCCAACTTGCATAATGGCATGGCTGTTTGGGGTGTAGGGCAATCACTCTCTGATTGGATTTGAAGCATCTCTGCAAAAGGGGATTCATGCTTGGTAATGTAAACCTAGTAAAAAACACATGGCTAGGCATTTCATAGACCCTAAGGGGTAACTTATCTTAGTTATTTTGCTAAATGGCCGTTCTATCAAAGTTATATTTTTTAAAGGCAGTTATAAATTCTGAATACCATTGAAACCTCTGGTATTTGAGAGGTATAATACCTCTGGTATTATAAATCAACAAGGGAAAGTGTTATCAAGTTCTATGGTCACAGGAAGCCTCATGAAGCAAGTCTAGGCACTGACTGACATTTACAGTCACTTCTCAATAATATTTAATATATTTGCCCATAGTTGGATCCTGGGTTCTACAATGTAAAATGAATGAATTCTGAACTGCTTTATTAAAAATGAAAGTTAATTTATATCTCATTAGTAAAATCTTTGTTCCTTAACTCAGAATATAATTTTAAAATTTCCTGTAAGAATTATTTAATCAAATTTATTAGTATTTATTAGTAAATATATTAGTTTGGATTATTGCCACCCTGAGGGTTTACTAGTTATATACATACTATATTATATATAATATTTAACCCACTAAAACAAATTCTATAATATGCTAAGTTAAAACATAGTCACCTCATTCAGGGAGACAATTTAATCATTTCACCAACCAAAAATAAGTTAATTGAAAATAGTTGCTGCTCTAGAGACAATTGCATTTCCTCTAATAATAATTAAGAGTCAAGATTTGAAGCCAGAATACCTGGGTTCAAATTATTTCTCAACCACATCTGTGATCTTAATAAGTTTAATTAACTTATTTCTGTAAATGTCACTGCAAGCTAGTTATAATAATATGGGGGCTGGAGAGAGGTTTAGCTGTTCAGAGGACTGGCTGCTCTTCTGTAGGACCTGGGTCCAATTTTCAGCACCCATATGGCAGTTCACACTGTCTGTAACATCAGTTCTTGAATATCCAACACCCTGTATTGGCCTCCATTGGCACTGGGCATGCAAGTGGTACCCAGACATGCATTCTAGCAAAATGTCCATACTCATAAAATAATTTAATTAAAACACACACACACACACACACACACACACACACACACACACACACACACACATATGATATTAAGGACTATATATGTATATATGTATGTTATCATGAAACTAAATTAGTCAACATACATAAATATATTTATCCATGAAGATTTTTAAATATATTTTTAAACATTTACTCATAAGTGAATATTTATGTGTCCTGCTTGGTATTGTCCAAGGAGGCCAGAAAAATATATGTCATCCCCTGGAGATGAAGTTACAGGTGATTGTGAGTTTCTGACCCACATGGATGGGTGCTGCAAACTGAAGTAAGGTCTTCTGGCAAAGGACCCAAGACTCTGAAATCACAGAGCCATTTTTCCAGCCTCCATGGGAATACTACTTGATTTATTTTATGTGTATGACTGTTTGCTGCATGTATGTAGGTGTATACAGTGCTCATGGAAGACACAAGCAGGCACTGAATCCCTTGGAAATGAAGTTACAGAAAGTTGTAAGCTGCTCTGTGGACACTAGAATTAACTGGGGTCCTCTGAAATAGTAGCATGTGCTCTTAACTGCTGAGGTATCTTTCACACCCTGTCTTGGGAATTTTATGTAGGAATTCTGTAAAAACGATTGTAGAAATTTAATTAGATGATGTATTTGACAATATTCATTGAATGTACCATGGAGAAGGCTTAACTATACTTTCTTTTACTCAGACACATAGCACATACATGTACAGCATAAGAACTATGTAAAAATCACTCACCACACCTAAATGAATTAGTATTATTTCCAAATTTATCTACTTAATAAAATATGTTAACATTATACATTGCCAATTTTATTTCATGTAATTATAAGGGGTGACAGTATTTCATGAGACTGAATTCTATTTAGAAGAAATAAGACTAGCAGTTCCTACTAATAACAATGTCCGATGCTCTATCCTGCACCCAGTTTCTACCAATGAGTAATTATGATGCACTCTTTAACCCACTGACTGTTATCAGCATACATGCTGTGTATTTTAATCACATCTACATCAACACCACAATAGTGATTGCTCCCATACATGACCCATACTACACATCTTTACATATGTCTTCATTTTTGATATATTATATTTTACATTTTATTAAGTTTAATATAATTCTTTTAAAGTTTTCTTATCTAGCTCTTCCAGGCCATCCCCTCTGATGGATTGCTTACCCATCCTACATTTACTTCACACTGTTATCTATGATCAAGGAACCACATGTTGAGACTTTGATAAAAGTTCTACTCTCACCTGTAGCTTGATAATTCTCCAAACCACCAAATTAAGCTAAATTTCTTTCTTCTTACAAAGACACTAATCATATTAGGACATCTCTGTCTTCATAACAGAGTCATATCCCAAAAACACCACCTCCAAACACCAGCCAAGGAGATTTGATTTCAACACAGGAATCCAGATGTTTGTTTCCTAAGACTTCATTGTTCTCCAGCTCCAGGTGACAAATGGGCTGTTTACTTCCATATGTTTGGAGATAATGTTCTGTTTTCTTGCATTTCATTATTTTCAGATGGATCCCAGTGTGCTTCACAGTCTGTATTAATTATTATAATGCTTTTAGATTTGTGAAGGTATTGTGAATTGTGTGTCCTCTGCTTAGCATACATACTGGGAGTGCTTGAAAAATACATCTTCTTCTAAATGCCACAATATCACCTTCAATAAACAAGTACTCAAAAAAATCAATCCCCTTTCTTATTTAGAAGCTCCCCTTTACTCCATTTCAGCAGTCCATTTTCCCAGTGGAGAAAGAAATATAGTTCAGAAAATCATGTCATGATCTTAATATATATGCTCTAGCAATTAACAGGTTGGGGCAGGAGGACCTCTGAGATACCATCTCAGTGAAGCAAATGAATAAATAAAAATAAAGTAGAATACCTCCTCCTAGTCCAAGCATGTTGACTTATGCTTTCCTGAACATCTTCCCCCATTTCATAATTTAAATAAAATCTAAAGCAAAAATCAGACATTAGGAATATGCCAAGAGTCTTCCTTTGGACTATGTTTGTTCGCCCATTTGCTATTCTCTCCACTGGGTTGTGATTTATTTTCTATCATTATCTACCTGCAATTAGGCACGAACAATTCTGAACTTGCTTTTAATCTTACTCGACAGGAAAAGCTGCATTTGCAGAGCTGTGAGGAGAAGGGACTAAGTTAATGCAGCATATTTGCATGCTTCCTACTTGAAAAATTAGAAATTACAGAAAACAAAACACTGGGAGCTGTGAGAGCACTTATCCTGTTTAAGATGCTTGGTCTGTGTAGAGTGTGATCATTGCCTCTCACAGTAGGTCTCCTCTGGAGGTGACCTCTGGCATCTTGTTTGCTGTGCTACATCATTACAGTGACTAATAAGATTGTAAAGCCACATTGCCAGTCAATGGGGTGAATAACTGGAGTATGAGTAGGGTTGGTTCCCCTTCGCCAAAAACCATTTGGTCTTCTAATACCATGTTTGGGGTTCTCCATAAAATGATTCATTTGAATTTGCTGCTGCATCTTGTAGAGATGGGATGGAGCTCATCCGGTAGAGCCCTTGTTTAGCACCTGTGAAGACAGGGATTCCATTCTGTAACCACACAAAGCTGTCTGTGGTTGCTCAGGCTGTTATCCCAGCATAGGAGAGGGCAGACCAAAGAATTTGATGTTAAATAATCCTTGGAAATTCAAGGCTGCCTTAGGCTACAGGAGACCTCTTTGCTTTTTAATAGATCTTATATAGAAACATTATTTACTACAAATAGTAGATGAAGTAGATGTCACATGGAAGCAATGATTCCCAAATAGCCTCTAACATTTACAAGACATCTCTAGATGTCAGAGATGTAGAAGGTTGCTTTATAGGTAAGACAAATTCACTATTGATCCATAACTATCAACATGGTGGTCACTAAGTGTCTCGGGGACTGGGCAAAAGGAGAAGACCACTCAGAAAGAAATATATGGGGAGCAGAGTTAACAAAAGCAAGAAAACCTAGATCGTATTCCTGTCTCTGAGGAAATGTACTGCAGAATCCTTCAGCACTTCTGTTCATAGTTCTCTGATTTTTTATCAGATCTGTCAAGACTAATTCTCCTATTGGATTCCACTGAGGAACTGACACTTGGCAGCTATCTAAGAATCCTTCCTCTCCACATACTTCAACAGTTTCCTACACAGGAAGAAAACACAGCTGCTTCTAGTTTCCTTGTAGTGGTGACCCTTAATCACACTGCTCCCAAGCACCTCAGTTCTCTTGCCTTGTCATTTGGATGATGTCCTATAACTTCGTACAATATTTTTGCTCTTCCCATATTGAGGGAATTTAATATCTATTAGGTACTCTTCTCAAACTGAGCTCACTCAGGTTGCATTGTATATGTATTTTAATAATATTTGCATTTATTCTTTGATATTTTCACACATGTACACAATGCATATGATCACATCTACCCATCAATCCTGCCCTTAAATCCATCTGGACTTCTCCCTCACTTCATATCCTGTATGGTTTTTATAACCCACTGAATCTAATTAATGTCAGCCCCTTGTCCATGAGTGTGAAGTCATCCGTAGGAGCAGGGGTAACATACCAATGACAACGACCTCAAATAAAAACTACTCTCCCTCCCCCAGCAGCCATCAACTGCCAGTGGATCCTCAGGTAGGTCTGGGGACTTATTGGCCCCTCCTCCACCTATTCTACCATTTTTAAATGATTGATGTTGGGCAAGTCTGTACAGGTAATGATAGCTGGTGAGTTCTCGAGTACAACAACCATGTTATGTCTAGTCCACATCATTTCACAGGACTCTTCTCCATCCTCTGGCCCTTACATTCTGTTTCTCTCCTCTTCCAGAATTTTCTCAAGGCCTTTGAGACATGGGGTGGGGGTTGATAGAGATAGTTCATCGATGGCTGATTTTCAGAATTGCTTATCCCTAGAACTATGCAATGCCATCTTTGCATGAGCTGCTGCTTTTCTGGGTAAGGTTGAGAGAAGCACAAATATATTAGCATGAGCATATATATTTAGAAAGCTGTTTGAGAGCATATCCATTTAGAAAAACATGTAGGCTCCCACTAGCCCCTCTGATCTCTTCAGCCATGAATTTCTGTAGATGTAAACAACCGTCTTATTAAATAAGAAACACAGAGCCGATTCAGAGAAGAAAGCCAAGAGGTCTGAGCTAAGAGCCTCACCCTTCCTGATTCAGTGATCCTCTTCAGCCAAGACAGCTCTCCGAAAGGGGCCTACTTCCTATGTGTATGTCTTTATATAGTCTAGCTGTTCTGCCTTCTCATTGGTTGTAAACCCAAACACATGACTGCCTCTGTAGAGACTTCCAGGTCTTCTATGGTTGGTATTGAGATTAAAGGCGTTTGTCTCCAATGCTGGCTGTATCCTTGAACACACAGAGATCTACCTAGCTCTGTCAACCAAGTGCTGGGATTAAAGGCGTGTGCCACCACCACCACCACACTCTTGCTATGGCTCTAATAGCTCTGATCCCTGGGCAACTTTATTTATTAATATACAATTAAAATCTCATTTCAGTACAAGTAAAATACCACCACAAATTTCTGACCAGGTGTATAGTACCAGACATGAATTTTGTCCTGTGTACTAACCCTCAAATCCAATTAGAAAACAATCCCCCTGCCCCATGATATTCATGATACCATTACCACCATTATACCAGTAGGTACATCTAACATGGCAGATTGGCATTACAGTATTCACAATCCAATATTGAGTTAGACCATTGATGCCATTTCCCCCTCAGCTGTTGTATAGCATCTTGTCTGTTTGTCCTGCAAGATGTCTGAATACAGTAGATTACAACAACTGTCCATACCTGCTTTCCTAAGACACAATAAACAATGATGCTTCTCTTGATGCACTCTTGTCTTTCCTGTGTAAAGAATAGTTTCAGGGGAAATAATGCAAAGATGCCCAGCTTAGGTAAGCTTCAGAGATTTACAACACAGTTCCCTGAATATGTTCACTTGAGTAGAAAACCCATAGCATGAAATTGGAAAAAACCAAAAACAAAAAAATCATGAATAATAGCAATCAATTTAAAAAAAAAATGGGCTGAGGAAATGGGTCAGTGGGTAAAGGTGCTTGCTACAAGTGTGATAACATGTTCAGTCCATGTACACACCTTAGTAAGTGAGCCCCTACACACTCACACCTACCCACACACACGCACAGAAATATATAAATGTAAGTAAAACATTTAAAAAATGATAGTGATGTTACAATTATTTTGGAACACTTTTAGACTGCACCTCATTAACAAAACAGAAACAACATAACGCTTCCGTGAAGAATGCACAGACACCCTTGAAACAAGTACAAAGATTGCCCGCTTTAGCAAAGGAATGAGGTATACAAAGAATATCCTACAAGAAAATTTGGAATTTAAAGATGTAATATAAATAGTTTAACTGAGATAGAGTAGGAAGACTCAGTACCATTACGAAGATAAGTGAAGCATTAATAAATTATAGATTACAGCAATAGGAATGCTCTCACTGAAAAAAGGAAGAAAATTGAAAATTGTGAGACAGTGAAGAGGTCTTTCAATGACATGACAATACAAAATGCATAATTCTTTTTATATTAAGAATTTAGTAAAAAAATAGTCTTATTAGAAAAGTAAAAGCAAAACTAATAGTGAAACTTGAGAATTTTGATAATATGTATTTATATGTTTGTATAAATATATAATCTGAAGAAGTTAAGAAAACCCATAATAACCTATCCTAGGTAGCCAAATCTACATGTTGGCCCAACATCTGATATTAATAGAAAAGTGAATAAATAAAATAAAGAAGAATAAGAAATTATTTGGACCATAGTCAGAAATAATTTATAATTTTTTTATTTACCTTCAGGGAATGAACAGCTTATCATTCTAGAAGAAAAATGCCTTAAGTGACAGTTAATATGTCATGAAAATCTTCAGAGGCTGAACAGAAGAGGGTCATTTTTCAAATAATGAAAGGAAAAAGACCTTCAACCTAGAATCTTTTGTCCACAGGACATAGCTTTCAGAAATCAAAACTAAATCAAGATTTTCTAAGGTAATAGAAGACAGAAGGAACTTGCTAACAGTATACTCACTGGCTGAGAATGTCTAAGTCAAGTGACTTAAGAGGTAAGAACAAGATAAAGGAAGAAAGCATTCAAGGAGATTGAGGACTCAGGGCAGTCAGGAAAGGCTTTGGTGCTCAAGTTTAAGGACTTAGCTTCCAAACCCAGAGTCCATGTAAAATTGAAGGTACATGCTTGGAATCCCAGAATCTGGAACATGGAGACAGGTGGATGGCTGGGGTTTGCTGGTCAACCCAGACAGGATGGTGAGCTCCAGGCACCAGTTAGAGACCGCCTTAAGGAGCAAAGGAACAAATGCTGAGGAATACTATCTAAGGTTGATCTGTGGCCTCTGCTTGCCTTCACCCTCAAGTGCACCTGCATGAATACACACACACACACACACACACACACACACACACACACACACACATCACACATCACACATGTACACACAAAGATGAAAACTCTGAACACCAGAAAGAAAAAAAAATCAGAAGTTTATAGATAGGTGACTGGAGTAAGTGCTTTTTTCTGACATTTAAAATCAGTGTTTTCTACTGTAATTGCAAGAGATAAATAGTCCTGAATTTATCTAGTAAAGTGCTTTAAATTCTATATAATTTTTGGGTTGGGGGGGGCGCTTGTGCTTGTTAAGCACATATGTAGATGTCAGAGGAGACTATGTGGGGGAGTCAGGTTCTCTTTTTCACCATGGGGGTCCCTGGGGTCCACCTCAAGTCATCAGGGTTGGTGGCAAGTGACTGTTCTCACTAAAGCCACCTCTCTGGCCCTATTTTGGAAATTCTATAGGAATGATTTTACTACTACTGTGAGGATTACAATGTGAAGATGGTAGCATGTTTTCTATGGACTCACACTCTAAGTTTTACAGCAGTAGGCAAGAGGAAGCTATTTATTTATAAAGGAACTCTTGGAAATAGTTCCCAAAGCTACAAAACATTTACAGTCAAAAATATCCTGTACCGATCATAATACAACAACAACAGCAGACTAACACATTGACTTTCCAGATTGGGTGACGCACACTGCAAGGCCTGGAACTTGACACAACTAATTATTCTACTCAATTTATTCCCTTTTATCTGAAATGTTCTAAGTTCCTACTCATTCGAAAAATGAGTCAGCCCAAGTAGCCCTCTAGGTTCAAGCATTCCTCTCCACACACTTTTCCCATGCCTGTACCAACAGCCGTTTTTTGCACATGTACATCTACTATGTCAATTAACATGTTCCTAAATATTTCTAATCAACTATTTCTTTCCCTTAGTAGACATCCCTCGATAGAGGAGAAGTCCAAACTCGTATTTAAAGTTCTTGGGCTTACTACACATTAAAAATTAGTCTTAATATTTAACATATACTGAAATTAAAATGAGTTAGAAAAGTATACATTTTAATTAAACACCATCTGGTGATATGCAGGTTATCATTGATGAGATGCAACAAAAACATACCATTAAGTAATTAACATGATGTTTAGATCCCATGATGTTTCTAGGAAACAAATTGGTTAATTTTATTTTATTTTATATTTTGAGACAAAAGACTATATTCTAGGTTTTCAAATTATCCACAGCCATAAAACAAATTTTCAGGATGTTAGGTAAAGTCTTGATTGCAGGTTTCTGTGGTAAATATGTTTGCTTTGTTTTATTTTATTTCTGTGGGAAAGCTATTATGTCCTCTGCAACCCTCAAGAGATTATTCCTTTTAAACTGAAGGTCTTTAATTTCAGATGCATAAATTGGTTATAATTCAGAGTGAAATGTGTCGTTGTGGTGTAACAGTATTACCAGTGCTCATAGATGTTAAATTACAAGCTATTCAGACTCTTCAAAGAAAGCATGCCTGTACATCGAGCAGCATATAATGAGAAAATTTATCTTTATGTTTGGCTGCACAATCTATTTCTCTTCCTGGGACTCATTTAATTCATCATTTAAACCTGGTTCTAAATCTTCCACTGAAAAGTGCTTCTAATGGGGCCAATCAAGCCTGGCAAGTACTGTCAACGGGCAGTCATTTTGGGGGAAAGTTCATGATTAAAATGTATCTAGGTCCTCTTCATATTATAATACTGACAGAGCAAGCCTAGTACAAACTACATTCTTAAAGTAGTAATAATTATTACTAACATTCGCTCTGAGTTAGCTCCCTGATGGACTTAACTCTGCTTCCAAATGATTTGACCTCAGAAAATGACTACTGCTTTACTATCCAGTGGCAGTTGTTTTTGATTTACTGTCTATATTGCATAATATACTGAATTGAGAGTAGCGTGACTTAATTCAGAGCACACAGTAGGTCCTTAATCAATTAAGTAATATATTTCTCAACAGAATTTTTTTTATTCTCTGCAATTTCACTGAATAACACTCTTACACTCACATTTTTGTAAAGTACAGTGTGTGCTTTCTTTTTGTATTTTAAATTATCTTATTTTCTGAGATTAAAGGTACATAATTTCCCGCTACATACATTTTAGAGTACATAATTCTAGGGGTTTCCATAATGGTCAGAGGCTCTGTTGCCTTCATCCCGAGCTCAGGCAGAATATCGATGTGATGAATGAGAAATGCTTACTTTAGACAAGACAGGGAGAGAACCAGGGAGAACTCCAGAATATACATCAACCATGATGATAAATTATATGATTAATGGGTATATTATAAACTATAGTTACTCATGAATGTATTTAATTATAGGGACCTTTAGGGGAAGAAATATTTCCTAGTGCCAGGTAGGTAAGTAACGTCTACATATTTTTTAAGACAGTTTATTTTCAGCTTAGCTTTGAACACCAACTAAGGTATGAGTTTTCAAATAACAGACATTGATTTATATAAGGGAAATAAAGTGCATCTTAACTGGATGGTTGTAAAAGACTGAATTTCAATCAGTTTTGATAATTATTCAGGGAGGTAAGAGAACAGGTATGAGACTGATTATGCAGCTACTGCATTAACAAGTCACCTCCAAAGTTAATTTGCACAAATGTGCTGGATGAGAAAGATATTATATGTCATAGAGTACACTTGAAAAGATCCAAGTATGGGACAGATTTAAGTTACCAAATATTGCAATCATAGTTTGACATGCTTATGTAGAAATATATCAAGCTCAATGAATTTTCATATAGCACACACACAAACATAGATGCTTCTGAGATCCAGGGGAGAATGACCTGGAAACCAGGAATTTGCAGACTGACTACTAGCAGCCTTGAAAGCACCTAGAGGAGTGTGGAAGTCACCCCTGCTATGATGTTGTGGCGTTGAACAGAAGTGGGGTAAAAACACAAAAAGGAAATGAAAAGGTAACAGCAGGGATTTGTTGTTTGTTTTTTGTTTGTTTGTTTGTTTGTTTTTTTAATTGAAAGGAATTTATGGTCTATTAATAGAAAGCTATGAAATCATTGTAACATGACTATGATCCATAAAATAGTCATTTGAAGTCCATGTACCGTATTACAAAGTATATACAGGACTTCAAAAATAGTCTACTCCCTCCACTAAATGAGCTCAGGCTCCTCCAGCAGAGGGATGCTGGTATTCCATGCCTCTGTAAAGCTGGGATAAGATACACGGAGTGCCTCCCAGTCACACTTCTCTGACTCCTACTCCACTTCCTAAGGACCGATAGTTTTCCTGTAGTGAAAACAGTTTTATTCATGGCCTCTATTTTGTCCATCTATAGACCACTGAGATAGTCCTTGCAGTGTCTTCCAACAATTTTGCTTTGAATGGGGAAGATATGTCACAACTCCTTTGTTGTTACAAATATCCTCTCTAAACCTAATCATTAGATAACATTAAGAATCTAAAATTTGGGCTGGCGAGATGGCTCAGAGGTTAAGAGCACTGGCTGTTCTTCCAGAGGTCCTGAGTTCAATTCCCAGGAACTACATGGTGGCTCACAACCATCTACAATGGTGCCCTCTTCTGGCATGCAGGCTGAACACTCGCTGTATACATAATAAATAAAAAACATCTAAAAAAAATCTAAAATTCAGTATTGGGTTTCTGTCTCATAAAAAGAAGTTGAGGAGCTACAGTTCAATGATAGAGCACTTTACCACTTTGCCTAAAGCATTGAGTTCAATGCCCAGCACTGCAAAGTAAAGAAACATACTTATTTAATGTTTGCAAGTAGAAAAATTCCAAGTAATTTTAAACTCAAACCGAGTTATAAAATACAGGAGAAAAATAAGTATCGTTATTGTAACTTTTAGATAAAAGTAAGTAACTTTTAGAGCCCTTACTGTTGATATTTTTATTTTCTGATTTGGAAAAATTTTAATCTCTTTTTCTAGTTACTAATAGTCCTTGAAATGATGTAAAAACATCCAATTTCCTGATACATAATAGAAAATATACTGTGATTTGAGGCTACACTGTCCACACGTTTTTAAGCACATTCATTTACTAGTATTGTTTATACTGAGGGTTAGTATTTATTCACAACTTGAAGAGATCATCGGAATATGGCAATACAGGCTTTGGTATAATTTCTGTTCTGTTGGATAATTTTAAAATACTTTGATTCTTGCACATCTTGGGAAGAAGATTTAATAAGTTCCTTTGAGGAAATCAGATGTTACCCAGGAATGGCAAGGCTCTCAGAACTTTGATGTGTAATATGTGGGATTCATGACCTGGATCTAATAATAGTGTTTTAGTTTCTTCCAGTGCTCTGAAGTCTACGGCACCCTACATCTGACTCATTTTATATACCTGTATCCTATAAAGTCTCCCTTTTATCCACTTTTCCTGCCAAACAGTAATGGAAAAAATCTAACTCCCACTCTTTATTGCTTCTTTATATTTTCATACTATGCTCTTGCCATTTTGGATGAGTCAAACGGAGATGTGAATGCAGAGACCCACCATGGAATACAACATTCCTTTAAATCACCCTGACCAAACTGACTTAAATGCTTCTCGGTATTCAGTCCAGCGGTCTCTTTTCTCCTTCTTCAGATTCCATCAGAAACCTTCGCCCTTTCTACTGGTTCCATGCAGTCAGTAGTCTAGATCAACTCCATGCCCTTTCAAAATACACCCATTTTTACAAACCACATCCACCTCCCATGAGGCTTCTTCAATAGACTTTTTAAATGCAGTCATCCTGCCAAGGCTTGGATTTCAATTCTGAAGCAAGTGCTAGGAAGGGATCTGTGATAGGTGGTAGAATTCTTATGATATGTGTGAAGACTAGGAAAGGAAAAGCAAGCTTTAATATAGACGGGGAAAGCCTCTAGTCATTTATGCCGGTATCTACAGATGATTGCTGCTCTCAACTTTGACCAGAAAGGCTTCATTTGCAGTAGCTGAGAGTTAGCAAATATTCTTTACTGGTCTAAGTGCCAAGTTAGGTGACTGCTGTATGCTCAGCCCTAAAGAAGACATTTATATCACTTTCTCCAAGGCCCAGGAAACATCGCAGAAAATGGGGTTGGAAACATGTAAGATCTGGGCTGAGGGAGAGTGCGTTGAAACAAAATTTCTGCATATTACATGGTGACTATGTGATCAAACCTTAAAAATATGAGTAAGGCAATGTAAGTAAGATGGAGTGAGTTGGTAACACAAGAGGACTAAGGAGAAGAAAGAATAATGATGGGAGAGAATGTGGTCACAATATTATTTAGGAATAATAGTAGATGTGTATGGAATCCTCAAAGTTAAATATAAAATGTAAAAAGTTGTAAAAAGGAGCCGGGGGACAGATTTAATAAAATACCATATTGTTCATACTGTGATTTGAAAATTTGTTATTTTAAATCACTCTTTTAATCTAGTATTAATAAGAAACCAGTCTACCATTGATTCACTGTGCTAAAAGCCTTTGTTTATGACATGGATTTCTCACAGCTCCTTATTTAGCTTGTCATTATTCCAAATGGGAAAAGAAATTTCACAGGTATCTTTAAGGTACTTCTTTGACACAGAGTCATATCATGATATCCAGGCTGGCAGCTCATGCTCAAGCAATTAACCTGCCTCAGCCTTCCAAGTAGCCAGACTATATCTATGCTTGAAGCTTCATACTATGTATATTTTGTAGTTTTGTTAAAATAGTAATGAGAATTCAAACCATCTGTAACATTCACTGAACAATTTATATTGTTTAAAATGAAAATAACAAATGTGAAAATAGGAAGGCCTTAACCCAGAGCATGTGTGTTAGGATCTCAGTACCTTGATGCCATGATGGAAAATTGACTCACTAAACTATATTTGAAACTGGACAGTGATGCAGGCACAGAATGCCATTCACCTGGCCTAAATATAATCTAAGGTTGAGGTGAAGCTGCAAGGTATGGTTTATGATAACATGTCTTTGTTTGGCTTAGTTTATTGTTTCTCTGTAAAAGGAAAACTCCCATTTGATTACTTGCTTACTTCACTATGCAAAATTTGCTCCTCCAGATATGAGAAAGAAGAAAGTAAATAAGAGAATTAGACTTTTTTTTGTTTTTGCACATAAGACATCAGATAACTTTTGCAAAACCAGAATTTAATCTTAAAATTGAGGCTTGGGTCTATGAATGGACAGTATTTGTAGGAGTTTTCCATTTTCTCATCAGGTTCTGAGTCCTAATATTAGGTTAGGACGCGTATTCCACAATTATACGTGTTCACTTCTACTAGGAAAATGATGGTGGGTTAGCATTCACGGAATGCATAAGAAAAGATTAGGAATGCATATATGCATAATGTTTGAACACTTAAAACCAAATATAAAGGTTTCCATCTAAAATGAGTTTAACAAAGAACAGACCTGAGTATATACATTGTTCAACTTTGCAAGTTTTCCGACTCAAAAAAAAATCTATGTAAAACCAGAGATTTAAAGAAAATTTTATGTATTTCACTTGTGTAGCAAACACATTGTATATGATAAATAAGTGTTCATTTACTTCAATTTGCTGACAATACTCAGGGGGAAATGATGATTTATATTAGTGATATGCATGTGGAAATTTGTTTATAGAACATACATAAATAAGCAAATGCTATAACATTTCCAAATTTAGTATATTAGATTGTTGGAATTGAAACTGCTACCAGGTAGGATAAAAATTAATCAACAGCATGAAATTTATACGGTTCAACCTAACATCTAAGTTAGTTTTCAGTACTTATAAGTCACTTGCATTACTTTCCAGATTGAAGCCATCACCTCGCTGACCAAGTCTGTCGATCAGCTACAAACCTGAAAGCCTGCCTGTAGCCAGGATTCTCAGGTTTTTATTACTGAATGAATGAATATATATGTACCAGGTGTATTATGATACATGCATTTCTATCAAGGCATTTTAAACCTGCCTAATAATATACTGTGCATGTTTTCAAAGGTTAAGGAAATATTTCAATGAATTTAGGAATCAAAAGCATGGAAAAATTATCTGATAATTACATGTAAGTTATTTATGATAATTTTTTCTAGTATTTCAGACTAGATAGAAGTCATTCATAACCTTTTAACAAATAATTTTTGAGTGTCTGTGATCTACAAAAGGCTATGATAGGCTCCAGATCAACAAGGTAGATAAAATAGTCTTCTTTCTAACACAGGGCTTAATAAAGGAAAGAAAAAATTAGAAACCATCTTACCAGTGCCCTGGTTTGGACTTATATACTTAAAGAAGCTGGTCTATAGCAAGGATGTAGATCTCAGTGACAACCAAGCAGAGTACTATTTTAAATCAAATTCCTGCAGCACTGATGAGCTCCAGAAAGGTGGGAGAGACCCTTCCTCAAAAAACCAAGGGAGCAAATAATGAAGAAAAACATGTAATGACCATCTCTGGCAACCACATATACATACAGACATAAAGATATAAACACTGAAATATACTAACACACACACATATATACCACATGTTCCCCTTCCCCAAACATCAAATGGGCCATCTAAAAAGGAATATTGTGACCACTACCACATTATTTTAAATACCATGGCTAGAGTCAGGGAGATATGAATATGACCCTTTCCATTTAAAACTGGTTAATACTACTAATGAACTTCCTTAACTCAAATTCTGGCTCTTGTCCAAAATCCAATCAAGTAAAAGGTTTCCTTCTGAAAATAAAATAAAACAATTGAAAGCTCCTTATACTTCAGAATAATGCAGTGACTTCTTTTAAGAGAAATATTTCCAGATAAATTAATCCAGAAGGATCTTAAGCTTGTGGCATTGTTTTAAACACTGGGATACTTATATCACAGAAAATGGGGTTAAATAATCCAGTACTCACTTTTTAAAGACTTTTTAAAAATTTTATGTGTTTGAGTACTTTTTCTTGCTTGTATGCTCCATGTGTGTGCCTGGTACCCACAGAGGGCAAAAGAAAGATTTTCATCCCCTGGAACTGGAGTTACTGATGGTTGTGAGACACCATGTCAGTGCTGGGAACTGAATGCTGGTCCTCTGCAATAGCAGCATACACTTCTAAACACTAAACTGTTTCTCCAGCTCTTGGACCTACTCTTTAATAAGAATTTTTGTATATTTATGTCTACTTAGAATAGCATAACACCAGTTTTAGAGAACATTCTCACCATGAAGAAGGGGAAGATTTGGGAAGATTAAAAGCCCTATACTTCTTTAAATTTAAACTTCTTACAGGATCACTTAGATACATTAGCAAAGAGAAATTTCCACTTGAGATCGCACTCTGAGAGACAGAAAGTGCACTCTGAGATATTTCAGTTGCAGAGAATATATTTCCCACTGAGGCAAGAGAACAGATAGGTGCATGTACATACACACACATAAACACACACACACACACACACACACACACACACACACACACACACACACACACACACACACACACACAGTGTGTCCTCTGTCTTCAGGCAGACATATATTAGTAGTACTTGGCTGTGACCTGAATGATAAGAAACATGTCTGTATTGATGTGTGGTCATCTTCAACCATCAGGGAAATGAGGATAAGAGCAATTGCTACACGGACTGTCCCCTTCTCATTAAGATCAAAACAACAAAACAGAATTTTGCATGTTGTCAATTGGAAAATACTATATAATTATTTACTTAGTATCATCCTGAAAAATTCAAAATTATGAGAAAGAAAATTTCATATGATGGAAAGAGCTAAGATTTTAAATATCTCCCCATGCATAAAACATAAAGCCTGGGGAGATTCCTCAATAAACCAGAGATTCTCCTCATGAATCATAATGCTTTTCATTCTTTCAGACTATTTAGGTGAAGAATATACTTGACTCTCGTGTTTTAAAAATGTGAATTTTGTTACTAACTTTTTCTCCCAGTCTTCACATTCCTTTCAATTGTGTGTCAAATGCTTTAGCAAATTTGCTTTGCAAAGAGTTGCTTTTGCTGTGTTTGGATCCTGGAATAAGCAGAAAGAGAAAAGAAACAAAAGTCCTGAGTAGGTGTTGCCTAGAAATCAAACACAGATCACAAAGTAATTTTCATCTAGTGGACTTGTCCACCTAGTCAATAAATTCATTGGCTGAGGCATGCCCATTTCCGGAGCTGGGTCTAATCAGCCGTGGGAAGCTATTTGTCTAGAATGTGAGATGTGCTTCATGTTTATTTGATCAGGACAGGCGATTTTCTGCATGAACTCCCTAGATGTGTTTTCGTCAGTATTGTCATCTAACAATGTAATATTTTCAAGTTCAGTAAAGCACAGTGAATGCATTATATTAAAACACACTCACTTTCAGCAGTTGTAATACTCTTGCAAAGATGGAACTTTTTCATGCATGTTATTGAGCATAGACAGATGAAATCTTATTTAAAAAGAATGTTGAGGATACTTCTTTCACTGGAGCCAAATGAAGAGAATTTTCTCTGAAACTTGAAGGACCAAAAATGAGATTTGAACCTAATGGTGAACACGTTGAAAAGAACAAAGTTGAGAAAGAAATTTTCCTTTGTAAACTCATGGAAGGAATAGTTAAAGCTCTAGGCAGAAACAAAAACTTCTGGTGAGGGATTCTCAAAGTTAAGTGTGTTGAATGGCAGGGGCACCATGATTTCCTCATCTCAATATCAAGATCCAAGGCAACATTTAAACACAAAAGATTTCTTTCTGGGTTCTCTATTCTGCTCCATCATCCTGTTTGCTTTTGCTAAAGCTGTTCTTATGCTGTTCTAGTTACTATAGCCTTGTACTAAAACTTGAAGCTGGTTGAGAGAACTGCTTACAGCTTTATAATTATATTTCTGTTTCTGTTGTTAAAAATTCATGTTCATAATTCAAGGCCTTTTAGCTTCTTCACAGATTTTAGGACCATTCTCTCATGGTTTTTCTGTTTGTATGAAGAATTTATTGGCTTTATTGGCTTTGCTAATAGAGATTTTGTTGAATCAATAGACTACCTTCAGTAATAAGGACAATGTAACAATATTTATTCTCCTCCTTTGTGAATATGATACCTTTTCCCTTTCTTTGTGTCTTCAATTTCTTTCATCAACTTTTAAATGAGAATTACATTTTCAACACAGGTGTATTTTCTTGACTTCTGTTAAATACTTGCTTCATTGAATGGCCCCATTGAGTTCTCCTGACTAGTACTATTTGCTTATGAGTTGAAGAAGTCATTAATCACCTGAAATACTGCCAGGGTTCCAATGCTAAGTGTTATTTAAAAGTATGCAAAGGAGGTAACTTGGGTGGCTATGGTGAGATAGACAATAAGACATTTGCACAAAGTTGGAAACAATGACCAAAGATACAGTTTGCCTCTTTACCAGTTTTCCCTGTGGTGGCACCAGGTATTACAAATATTATCCATCCACTGAAGCCAGGAAATTGACCTGGCCTGATTCAGAGTTCAGTAAAGCTCTAGAAAGACAATGCATCAAGACATTACCAGCTTCTGTACTTCGTATTACGCCCTAGTATTCCAAGCTTTGTGTTATCCGCAGTTTGTGAGACTTCATTGTTACACTGAATTCCACGGTGTAGATAGGCCCCAGTTTGTTTCAGTGTTTGCTGAATGAAGGACATGGGTTTGGGTTCTATGTTTAATACCAACCTGGGTTGGTAGTAAATACGTTTTGAAGTTTATGTGTGAATATTTTTTTTCTAGAATAAACTCCCAAGTATGTAATTGCTACATCATATATTAAACAAGCTTGTTTTGAAAGAAATCAACAGGGGGTTGATTAGAGAGCTGTGTGAGTACTGGGACCCACACTCTCAAACCTCTAGCTATGTAAGTGTTTTCCCCTTTCCAACTCCTTCACAGCCTTTGTTCCTTTACTCTTATGTCGCTCTTCTGTTTTTACATTCCTGATTCAGGAGCTTGGGTTCTGGGTTGGAAACCTCTACCTTTATCTAATGGATATATCAACTGCTCTCATTTCTCCTCTCAGTCTTGCTTGAAATATGTTGTATTTCCATTTTCATTTATTTCTAGAAACTTTACTTTTTTCTCAGGAATTTCTTCTTTAATGAGTGTTACTTATTTTTAGATCTACATCCAAACCACCTTGCGAATGCCCATTTTAACATGTATTGCAACCTGCTACATAGTGAGGGACATGGGCATTTTCTAAACATTACATGAATAATTTGTTGTCCTTCTGTGTGTATCGTGTATGCAAATACACTGCATGTGTGTCTGTGTACCAACCATGTGCCTGCAGTTCTCAGTGAAAGCCAGAAGAGGGCATCAGGTACACTGGAACTGGAGTTACAGACCTTTGTAACTGCCATTTGGGTAATGGGAACTGAAACTAGGTTCCCTGAAAGGGTAGCCAATACTCTCAACCATAGAGCCATCTTTCCAGCCACATATTTCATATATTCTTAGATACTGTTATTTCATTTTCAATCATATTCTTTCAGGATTACAAATTTTGATAAATCAAGCATTATTTTACCAAATAAAATGTTAGCCTATTTTGTCATTACTCATTCACTTAATCTATCTTTCTATACATGCATTTGTTGTTTGGTCTATATTTAAAATTATTATACATTAATTTGAGCTTTGGCTTCTATTTTTTTCTTCACCTTCAAATTAATGTGCTTTTTTTTTTTTTTTTTTTTTTTTTTTTTTACTTTCTTTGAATCGCTACAATATTCTTGATAACAACATTGGGATTTACCTATCCTAATATGTTATTTGGATAGTTTTATAGTAGTTGCCTTCACTTTATCATATAAACATAAAAGTTATCACAATCTACCCGTATTAATGTCTCATCACTATACAGGCATGCAAAAATCTTATTTCTACGTAGAGCCCATTATGCTTATATTGTTTCCAATGGAGGCAACTTAGGAAAAATGGCTTCCATGGGCCATTTATTTAAAGAACTTGATACAGCACCCTTGGCTCTTGGCAAGCAGTAGCAATGACACCCTATTCATGTACTGGTCATCTAAAGAATAGGATCTGTAACACATTGAGAAGATCATAACAGAGGTTAGTTATATATTAACAAGAGTTCCATATATGGGGGAAATTGGGAGTCTCTGATCAAAGGGTACAAACTTCTGGTTTTATAGAGTGGGAAAAATGTAGACCTTTGATGTGCAAAAATAAAATTAGTTAAATATACTGCAAGGTATTGTAGGAACTTGTTAAGAACTTCCAGGTTCTTCAACTTCATGAGCAGTGGGTGATTTATTATCTGACCTGCAGTAATCATTTCATTACATACATACATACATTCATACATAATACATATATACATACATACTGCACATATTTCATACTACTAATAATAAATATTATTATTATATCCTGATACATATATATATGTGTGTGTGTGTGTGTGTGTGTGTGTGTGTGTGTGTGTGAATATAAACAACAAATTTACACATTTTTAATTTTATTGAAAGTAATATAAGATGGTAGCAGTAAGGAAGCCTTGATGTTTGAACAGCAATGGAGAAGAAGTAGCTGCTATGGGGTTTGTTGACTAATCTTGAGTGTCTTGTTCATGCCAATCTGAAATCAATCATAAAATTATTATGCTGGGAAAGAGCAAACCATATAAAAGAATGTTGAAAACTTCCTATCCTGAAGCTGATGAAATAATTACAGACCCACGACAGGGGATAATTGGCTATTTTGCTAGAATACTGACTTTACTGTCCAAGATGACTATGCAATTAAGAATTACTAAGGTGTCATTCTAAAATCTCAAAAATAGCCATAAGCATCCACCATCTTTCCTTGGATTTATTCAGGCTAATGGGGGAAGAAGGAGGAGGTATCCTATCAATGTGCATACAGAGAAAAATGGAAGAAATAAGATAGTGTCAGTGCTTAAGATACCTTGATGCTTCTTTTAAAGTCATAATTCATATTTAAATAGTAAAAGAGCAGTTTGTAAGAGACAGGAAAGAGTTCAATGAATTGATTGGCTGAATTTCGATAACATTTTAAATCAATACAGTTCTGTGCAGAGCATATTTCTAAAATGTTTTGAAAATAAAAAAAGTTTCTGGATACATGTTTATACACACGATTTAATGATAATAATAGCAAAACGAATCAGAAGAAAGTAGCAACCATCAAATACATTATTTATGAATGCATAACGCTTTGCTTTCTCAGAAGGGTTTGTGTTAAATAAAAGACATTATAATACTTTAAAATCTTTCTACCTTAAAATCTTGCTGAAGTCTTTTTTTGAAAAACAAGGGGAAGACTATATATTAATTTCCAGATCTTGTCACCACATTGTTCCTTTTAATTCTTACAACTAGCCTTGATGCTGTTATTAAAGCATTTAATATCTATTTTTATAGGTAAGGAAAATGGCATTCTGAAGTTATTAAATCATTTACTGTCTATTTTTATAGGCTGGGGAAATGACATCCTGGAGTTATTAAACCATTTAGTGTCTATTTTTATAGTCAGGCAAAACCATATTCTGGTGAAGTTAGTTGCTGAATTCTTAAACACAAAGATAGTAAATAAAACTGAGTTTGGCTTCCAAACTTTTATCCAAAAGTATGGAGTAACCATAGTATTTGTGTATTTCTGGTACCTACTTGTATTTCACTATTGAAAGTCATATTAAAATTATTATTATTTGACATTTCAATTCTTAGAGTCTGAAAGCTCAATACTAACCCTCAACAACTGATGTTTAATAATGATCTATCAAAGCAGAAGCTGAAATGCAATAAATTAGACAAATGCAAAGATAGGAAATAAAATGAATGTGTCCGTCTAGGGAGTAAAATAAAGGTTATCATGGGGCTCAGGTGGGTAAGCAAATTTGCTCTACAGGCATGAGGACCTGAGTTCAGATCTCAAGGACACCCATGAATAAAGCTGGGCACAGCAGCATACACTTGTTATTCCAGCACCAGGGACAGGGACTGAGATAGGAGGGTTGTTGGCCACAAGCCTTAATTCTGGCTTACTGAGAAACCCTGTCTCAAATGGAGTGATAGAGAAGGACACTCAAAATTCTACTCTGGCCTCCATGTTTGCATGAGTGTGCACATGGGCATAGCGTCCCCCTGCCATACACAAACACATTAGAATGTGGGTAGTAGAGTGGTATATCTAAAGTATAGTTTTGAAAGTTTTTAGGATGCTAGCTAGAAAAGTCAACAGACAAATAACATTAAATAACTCACCGAAGATTGAAAGAGAGAGTGGGCTGGCTAGACACACTCTACAATATTGAACCTCGTGTTATCATCTGGTATCTCTTTTCTGCCCATCTTGCATAGTAAGTATTTTCTCTCTTCTGAGGTTATCACTGTAGAAAACACTGTTGCAGTCTAATAGGAAAGAAAAAGACATGTGTTGTCCAAAATAGTTGAAAATGAATATAAACAGACAAAACTTGTGATGTTGCAAAGTCAATAATGCGTTCTTAGTCGCCTTTTCTTTGCATTCTCATGTGAAATACTAAGAAAAAGTGAAATCATTCTAGGCAGTGCAGTTTACAGGTTGACATTCTCTGCTTACAGATACCACACCAGGAGGCAGTGAGATCATTAAATCTTGTCCAATTCTAAGCAGCAGGTAGACAAGTCTGTGGAAGGAAAGAAACATATTGTACTATGGGCAAATCCAACAAATTGAAATGTGGGAGGAATTAGGACTCGGTGCATTTATTCATAGGCTGGTTCGAGGTTCTTGTCTTCCTCTGATATTTGAGCATCTAATAACATTAGAATGTTCTTTTAGATTATGGATACAGTGCATAAAACTGGAAGACACCAGGGCATGTGCTCTTTGTCTGTTTGGGGAGCATTCAATCTTGTTCTGAAAGTGAATAAGGATGACTTCAGCCATGGTATTTCTCTTTTGTTGAAAATAATCATATTGCTAATTATTTCTCTACACTAAGTCTCACTAGCTACTTTGTAGATACTCCATAAAGGGATATAGAAGAGATAATAATGAAGATGAAAATGGCATCTCAAGTTCCTGTGATGTTTCCTGAACGTTACTACAAAGATAGTACCTCATCAAAAATTATGGGTGAAATACTTCAAAGATAAATTAATAATTTCTGAAAGTTGGCAAATACATATTGTTTATATCCCACAGTATGTATGCTATTCTTAACCTTGATAAGAGAAGCATCTTTTTTTTTTTTAGTAGGTGGTGATTAATTCAGAGACTCAAGAGAGTCATAGTGTGACTCTGAATGCTTAGCCATAGATGGATATCTGTATCAACCCCCTCTGCCCTCCCCAGGTTTAGATAATATTGAAGAAGAGGGGACATAAAACATATACGAGCAGAAAGATGGGGAGGAGTGCTGTCCTTTACACATGGGATGGCTGTTGCACATATGATGCCACAGTAGCTATGGATATGGGCACAAGATCAAGCTAGTTAAAATTCCATCGTGGATGAGGAAGATTCATGAGGCCCTAATCCAGCGGGTTTACTTACTTTGGGAGTGAGGCTACTGGTAGGATGACCATATTCCAGTGGGAATGTCCACACCCACATGCACATGGGCAGCACTATTCAGATTCAGTAGCTCATATTAAAAAAAGAAAAGCATATAATTTGTGAAGAAATTAACTAAGTGAAGCTATGGTTAGTTGGAAAAGGTAGTGGTGCATTTGATCAAGATAGATCGTACATATGTGTGAAACTATCAAAGAATAGATAATGATATATAATAATGTATAATAATCTAATATGAAATAATATATTACTCAAAAATAAAAATGAATAAGAGAAGAAAATAATGTATGAACAAATTAATGAAAATAAAGTATGCAAAATGACTGACCTTCAGAGTTTACTACAAATTTTGTTTGATGTTTTCAGAACTAGGTTTGATAGAGTTTAAATAAGTATTAATTCAACAAGGTCATATCTGGCCTATATTACTTGCATGTTGCCCACTTATAATTTTGGTGTTTGTTTCTACCAGGATGAGACTTAACCTACGCCGTCAGTCTATGTATTAAAATTTTCTTGCATGCATTTCTTTACAGCATTTGAAGTCTTGTATTTATCTTTTATGGCAGTATCTATAGACCTGGCTGGACTGGAACTTTCTATGTTGATTATCCCATCTCTGCTTCCTGAGTGCTGTGATTTCAAGAGTGTGCCCATATACCCTGCTTCCATGACCTCTCATATCAGACAATGAAGTTAAAAGGAAATTGATGATGCTGTTAAGTGATAGCTTGTGGGGTACTGTACATGAGTAGATCTCAAAGGTCAGGATTAAGTGAAACTCTAATAAAGTACTTAGCATAATCCTTTTGCATAATAAACAGCAAGCATATGGTATATTGTTTAAGTTTTTGTATTGAACTTGGAATATGTATTGAGACACAAAATTAATACCAGATGTACAGAAGGCTGAAGGTAAAACATGGCATTTCTTTCTAGGGTAACTTTTTTTCTTTATGATAGATGATATAACATATTGTCCTTATGTTAAAATATACAGACATATTATATGGCATATCATAAATTTATGTTTGCATGCATATGTACTTAGTTAATTTAGATCGGCAGATATTAAGGACATTTGCTGTTTCCAACCGTTCAGTCTTCCCAAGGTCATCCTTGTCAAGGCTCAGCTATTTCCAGGAACTCTCAAGATGAGCTGATAATATTTTTTGCTGTCTATCATTCCAGGTTAGTGTTTGAAAATTTATCAGAATAATTCTCACTGGTTTATATTAAATTCATGTTAGCATATAATATCTAAAGGACATTATTAAAAATTGCATGAATTTTGCAAAAGCAAAGGTTTATAGTAGCTTCTTTAGCATAAATTGTCTCAGAGAGAGTTCATCTAGCAGCTGATGGGAACAGATACAGAGACCCACACAACTAAGCATTGGGCAGAACTTAGGGAATCCTTCCTCAGAGGGGGAGGAAGGATTGTATGTGCCAGAAGGGTCAAGGACGTTAAAAGAAAACCCACAGAATCAACTAACTTGGGATCATAGGGGATCACAGAGGCTTAACTGACAATCAGGGAGCCTGCATGGGACTGACTTAGGCCCTCTGCATATATGTTATAGTTGTGTACCTGGTCCTCTTGTGGGACTCCTAATAGTTGGAGTGGGAGCTGTCTCTGACACATTGGCCTGCTTGTGGGACCTTCTTCCTCCTATTGGGTTGCCTTACCCAGCCTTAATATGATGGAAAGTTCCTAGACTTAATGCAACTTGATAAGCCATGTTTGGTTGCTATCTCTTGGAGCCCTGCCCTTTTCTGAAGGGGAATGGAGAAGGAGTAAATAGAGGGCAGAAGAAAGATAGGAGGAAGGGACTAGGAGGAGAAGAGGGAGGAGAAACAGTGGTCAGGATGTAATATATGAGAGAATAGACAATAATAATTTTTTAAAAAGATTAAAGACATGGCAAATCCATCCAGATTCTCTCTCTGTCTCTGTCTATTGTAGCTGGAAGTTTTCCTATGTCCCGCCTACTACACAGCTGCTCAGACCCAAGTAAACACACACAGGCTAATATTATTTTTAAACCATGGCCATGGCAGGCTTCTTGTGATTTAGTTCTTATATCTTAAATTAACCCATTTCTATAAATCTATACTTTGCCATGTGGCTCGTGGCTTACCGGTACCTGTACATCTTGCTTCTTCTGGTGGCGGCTAGCAGCGTCTCCCGTGCTGTGTCTTTTTTCTTCCTCTCTCTCTTTAGAATGTCCCTCCCAACCTTATTCTGCCTCACCATTGGCCAAACAGCTTTATTTATCAACCAATCAGAGCAACATGCAACACATTTTCACAGCACACAGAATGACATCCTCTCTCTCTCCCTCTCTTCCCCTCCCTCCCTCCCTCCCTCTCCCTGTGTGTGTGTGTGTGTGTGTGTGTGTGTGTGTGTGTGTGTGTGTGTGTATGAATTTGTGTGGGCAGGCACACTGACCTATACATGACATGCGGAGACCAGAGGTCAGTGTTGGATATGTTCCTCAATTACCTGGCACTGTAGTCTTTGAGACAAGTTCTCTCAGTGAACCAGAAGGTGAGAAATCAGCTACACTGCCTGCCCAGTGAGGACCCAGCATTCTTATTGCCCCTTCTTTGGTGATGAAAATTACAAATGTGTACCTCTGTGTCCAGATTTTTATGTGGGTTCTGGGAACCCAAACTCAAGACCTCATCTTTGGATGGCAAGCACTTTATTTACTGAGCCATCTGGCAGCCCACAGTCGACTATTTTTTTAAGAAAGATTTTATTTATCTTTAGTCTCACCAGTGAACTTTCATAATGAGTTAATGTAAAATGGTCAGACTCAAGGTCAACAGTCATAATCAATCAAAGAATAGGAATGTTGATATGGTGGGAATTCTTACTATCTCAGATTATGCTATCATCTTTAGAACTGACATAATAGTTGCTTTAAGACTGTTGTTAGAATGCAGTGAAAAGCCTAGAGCTAAAATTTTCACAATGTACATGCTTAAAAATGTAAGACATTATTATTCTTTGGTGTTTCTTGGGAACTGAATTGCATATAAAGGAATTCATGAAAATGGAAATGCCTCATATAAAATACAGTTGAAATTTTTCTGATGACTTCTTTAGGATGTTGTACTTTCCCATTGAAGTTTTTTAACTGTATATTTTTCCCCCCTCCATTAGTTTTAATTCCTTGTCTGTGGTCAGACAGGAGGTTCCTATACCAAGAACTGTTTTTTTCTCAGAGGTAGAGACATAAAATTATACAGATTTTAATAGTTTTTCTAAAGGTAAATTATGGATGTTCTGCTTCCTAAAACCAAGTTAATTTTCTTTTAATGTGCCTGGAACTTTTCCAAGATTTAAATTGGAATTTTGAATCTGATTTGCTTAAAGGATTTGATATTTGCTATCGTGGCTTATTTGTTTTGTGTTTTAACTTTAAAACTTAATTCATCAAAATAATGCTTCTAGCATGGTGTATGCTTACAACATTGGAAACCAGTTTGTAAGAAGTCCTTTGTCTCTCAGAGTCTCCAGAGCATAGATGCTTTGGAGAAGAATTCCTTGGCCATCTTCTAGAGGATAAATCTGGTTAAGGATCTACTTATAACCCCTCAATTCCTTCAATTTAAGGTACAGGCTAAGCTGGGAAGAGGACCATCTCAGAGAAAAAAGGCTCAGGATGAATAATCCAGTCTGGTAATCTTCCACTCCCTCTAGTTAAATTGTTCTTGAAATATGTAAGAAGAGTCTACTCTCTCCTAGGGGGTAAGGCATAGTTAAATGCCGAAATGGGTTCCAAAATGCAATAAAGTAGAAGCTGTCTAGTACATAAGTGTTTGTTGACTATGTACAATGAGGGAGACCCCGGGGAGATGCACTGTTCAGATGCAATGGCTTCATCCAGTTTGCAGTGTAGAATAGCAAGGAAGATTCAATGAAACTTCAGGCATCACATCAAAAAGGAAAGAAAATTCATGAAAACTCTTTAGTGCCCTGGCAAATACAAATAATCCTTTTGTCACAATTGATATGTAAAATGTGATGATGATTTTTAGTTGATTTTATGTATGCACAGGTTAAAATATATGAGAAAAATATGTGCTAAGTAAACATTGAAAAACAGCATACACAATAAAATAAACATTAATAGCTATTGTCTTAGGAAGACAACATTCATCTTTTCCCTTTTTTCCTTCTCTCTACTTCTTTTTCATCATATGGTAATAACTGTCCTTGCCAAGTTTCTGTGGGCATGTGTTCCTAGGAGATACAGATACAGAGCCCACTGAGGTCAGAGGCATGCTATAAAATGTCTAGCTTGAAAGGAGCAGACAAGGCTTAAATGGCTTTGATTCTGTACTTCTAAGGAACAGAGAGATCTGCATATGAATAAATGCAGGTAGTTTGAACATATTTCCAAAAGGATTGACAGGGACACCCTATACAAAACACTAAATCAGCATTCTGAAAAAAAAATCAACTGAGGAAGACTATCAAAAGATTCCAGTTCCAAATGTGACAGGTAATGCCCTTTGTTTCCATGTACGTGTTTCTTTTTCTCATATTCTAATTAGTGTGAGATTTCAAAACCAGTCCCTTTACTCACTTCTGTTCTTTCCTTCTCAGCAGTTTAATAAGATGTAGAAAAGTATCTTACAAATTTAGAGGGAGGAATCAGAAACTCTTTTGTTGAATGACATTTATGTAATGTGTGTTCATAAAAAATAGTGAGAAGCTGTAAAATTCTTATGAAAAATCATCTGTGATTCTTACTATGGTTTAAAATACATTTTAGCTTCCACCTGCAACTTCGTTACATAATGTGATGCCCTCCCCCCGGTCTCTGTCTATCTGTCTCTGTCTCTGTCTCTCTTTCTGTGTGTGTGTGTGTGTGTGTGTGTGTGTGTGTGTGTGTGTGTGTGTGTGTGTGTCTAGTACAGTCATGTGTACTGATGTATATGGACATGAGAGAATGAGCAAGTGTCACCCTTGCTGGCATTTTTCAGGCTTCATCTCCCACCTTGTTTTTGAGGCAGGGTATCTTATTTGTCAAAGTATTTTCCAAGTAGGCTAGACTGGCTGGCCAGACAGTATCACTAATGTGTGCCACTATGCGTTCTGTGCTTTTTATAAACCAAACTCAAGTCCTCATGCTTGCTAAGCAAATGGTTTATCAAGACAGCTGTCTTCTTAGCCCCCCGCCCCCCCTTTCACTTTGTACATGAGAAAGGTGACATACAGAGTGGCTAAGCTCTGCCTTACCTAGGTGACACTACACACTGCCTTGGAATCAGCATAAGGCTGTATCCTAAGTGTTGCTTCACCTCTGCAGAACATTCAAAGGCACAGAAGATGCACAACACCAGTTTACTTGATCACTAGGTGCCAGCCTGTTTTCACAGTAGGACAGACATGTCTCCAGAAGTATAGAAGAATAAGACCAACCTATCACCAGAAGTAAGTTTCATCATGCCCTCTTTATAAGGCTCCACATAGTTGAAGGGCAAAACTCCATTTGTTTCAACTAAAAAGCAAAATGATTACATTAGACTAATAGTAGAGATATTGGGAGTAAATCTGAAGCCTTGGAAACCCCAGGGAAGTTCTCCAGGTTAGAAGATTCAGAACATGGTAGATTTCTTTCCCATGCCTGCCACCTAAGGTCAACTTCCTTTTTCTTCCTGGAATAATCTCCAGGGTCGGATCCCACTGCTTTTGTTGAATGGCGTATGTCTTACTTGGCAATACAGCATGCATTGTAATGGAAATGAACACGTGTAAGGCTGCCCTTACAGGCAACTCCATACGTTAAATTTTAATAATGTTTCACAGTTTATATAGAAGCTGAAGTAGTAGAATTTGAGGAAAGTTGTATCAAGACTATGGTAGCCCCACTTGCTGAGGAGCCCTTGTACTGAGATAACATCACCCTTAGAAGACTCCTGAGGTCCATAGGAGAACATAACTTGACAGTGAAGCAAGACTTGAGCCTCAACACTGTGTTCCGAGGATGCTCTCCACCTTCCTATATGCTTCCCACCAGGACCATGATTCTGTCTCCATGACAGAAGCCTGCACTTGAGGTTTCGCTATACATGATTAAATATCGGAGGATATTTGAGAGATTTTGACGGAAAATTGATTTTCCACGAAAGATAGTTTCTCTGTGAAAATTAAATGGTTATAAAGTGTTGGAGTTTGTTAGCTTTGCTTGACTTCCGGTCTTCTACTAACCTCTGTACACAGCAAACGGCTTGGTATCAGAAAGCTTGATACCTGTGTTCACTTCTTACTATTTGGAGAATTATATCTTGTAGGCTGTTGACTCCCTGCCTATTCCCTATATGATCTTGGCAAATTGACTTACCCATATATACTGTGATTTCTCTTCCTTTAAAATGCCTTGAAAATTGATAGCTCATCATAACTTCCACAATTTGAAGGAACCTGTACATATAGTTTTGATATCATTTATACTGTGCCTGTACAAGTTTAAATTTAAATTTTATTTCTTGGAATACAATATTGCTTGTGCTTGCTGCTATTTGTTTCCATGACCTCACTTTATTTAAAATTCCAAAGGGGTCAAGAGAGCTTGTTATACAAACACAGTGACCAGAGTTCAGAGCCCGGCACGGCACTCTTCTGTGCATGCCCATAACTCAAATTGTAGTGGGGTAGGGACTGGGAGGTCGCTGGGGCTTGCTAGCTCCTGCATAACTGAGATTCCACCTCAAAGGGAATAAGCAGGGCATGACAGAACAGAGAACTGGATACACTTCTGGCCTCTGCAAACATACTCAGCACACACACACACACACACACACACACACACACACACACACACACCTATAGCTCCCCCCGACACACACACCATACATACACAGATGTATATACAAACATATGAACACATATACATCCATAATAAAATTTTGAAAGAATTATGATATGAAACCATACAAACTAGCCAGGCATGTTAGTACATTCCAATGTACCCAACATTTGGGAAACAGAGACAAGAATATTTCCTGAGTTTTAAGTTAGAACTGAATGAGTTCAGTTGTATGTTTAGCATGGTTTATATAGAGATACCCTATTAATAAACAAACAAAATAAAACGTTTGAACATCTTTACCTTATAAATGCTGAAAACAGAACATAGACTAACTTAATAGTTTCTTTGAGGAAAAGCTGGGAAATCGAGAATTCCAGCAAGATAAACACCTTCTTCCTTGCACTGGTCATGGGTTACTCTATAAAGCAGCTATTCTTTGTAAATACACTGCACTTCATTAAATATGTTGAGCTTGTGAGTTGGTAAAACCTGATCAAGCTCCCCAAAGGTCTTGATTTTACCTGGCTTTCTTTAATTAGATTGTACAGAACGATATTGGCTAACATCATTCCTCCTGGGTTGCAATTAATTTAATCCAAAGTATACTTTAGCCTTCAGTGGGCTTTTGATCTGGGAGTGTTGCTTTGTTCAGACTATCTCAAGCTCATTGATCTGATGGGTACTGGATAACACTGATAATGGAGGTCATTTTCTCCAATTAATCTTAACTACTTTATGGCTTTTGATGAAGTGGGTAAAATGGATAATAACCTATATTGTATCTTTTAAAAACACGCCTTTATGAAGGCAAAATGTCTTTTGCACAAGCTAATTTTCAAATAAGTATATGTTGTGTAAATTCTCTTGAGAAGATAATTTTCAAAATTTCTCGTGTCACTTTAATATGATGAGCATATTAAACATTATAAATGGTAGGAACAGTATTTAGGGCAGGGAAATTCAAACTTGGCCTTCAATGATAAATGAACTGAGAGAGTCTTACTTGCAGGTATATGTAGAATGGGTACCACTGCCCATGGTCTTCACACATTTGATACAACTTCTGTCCCTTTTTTTGTGACAACTCTTCAGGCACTGTTACTTGTCATAAAATTGCCCTTAGTTTAGAATTACTAACAACAGAGACAGATTACTCAGACAATTCTTGCTCCAAATTTAAGTATCTATTTATGTAGAAATGCATGTAATTAGGAAAAGACTGCATAAAATTTCTATAATTACATGTATAAGAACAAATGAGGTGTCACCTCACACTGAAGATATTGATCTACATCATACATATGACTGAAAGAAAGGAATATCAAATGTATAAAAGAAGTGTAGAAAGAAAAAACCTTGTGTGTCAATTTTTCAGGATGTGTTAGGAGACATGCTAGACTGTCACATATGTTACCCAATTAATTTTCATAAGCATTGTAAGATTTATGAATTCTTTTCTTTTTTTCATGTCTGAGAAAACTACAGTTTGCAGTTGGTAACTGTGGAAGTCAGCACACTAGTGTTACAATTTGAATTTTAATGCACATCTGGGTCATGTCAAAGATTCTTTTTACCACCAAACACAAAGGAGGTGTTCAAGAAAATATGTTAATGCAATTGGTCAAAATATAAATGGCTAGGAGAAACTATGAAAAACGAATCTTGTTCAAATGTTAAAGGAAACAGAATATAAAGTAAGTTGCTCTGACCACAATTAAGCAAACTGATGCGTGCCTGTGAGAGAAACAGGTGTTCTTAGAATACACAAGACTTGAATGGCTCCTGCAAACAAAATTAGTCATTTTTCATGAAGTGAAATTGTCATGAACAACTATTAATATGTCTATATAAATGAAGAGTATAAAATGCGTACACAAAGCATTTACATATGGTCTTACATGCATGAATCCCTCTATATAATGGGCCTTTTGAAATCAATGATTTATTCTAGTTTGAAAGAAAATAGCATCCTGCATTTTAGAAGCTTTTTTACTGTGAGAATGCAGGGTGCTTTGTTGGCCTCAAAGAACACAAAGTGTTTCCTTGAGTAGGAGACAGTGTTAAAGGAAATTAGCTGAATTGTGCCTCCCTGCAAGACCAGATGAACGGAACAGGAGTCCTGACTCAAACAGGGACACTTGAGAGGAAGACAGTAGGCTTGTCCCACTGAAGGGAGAGATACTGTGTTAAACTGTCTCATGTATCAGCAATCCAAGCAGGACCTGGGTTCAGTGCGCATTGCTTTCTGTCTAAGTTAAAATGCAAGGTAGTTTCTGTTTCTTATAAAGTATCGTTTTGTTACTGGATAATTTCAAAAAGACAGATTCAGAAGTTCAGGAAGCATTACACAGAAACCAGAAATGTCAGTCTTCTGTTCTAGAACACCCCCTGTCCCACCCCCAGCCAAATAATGATGTCTAAGAAGAAGAAATATCATCCTCAGATTCACCGAAATTGTTAATACAGAGGCAGTTTAAGTCAGTACACGACCATCTCTCTAAGAGATGCAGTTTTCTCCCATAATCTGATTTTGGTCTTCTACCCCTGCTTGTTGCTCGTTCTAACAGAACCATTTATTGTCCACTGTTGTCTCTCACTCTTTTGAAATCTCTGGGTAACTCAAGATTAAGGCTTGCTCTCCAAATGTGCTTACAGTACTATTTACATCAAGTCCAGAGAGAGAGATCCTCACAAGAGAATACATGCACCAGCATCAGATATACACACCACATGGCCCTTCACAGACTGACCTACAAATGCAACCTAGAAATCACATAACAGAAAACAGTATTTCAGGACCGTTCACTGGAACTTAGTCCTTGACGAAGACCCTTCTAGCTCAGAACTCAGGCAATAGGAATAGAAAAGTCAAAGGGGCTCTTTGTCCTAGGCAGGGGAAGGCAGCTGTTAAGAGATCCTGGGCAGTCTTACTGTTATCCCCTACAAATTGTGAAGGGTTGTTGTCTCTACCTGTATTTAAAGGTATCTTTTCCAAAATGAGTTCCTAAAGGCTCAGCAAATGCATGTCTCTTTATCAAAAAAAAGTAAGAGTTTAAAGATGACATCAATGATTAATTAAATCCTGCTCTGTGGATCACCTACACATCCCAATTATACAATTTGTTTCTGAGCATCACTGTCAAGGTGGCTCCCATGCATAATTGCTGCATAGGCTTCCATAGGATTTCACACCGTTTTATCCAAACTTCATTAATGAATGTTTATTAACAACTACTGCAAATGAAGATCAAGAGGTTTTTTTGTTGTTGTTTTGTTTTTTGGTGCCTGTTTTTGTTTGTTTTAAGAGGAATTCTTCCTGGTGGCCCTGCCTGACTTGAGTCTGTTATGTATACAAGGCTGGTCTCTATTCACAGAACTCTGTCTGCTGCTGCCTATGCCAGTTCCAGAAGGTCTTATCAACCAACTGCCATGAACAGATATTTTTCAAATAAAGTAATTTTTCATTCACTGGAGAAAATTAAATATGCAAGGAAGACTATATTCTAAACTCCTGGCATTAAAAAAGAAAAAAAAGAAAATGCTTGTAGACCTGAGTGTGAGCTCACATCTAGCCAACATTTGGAAAATTTTAAGAACTGAAGTTGAGGAGGTGAAAGGCCATATGTGTTTGTTAACTGTCATTCAGAGGAACAATAAATTTCTCCTACCTTCAAGAAGGAAGTAGCTTTACAACTTTGAGCGATGGACCCACCCACAGGGGCTTCCAGATCCTGGGAGATTCTTGATTGAATTTCAAAGGCATGGCTGCCATGTCCCCAGGAATGTCAGTCCTTTGTTATAATATTGACAAGAGGCTTTCAACAAGATTTACATGTAAAAGAGGTAGAGAGATAATTCCTGATTCCACCTTCAGGAGCACATGTGTTCTAAAAACAGAGAAAGTAAAAGTTGAGGGTCCTGTCTGAAGTGTGGTTAAGCTGAGGGCCATATTAATGCCATCTTGCCAAAAGAGAGCATACAGAATTATCAGGATTTAAGCTTTAACCTTTGGAGTTTAGCTTTATATCTATACCCAAAGAAAATTATTTACAGTTTAAAAATATGTATTTTTCTTCTTCTTTTAAAGTGGCCATCCTCTTCTCCTTACACCCGTGAGTCATCACCTTTGACTTCTTTTCTATTCAACAAAAGTAACTCTTACTGCATGTTACACTTGAAAAGAATTTAAAATTGGACTTTGAAACTTTCTTCATCAGTTTTATTTGTTCTAATTAAAACAGGATTAGTTGATATTCACAAGTCATTTACAAAAATGCGTTCCCTCATTCAGAGAAAACATCTCATTACAGAAGCAAGTGGGGACTACAAGGTTCCGAATTTACCCTAATATTTTCTTTACACCATCATTTAAAAAGCTTCAATAGTGAATGGTTATTAACACCATCTGTGAATAAGACTCTGAGTCCCTCATTTAATTCTGCCTTGTAGCTGTAGCCACAGAATTTTCTAGAAAACATGTAAGACAGGAAGTAGAAGCACAGAGAGAGAGGAGAGGAGAGAGGAGGGGAGGGGAGGGGAGGGGAGGGGAGGGGAGGGGAGAGAAAGAGAGAGAGAGGGAGAGGGAGAGAGAGAGAGAATATTAACACAGGGCAGTGCAGGTGGGTGAGTGTGTTATTGTCCTGTCACAGGTGAGGGAATTATAATCAAAGTTATTAACCAACCCAACCTAGCTCACTGATGTAGTAAATAAACATTTAATAATTATGTATCTGTTCCTAATTTGTGGTCTGTAATTCCCGTATTTCCTTACTTATAAATAAGAAATAGGCACAGAAACGGGCTTTGGAATAATCTGGGAAATTATATTCAGTATTAGAGTATAAATTTCCAGCTGAATTAAACATAATAGAAATGCAAGCAGTGGGCTAAGACGAGAGTGCTAGCCTAGCATCTATAAGCCTAAAACAGGCATGGTAGCAGGATACATGAGAAATGAACAAATAAAAATAAATCTTGGCTGGGTTGGAGAGACAGGGTTTCTCTGTGTAGCTTTGCGCCTTTCCTGGAACTCGCTTTGGAGACCAGGCTGGCCTCGAACTCACAAAGATCCGCCTGCCTCTGCCTCCCGAGTGCTGGGATTAAAGGCGTGCGCCACCACCGCCCGGCTGAGATGGCTCAGCTTTTAAAGACTATGCTCACAACCAAAAATAAGCAAATTAATTATAAATAAATAAATCTTGGGCCAGCAAGATGGCTCAATTGGTAAAGACACCCGTCCCCAAGCCTGGTGTCCTCAGTTCAAACCATCGGACCCATGCTCTGTAACGAGAGAGCTGACTCTTATAATTAGTCTTCTGACCTTCACAAGTATATATGCATCCCAATAAATGAATAAATGCAAAAAAATATTGTTAATACAAACAGTGTAACATTGTTTAAAAAATTAAAACATTTTCACAATTGATAGCCCAAGAAAAAATATGAGTCATTTTGGTTTGTATGATCTTGGAAATTCTGTCTTTTCTATTAAGGATACAGATTCCAAAATTTAAAAACAAAACAAAATAAAACAAAAAAACCTTTCCACCTGCCAGTAAACTCTGAAAAAATTAACAAGCAGAAAATACCTATGTCACCACTCACATAGGAACACAACTTCATTCAAAACCTTTGGAACAGCAAAGTATATGAGTGTTAGTCTGCATGTATATACGTGTAGTGCATGCATGCCTGGTCCCCACAGATGTCAAAGGAAGTACCAGATTTCTTAGAACTGAAGTTACAAATGGTGTGAGTCACCTGGTGAGTTCCTGGAACCTAACCTGGGTCTTCTGCAGTAGCAACAGTTACTCTTCACTGCTGAACCATCTCCCTAGCCCCAGCTAATTATTCTTCTATATAGTATTTTCTTGTTTTGTAATACCACATGGACAAAACAGATGAGTTCCAAAATAGTTTTGGTTTACTCTTTCATGAAATCTTTTAAGAAATGGAAAACTGATAGATAAAAGAGGAATATATACATATACCTACATATGTGTGTGATGTGATAATATACATGTGATGTGATGAAATATGTGTGATGTGATGATACATGTGTGATGAGATATATATGCGATGTATATAATCATATATACACACGCACTTATTGACTGGTTTTCAAAAATCCTTAGACAAACAGGGGTTGGTTATCTAAGAAGCTAACTTTGCCAGCCTTGTTCCTTCAAGGCTCACTTATGCCAGAATCTATTTTCTTTTTCATTTTTGCAAGTGGATTAATAATTCCTATGAGACACAGGGATGCATGTGTCTCATCATCACCCCTGTCATGCATACGTTGTAGCATCTAGGGTGAAACTTACCTGTGAATGGTAAGAGAACTTTGATGCAATTACGTATGTGGATCTGACATTAATATATATAGTCTTAGATTTCCTAGGAGAACCCAATCTTATCACAGGAAAAAACAGGAAGTTAAGCAAAGGGAATATCACTGGCATACATTCTAAGTAGTTCTTGAGTCTGTGTTGCTAGCTCTGAGATGGGGGTGGGGGAGGGGGCATCAACAGGATACATAGACTTAACTGAAAGCACAGGAAGGAACTATACAGTCTTGAGGACAAAAGAAAGGATCCTTTTTGGTAGCAAGAAGACACTACGACCTCATATCTAGAAAAATCAAGCCCAAATCGCCTCTTAGCTGCTTACTCCCAGCCTCCCGTAATAATGTGGCTCAGCTGACCTTGGCTTTGGCCTTTGAGTCTCAGATCCACAAAGACAGAGGAACTGGCAACCCTGAGCTTGTAGCATTTTTTAGCTGCTCAATTTGTAGAGCTCTGTTATGACAGAAAGATAAAGCTAAATCACCACATTCACATGCGTTTATCTGAGCAATAATTCACACGTTTATTTAATATACTGTTAATATTTCTTGAATTAGTTCATAATTGCTCTGCTAGGCAATATTGCTTGTTTTTAATCTCTTTTGGGTGAATTGCAATTTCCTGGAAGGTAGATTCCCAGTCCTCTTTACTCTTATAGAGTGTGCTAACAAGTTTGTTGATACTCAGTTCCATCTGCTCTCTTAGTTTTTCAAGACTATGAAAGCCAGTTGATTTGACTTCCTACTTTACATGTATATGAAAATGGCGTGAATTGTGAATACTACTCCAAATAAAGATTTAGTGACAGGATGAACAATGATGAGCTTAGTCAATATGCCATACTCTCCATGACTATACTACGTCAATGACAGGCCCCCAATCCCTGCATGCATTAGATGCCTTCAATCTATACAGGCATGACAGGACCTAATCCCTAGCTGTAGCCTCACTGGGAATATAGTCTTTGATTTCTCTTTTAAAGCAGTAACCAAAGTAATTCCTCACACCATCTAACTTGCAAACATGATTGTACAGGGTCTCCAGAACTTACTCTGCTTTTGTATTCTGACATTCACAGATTACTTCCTGCATAGTTGAAAAGCAATTCTTCACTGGATTCTCCATTACATCTGCTATCTTCCATAGACTGCTCACAAAATAAATGAAGCTGGAGTTTGAGAAAGGGTGAGGGTAAACCCTATCCCTGCATTAGGTTTTAGGTGATGGATTGATTCCTGTTAGACTTTGCTATGGATTCAAGGAACAATAAAGGCTCCTTGTGTATTTCCTTTAGTCACATGGTAATACCACCGGAAGGCAAGCAATAACAAGATGCCTCCTCCTCCCAAATAAAATGACAGGGGAAGAATAAAAATAATATTTAAAAATAACCTGGATTAAAACTAAATCAAAACTCAGAGCTCTCTCCTTTCTTTTTCATCCTTCAAGGCCAATTTGTGCTGTCCAAATACTCTAGGATATGGGGCCTTCCATTGGAGCATAATTAACTCATCAGGGCCTACTACACTTAGAAAAAAGTGACCCTTTCTCTCCCAGCAGCTATCAATTGTTAACATATTCTTGAATAGAGGTGTAATTCCTTTCATCTCCCCTTTCCATGCTGGAATTTGGACTGGCTTGTGCTTACATAGGTGTCATGGTTTGAAGAAGGATGCCCCCCCCACCCCAGTAGGCTCATGTGTTTGAAAGTTTAGATGTGTGGGGGGTGGCACTTCTTGGGAAGGATTAGTAGATATGGACATGCTAGAGGAAGTGTATCACTAGGGGTGGGATTTGAAGATTCAAAAGCCCAAGCCAGACCCAGTGGCTCTCTCTCCTTGCTACCAAAAAAATCCAGATGTTGAACTCTTAGCTACTTTTCTAGCACCATGTGTGCCTGAATGCTGCCATGCTTCCTGACATGATGGCAATGAACTAAACCTCTAAAACTATAAGCCAGCCCCAATTCAATGCTTTCTTTTATAAGTGCTGCCTTGGTAATTGTGTCTCTTCCCAGCAATACAACACTGACTAAGACAATAGATCTTGATCAAACTGTTGCAACCACTGTTAATTCAGTGTGCAACTGTCCTGATGTGTCCAGTTCCCAGCAATGATCCCTGAATCTTTGTAGGAGTATACATGTGCTCCCTTCAGTGCTGAACATTCTATGGTTTCTTATTCTTTACATTTTGGCCAGCGTGGATCATCATCCACTGTAAATGGAAGTTTCTCTGATGATGGTTAAGAAGTGACCTAATCTACAGTTATAGTGATAAGTCATTAGGAGTTGATTAGTTCTGCGTCCATTTAACAAAATAATAGTAAGTTTTCTCCTAGCAACTGTGCCCTGTTTAATCTTATGTTCTTGGCACAATAATGGGGCAAGGGATGGATTTTATCTTGTGCAGTGGCCCTTAAATTCAATCAAATAGTGGTTGTTTACCCCCAAGACATTGATGCCACTGATGCATGAGTGGGCATATCTTCTCAGGTCAGTCATTATTGTGACATGCAGAGTTCCTAGTTGGGTAAAATTTATATTACTTTTTTTATCTCAGGCAGCCTGCATAGCACCTTGCAGCAGTATAAAGGATAGTCAATAGGGATTTAGTCCACTGTTGAGTACCAACCTCGTTTCTCCATGTTCTGAAAAACGAATGTGTAGTGTCTTTAGTAATAAAGTCTTATCTCTATGTGCTGGAGAATAACCAAGTACATTTGCAATATCCTGTAATGTTTGGGTTTATTTGTGACTCCATTGGCCCACAAATCTTAGCTTAGTCACTAAAGTCGAGACTCACATCAAAAATATGTATTTTTTTAAGGTTGAGTTTTTACTCTCTTGGGGTAGTCAATTTGGGGTGATACTTGGATTTTCCCCCTTTAAATTCATTTCTCAGTAGGAATCTGGGATTGTATGTTTGCATAATTATCTATGCTGTCTGTCTAATTATTGCTCTTTATGACCAAGCTCATTTTTACTCATCTGTGTTTAAAATCTCTTTGCCTTTGGTATTTGGCATTGCTCCTTATTCTGCATTCAGGAGTGTTTGCCTCTTTAGTAATCACACAGCTGATCACTTCTTAGGATTTATTCATCTGAAGATTTATGTTGCTTGTTAATTCTATAAAGTGGTGTGTGCTGGGCTTTGGGAATGTTTGGTTCCCAGTGGTACTACTTCCTAGTAGAAGTCCATTTCCCAATTTGGTCATGTTGAGAAGTCGTGCCTCTCAGAAGTGTTGGCCGTTAAAATAAATTGATACCCTTTTAGAGTATGTGCTCTCATTCTGTGAGACTAGGTTAGTAACCATGAACGTGATTGATTGACTGAGTCTGGCACTTCCATTCATTATCTGTCCTGTAACATGCTTTTCCACATACAACCACTTAGTACACACACACACACATACTCTGTGCAATCCTATCCAACAACTGTGATGTTTAATAGGGCTCCCTGAAGTTGTAATTGCCTCATCTTGAATATCTTTTTCTAAAGATGAGAGTGAAATATTCCTTTTTCTCATATAAATTAATTACCTCAGTTAGTTTGTTATAGGTGTTGAAAATGTGTTAAGACTCAGGACCGAGGTATCTTCAAACATTTTCTACCTCAATTTTTCTTCACTATGTTTACCTTGTATTCTAAATAAAATATATAAACAATTATTTTCCTTATTTTTATCTCTCTGCTATCTATTAATATTATGGATAATTTCACTACAGTTGCATTTATCACCAATTGTACATGCATGCATACATATAGATATATTCTTGCATTTTCATTTTTTAGAGTGTAATCTATTAGAAAATTTATAGTACATTTATTCTTTATTTGTGTGTGTGTGTGTGTGTGTGTGTGTGTGTGTGTGTGTGTGTGTGTGTGTATGCATATGCTTGTTTGTGTGTTTGCCCTAGGTCTTGAGTATAGGTCAAAAGATAACTTGCAGATATTCTTTCCTCTCAAGCCACCAGACTTAGTGGCAGTTGCATTTACCTGCTAAACCATCTGACCATCCCAATAATCATTTTTAACATCTGTGTCTGTCTTGGTCATTCTTCCCATGTGCTGCATTATATCCCTAGACAGTAACTACATGATACACTTACTTTATTAATTCAGATATCTATCAGCGATGTAGATTTAATTATAACTCACATGGCCTTTCATATGTTATTTACTCTTTCTGCATTCTTGGTCATCGGGTATACCCTTGCTAGGATGCTGTAAAAAGAAAACAGTTTAAGCTGATTCTGCCTTGAGATTATCCCTCACATTGTTCAAGTGGACACAGTTTTGAAGATTTTGGTTTCAATAACACATTAGAGTCAGTGGTTAGTTCAGGAGTGACACAGAGTGATTTTTTCAATGACACATTAGTATACAAGAAGCTGAGAGGTTTTATTTAATATTTCCTGAGGAATATCTCTTATATTTTTAGTATGTGCATTCACTCTGAATATCAAGTCTTAGAAACCTCCACTGATTCCCTGTCTTTTTTGGATTTTAGATCAGCCTAAATATATACTCTATGTAATATATATTTAATATTATATATATATATATATATATATATATATATATATATTAAATACAAGTACAAAATTGTCAAGGAACTAAAATATGAGAAAATTTAAGTTGGTTTATTTGAATTTTGTCACACACACTCACACACGGCTCTAGTGAGTGTTGTTCTACTTCCAGTGATAAACATAATCATTTCTCATTTCATTCAGGAATACGATTTACATAAATGCAGCATATAAGAGGCCTCTGGAATGTGACTCACTTGTGATGTGAATTGCACCGTTTATTGATAGAGATATTTCCACAAGAACTTATTTGAGTTTCTGCTATCAAACTCTAAGCACAATCACGGAAGCCCTGCCTTCTGCTCTGCTCTAAGACCTGCCACCAATCTCATACCTTCTGAATCTGAAGCAATTCTTCTTGATTATCTCAGGGAGAAAAAAGATAAACGGTGACAGATGAACTCATGTTATTTAACTTGCTTCCATGGTCTATTTTTGAGGTACAGATATAAATATCATTTACCACTGTAGGTGGAAGCTTTGTACATTGGGGATCAAGAGAGCTTTTCACCACCTTCACCCGAACCTGGCACTATGTACTTGTCCTAATGCTCATGAGTGTTTGCCAAGTGAATGTGCCTGATACCCACTGTGTGCAGTTAAGTTTCTAGGCCAAGGCCATACAGCCATGGCCTGGAAGAGAGAACAAGTTTGTCAATGTCTCTCACAAACAGAGAGGAGTGAAATGTGAATGAATACATACACACAGAACAGCGTGTTATAAGAAGGAATATTTTATCATGAAAATTATCATTTTTAACAGTAACTATAATCATTATAGTTCACCTCTAGAACTGCAGAGGAGAGTAAGTACTGGATATTAAATGCTTCATATGTAGAGCTTTTTGATCAGCTATAACATGCTCAACTACAGGTCATTTGACAAAAGATGTTTACCATTTGTTTAACCAAGAATGCATTCAATTTACAGTATACATAATGGACATGTCATTTCAGACTCAAAAAGATGTTATTTATACCCAGTTATTTAACAGTGAGTCACTCATTATTGTGATGTATAAACAAGGTAATAAAATACGGCAAAAAAATAATGATGAAATAATAGTCTTAGTTCGAAATAAAGATTAAACATTGAAATCATTATTACATATCTTTTCCCTGGACATAGCAACTATCAAACTTATTAATGATATACTTAGTAAGGTCCCAGCATGGTCACTGAACTGCTCTTTATCCATGAATGGGTATCTCATCAAGGGGTAATTATTGATGCAGTCTTTAGATTCCAGATATAAAAACTCAAATAAGATCATGAAAAAAACCTGATTAAACTGTTTCATATAGACGTAGGGGGTGGGGTGGGGACAATTTGATTTTCATTAGGAAAAAGAAAAGGTTATCGTGTTGAATTCTCCATCACACATCTTAAAGTCAAAGAGAAAAGAATGGGTTGTTGACTGAATTCAAGTTCGAACATTTAACATTTTAAAAATACTGATGAGTGTGGCTTTGTAGCATGGAAATTAGAGCGTGTTCATATATAGGAAACGTTGAATTCTAGAAATGAGAATTTCAGGATTAGAAAATGGCAGTTTGCTTGGGGATTGCTACTTGCTAAATATAGCATGTAAATACGTGTATTGTCATGTGTATAGAATTCATGTAAATAACAAATATTTAAGTCATTCTCAGAAAGATGGATCACTCAATGTAAAATGGAAAAACTGACAAAAAAAAAAAAAGTCCCGGATCTATGGAACACTCTCTATTTTATGTTAAGAAAATGCAAATTCATTTCATTAGATGTCACTGCCCACAGCATAGACTGACTAATTCATGCTTGTTGGACATGCAAATGAGTGACAGCAAGTGCTGCTGGGGGGACACGGAGCAGCCAGACATTTCACTCTGTGAGTGCGATTCCCTGCAGCCAGTGTGGGGCTGTGAGCCAGCCTTTCCTGAAGCCGAATATAAGGGACATAGGCACATCTTATGGCCCTACAGTTTGCCCAGTGACTTTAACACAAATGCATGCATGACTTCACAGACCATACTTTGTTGCCGGCAGTCTTATAACATAAATCTAAACTGGAGCACCATGAATGCCCATCAACCAAAAAATAGGTGGATGGAGAGGTGATGTCAGCACCTCCCAATAAAGACTGACCTCACATTCAGCTCAGTGAAAGAGCCAATCAATCCTCAGAATGTTTGATAATTGTCTTTAATTAAAACTATACAAAGTTAAAAAGGAAAACAAATCTATAGTGTAGAGGTTGCAGCAGTGGTACTTCAGGGAGGGGCGTGTTGACAGGGAGAATGTGTTGCTTCTTGGTGTATAGAGTGTCTTGCTTTGTCAAAGTCTGGCTCTTCCACTTCCTTCCCTTTGAAAATCATTATTCATCCAACTCACATGTATGATGTGGCTCTCCTTGTGTTATACATCTAATAATAAATGTTTCTGAAAGTACCTTTGACATCATTTAATAGGACTATATCTAGTCTGTGGGTAGAAAAGAAGACATGATAAGGACTAGGAAGAACTGGAGAAGTACAGGTGTATACTCAGAGAACTCTTTTTGTCTTCAGTTCACAGCAACAGTGCTGGATATTCAGAGTGGACTTTCCATACTGAGACAAAGACATTTTGGTTGTTGTGGACTGTCTTTGTATTTTAACTGATTATCAAATCATAAACAAGAATGAAAAAACACTGACACTATGCCACATGTCTACAAGCCAGCCCCTGCACTCTAATCCCAGGTTTGCAGCTTGTAATTGATGGATTCCTTTAACCAGGCTTTTAAAGTAATAAAATATCAATTATGTGAAATTGAAAATAAACAAAAAAATAAATAGCATGCTTTTTACTAAATGGGTAAGTGAAAGAGATTTTATTAGAGATGGTATCTACTAGTACAAGATGACAGAAATAAAATTCTAATGTCAATTATCCATTACTGAAAGTGAAGTATTTTATAACTTCCTTAAGTACACACCCTTAATGAAAATATTTCTGCTACAGTGAATGCTGCTTCTTTGTCCTAATACTAAATGATGCATTCAAAACTGGATTTCAACTTGAGTGCTTTTTTTTTTGTTTTGTTTTTTCAAAATATATTTTGAAAATTTGCTGTCACTATTGTTTTCAAATTCCACTCAATTCATTTATATAATATACATTATGTTTGCTTCAGTTAGTAACTACAAATTCATATCAGGGTACAGTAAAAGTGTCTAAGTTTTTGCTTTGTTTAGAGATTGAAATGTCCTCTCCCAGTTGTGCATGGTCAGCAAGACTGTATGTTTTTGGGTAGTAATTTATTATCTGGTAGCTGTGCCTTCAGTAAAGCTCCTCAGCCCTTATGAAATGAATGACCTCCAAGAAACTGCCCATCCTCTCTGATCTTCAGTATTGCCCAATCCACAAGATGGATATCTTGACATAATTTCTCAAGACTGGGCTGTGAGTACTAAACTAGTTGGTGCCTGTGGTCTTCCTTAAATGTCCTTAGCAAATGCAATTGCAATAAACATTAGCTCATGCAATTTATTGAAACTTTCATCTAAGTAGTCAAATCTTTGATGAAGGAGAAATGATCAGAGGAAAAAAGTATAGAGTTAAAAATCTCAAGAAACTTTAGATTTTATTACTTTTCCCCCACAGTGCCAAGATAAATTAGCATAGCTCTCTGAATTCCTCATAAAAGCCTTCTGAACCATTTACATTAAAAATACACATATAAACTGGAAGGAAAATCTGATAATTGTGTTAGTTTTAAAGTGATGTAATTTATTGTTTATGCCATTTGTTTGATTCATTTTTTGAGACAGGTATCCCTTAGTTCATTGTGGCCTTGACCTCTCTTTGTAGCTGTTAGTGACCTTGAATATCTAATCGTAAGACATCCACATCTGGGGTGGTCAGATTATAGGCATCTGCTCTATGGTTAGAATGTAGCTTGTTACTTTCTTTTTCTTTATATTGCTTCACACAAAAAGGATAGAATGAGTAGTTATTATATGTATGCATGTGTTTGTCACTATATGTGTTAATTATTTATTCCTGTCTTTATTTTCAATGCACTGACATGATTGACAGCATGTAATTTTGCTTCTAAATAACACACTGCAGGATTCGAAAGCCATTTAATTTGATTTTACAATAATGCATATGCTCAAGCCAATCATGAAACAGCTAAGGAAGAACCATCCAAAAACATTGCAGAACTATAACTGATTGTACAGTGTTCAACTACAAATATTTCAGCATGGTTGGCTTTATATACTTCAAATGACCTATGTAATTATTATATGCGATTTTATTAGAAAGGCATATTTTTCTCCACAGATCTCCCTCACCTAACTTTATTTGCAGACAACTTTCCCACCATAGTATGAAATTGCAATGAATCCTAATAATATTCCCATTATTAGATGTCTCTTTTTTCTTATTCCTTTCATTGTGCTTGTATGTATGTGTGTAATCATCTCTCTGTGTGAATGTAGGTGAGTGAATGTACACATGTGTGATAGTGTATGTGTGTGTAATGATGTGTGTGTGGTGCTTGCATGTGTTGGCAAGTGTTCATGCTCATATGTATACAAGAGGGAGCCAACAGATGATACTGTCTTTCATTGAACCTGAAGGTTACTGTTGGATCGATGGTGCATAATGAGTTGAGTTCCACGGATCTGCTTGTCCTTCTACAATGCTGGTGTAGTAGGCACGTGTGATCACACTGAGCTTTCCTAAAGATGCTGGGATTCAAACTCTGGTTCTCATACTTACACAGCAAGTGACTTTACTTTTCACATTTTAACTAAAGTTGTACTATGTAATCAGTGACATACGTGCATGTCTATACAGTTATAAAAGCTAACATGGAAAGCATCCATTAACTGTGTCATGTTTTATCATAAGTTTTAATATAAATCCAAGCCGCGAATGTGGGAATGAAAGTGCTTTTATTACAACTATTTTACTTTACTAAAATCATTTTAAATGAGATGACATAGTCATAATCATGAAAAGACTAGTGAATATGGTATTGTCTCTGCCACTCCTGAAGACCAAGACAAAGAGCTACTAGTTTTTCATGCTATGAGGCAGATTGAGTCTGAAAACTGAAGAACCACTACATTTTTTTCTTGACATTTAACAATAGGTAATTAGTTTTAAATTCCCTTTCAAGATTTTGAAAGCAAGACAAACACAGCACATGAAAGACCAGCCGGGCCCGGCAAGTTGGCTATGTAGTTAAATGTGCTAGCTGCCAAACCTGGGGATTTGAGTTTGATCCACTAGACTCAACATGGTAAAAGAAAGAACTGACTTTTGCAAGTTGTCCTTTGACCTCCAAATATCCATTACATTATTTTGGAGGACAGATGGAAATGAGTACAATGTAAACTTAACTCTAAGTTTTAGAAATCCCATCCTAGGCATTTAACTGAAGGCACTGAAATCAAGGAGATGTCAACCTTTCTTATTCATGTTAGCATTATTTATAATCACCAAGAAATGGAATCAATATAGTTGCCCAACAGAGATGAAGTAGATTTTTAAAATGTGTTATGCGCCGGGCAGTGGTGGCACACGCCTTTAATCCCAGCACTGGGGATGCAGAGGCAATTCTATCATTAGACAATGTTTGACTACAGAATGTATCACAAGTTAAAAAAAAAAAAGCAATCAGGAAGTTGCAAGTGATTGTACACACATTAATATATGTATTATAATATAAAAAAAATAGAAAGTGGTTACCAGAGACTAGGAAAAGGGTAAATAATATTCATTGTATGATCAGAAGCCCAATTTTAAACCACAGACCAAACTTCTAGTGTTTTGTTGCAGTTTAGAGAGATGTCATTTAATGATGTAATACATGCTTCTAAACAGTGAGAACATGTTGAGTATTCCCACCACAAAGAGAAGACAAATGCAGGAAGTAATAGCTATTCTAATTACTGATGGACCAATTTCAAATTGTGTGAATTTATGGCAACATCACAGATAACAATGTTCAAAAACTATTTGTCAATGGAAAAATTAAAATTAAGATTTTATATATACACACACACACACACACACACACACACATATATATATACATATATGTATATATGTATATAACACATTCAGACAGTAAAAACAATGTATTTATCCTAACTGCCTAATTTATAATGTGGTACCCAAAAAGGCATGTATTTTTTTTTTGATTATAGGTTTTCATTAACTTTTGACCACATTAACAATTTTCTAGCCTATAATGACTTTATCCTATCTTAATGTTGGCATCATGCAAAGTATTTTTCTGATTTTTGTTAAAATAATACAGAAATAAATAATAGATAATGCCTAACTTTATGGAAATAAGGCAGTATACTTCTCAGGTAATTAATGAAAACTCAAAATGTAAGTTAGAAAATGTTTTGAACTCAATAGCAATGACATTTGATAAATTCAGGGGTTATATGCTGAGAATGATTCCATTTTGTGATTCAATTAAATAAAAGCTCTGTCTTAAATACAAAAAAAAAAATCCATGTTTGTATATTTTTCCAGAGTAGAATTTTCAACTCTCTGTCATGAGTTTAGGACACAACTGAAGCATGATCCTAATTAGTCTTGTCAACAAAGTTCAGGAGTCAGATATCAGGGTAAATGCTGAAAGATTAGAGAAGCAGAGGAGCAGCCACTGGAGACTTATTACCTCTCTGAATTCTCTGACCAAAAAGGTCAAGATCCTGTCTCTCCCCTGCTTCATTACTTCCGGTCTCCTCAAAGCCTTATCACTTCCTGTCTCCCGTCTGTACAGACCTCTATGGTTAACTAGTTAATGGCTAACTCCACACTCTTATCTCCAGGCAAGCTTTGTCAGAACACAAGCAAACTATCACACAACACACAAAAAATATAATTCATTCTTAAATACTTAGACACATATTAACATACAGAAATACATGTGCTTATCTACCTATAGAAACTTCAATTTGTTGGGCAGTAGCTGTTTTCACTGTATTTACTACAGAAGATTCAGAGTTCAGCTAACAGAAATCAATGAGTTCTTTGAACAAATACATTGGCATGAAATCCAATCATTATTCTCCCCAGCTATTTCCAGTTCTACCAGAGTTTATATGTTTCCTGAACCCTTGCAGATATTTTTCCTAACTGAATGATCACCATTACTTCAAGAAACTTTGCCTCTAATACTGCCCTTTTGTAGCAGGGTCCTGTGCTGTTGTTCCCTTTGGGGGAGGGGGCAAAGTAGGTGCAGAGTCAAATCACACAGACTCTTGGAGAATGTGGAAATAACAAGCTCAGTTGATTCAGGAAGAGGAAGCTTTACATACCCTCCATCCCACCCTGGGGGGAGGTCTGATGAATACGCCGCTGCTGGTGTGACATGGCTGCCTCTCATTGGTCGAGGTCATCTCCACATCATGTTGTAGCTGCTGTTGCTAAGGCCCTTAGGCAGACCCAGGTTGACTCTCAGAAAGTATCTTTTTTACTTGTTTGGGCCGGCTGGCACTAAAACCTGTTAGGGATGAGTCATCCCACACCCTTAGATCTTTCCATGGCCTAGTGCCTGAAGCTCTCTTAAAATACTGAAACCGGAATAAAGATCATCACTGTCAGCCAAAGGTACAGGATAACTACAAGGAAACAGTGTTTTCTGGACACATTGAACTAGCTGCACATATGAACTCATAGGGCTTGCAACTATATGCATGAGACCTGTACAAGAACAAGCCACACAAGAATCCCAGCACAGAGAAGGGAGAAGGGAGGGGGTCATGAAGTCTAGCCCCAGCTGAAGATCTGTTAGCAACTGTAAGCTTCCAGGCAGAGTCAGTTTCCTCTAAGAGTGTGGTCCCTAATAGAAGTGGTCAACTGTGCTCCAGTAGAAGGTCATGCATCCAACAACATATGAACAGCACAAATAGAACATGATGGCTTTTTTTAAAAGGTAGGATGTAAGTTGGGTGGGTCAAGAAGGGATGGGTTAGACCTGGATGGAATGAGGTAAACATGATCAAAATATTGCACTGCAGGAAGCTCTCAAAGAACTACTTTTGGGTTTGTCATTGATTGATTGATTGATTGATTATTTAACAACAACAGAATGGTAACTATCACTGTGACTGTCCCCAAACTCTTAGGAAGCTAATGGCATTGCTATCATATCATAATACTTGTTAAAAAATTCTTCTTAGTGTAGCAATAATATGTGTGGAGTATGCAGTGTTTCCAGAGCACTGAAGGATGTGTTATATGGGACGTGTGTGGAGGAGTCCTGACATCATGTCCTTCCTGCAGTTTTCTCCTTGTGCCACAATTCCCTCGGATTCTAAAATCATGTCCACCACCATGAAACAAGAGTATCCGTCTTTAAAATGAAATATCTGAACCTAGTCACATCTAAATTCAAGTTGCATTTAACTTGAGTATTTGAAAACAGTATGTGACCGGCACTGCTAGGTAACTGTGGCCTCGTTCTCTGTTGCATTCCATAAGAGATACAGCTAAGCATCATGGTCTTTCTTTGTTGGAAAATGATCACAGAATTTGATTCACTGATTTAACCACAGTTACTGCATAGAATCCCAGAAGGGTCTTCACCATAAGGATGAAGATAATCACTGCCTAACTGGGATTAATGCGGATTGTTTTGATGTCAATAAAATTGTCAAGTTGAAGAAGTCATTGCCATCAGTAGTTTCAAGTCACACGGATGTCCATATCTTAAAAATCTGTTACTGAGCAAAAGTATTCACTTACACAAATGAATATGAATCAGCTGATTATGATAAAATAAAATGTGCAGCAATAAGCTTGTCAGCAGTGAGTATTGCCGCTTTGACATTGCCAATGAAGACATGGATGTGAAGGAAGTTTGAGAAGCACAGTTATTGCCAAAGGCCAGATAGGAAATGGGTAAAAGGAAATGTGTAAAATCTAATGTTCTGGAGAGAATTTTTTTATGTGAGGTAGTGTGTATGTGTGTGTGTGTGTGTGTGTGTGTGTGTGTGTGTGTGTGTGTGTGTGTGTGTGTAGGCTGTTTGTATTTGCCATGCACACCTGTGTGTGACATTTAAAGTCTCAGGGTAGTACCTTAAGTCTCAAAATAGCCTAATTTCACAAACCTGTCTTCAGGCTCTTAAGAAGTATTCCTGATGCTACCGTTACTGACTTACTTGTATTTTATACTCATTCATTGTTGCAGATTTAACTTGTGTTATATTCCTGTCTTCAGTTCTAAATGCATGTTACCACTTACGATTTTAGCCTGGATGTTACAGAGCAAAATTCTCGTTTTCATTCTTTCACAGTGTACAATCTTACCCATGGAGCCACTTTTGCAGGTGAAGAATTTTTCTCAGTGCAATAATTTTGAATAGTTATTTCTGAAGGAAATCTGGCCATAGACACAATCCTGGAACAACCTTAATTTTGAAGTAAGTTCCATGTATAAGATGATCCACATTGATTTGGTACAGATTTCTAAATGTAAATTCACAATATTGGGGAAAGTGCTAAGAAATGCCCAAGATAAGAATTAAAAGTAGCAATAATAGTTTTGCAAGAAGTAGAATTACGTAACACTGAGACACACAGGATACTGAGTATATCATTTCTTCTGCTTCCTGCCAGATATATTTTCATTTTTCATACACTACACCCTTCTTTAAAATACCTAAAATTATTTAACAACAAATATCATCTTGAGTTAACTATGCCAATAAACTGAACAACATCCTTCTGAGAAATAACATTAAAATAGATTTTATTATGTTCTTTATGAAGGTCAGTCTAGTCCTTACTATGTGCAAGGCATGCATATGCATTCTGCGCATTTTTCACCTGGGGTCAAACTCCCTCTGTCCTCTTGGTTCAATCTTCATCCAGCAAGTCTTTCAGAGATGCCACGGGAGTCTCTTATGGAGGACTTTTCTTTTGCCTAAACCCCACTCTGTTACTGGGCTTCACAATTTTTGTTTTGTTTTGTTTTGCTTGTTTGTTTGTTTCCTACTACTTTCCGTTTCTCTTAGAAAGAAAACAAACAGAAAGCTTTAATGGTCCCTTTGTTAGAAACCATGAAACGTGAAGGCAAAAGGACATCAGTGCAGAGAAGAAAGGCCAAGGAAAGAAGTGACATTTCTACCTGGTCATCCTTAATTCCCACACAGTGACAATTCAGTTCTCCAGAGAAACTGAAGCTTATTTCATACACCTGTGCACAACCCACTTTGTGATAGAACAAGAGATTTATTTCAGATTTTATCATAGATCATGGAAATATTTGTCCTAAGCTTAAATTATATATATATATATATAATTTAACTTATTAATTTAATATATATATATTCTTTTTAAAAATTAATTAATTAATTAACTTATTTTATAGCCTGGCCTCAGTTTCCCCTCCCTCCTCTCGTCCTCATTTCTCCCCCACCCCCGTTCCGACCCAACAATCCACAGTGGTGATATATTGTGTACTCCAATAAAGCTTGCCTGAGGATCAGAGGACAAAGCCAGCCAGTAAATTAGACATAGAGGTCAGGCAGTGGTGGCACACACCCTTAAACCCAGCACTTGAGATACCATGCCTTGGCTACCAAGTATTTGGGGAGCACACACGCCTTTAGTCCCAGCACTAGGAAGGAAGGAAGATGGCAGAGCACAGAAAGGTACATAAGGCATGAGTAAACAGGAAGTCTAGCTCTTGAGGCTGAGGATTCCATAGAGGTAAGAACATGACTGGCTTATCCTGTTTCTCTGATCTTACAGCTTTCACCCCAGAAAGGTCAGTCCCGTGCAGGCTCCCTGATTGTTGGTTGAGTCTCTCTCAGCCCCTGTGAACCTAGCTTAGTTGATTCTGTGGAAGTGCTCTTGACTCTTCTGATTCCTACAATTCTTTCTCTTCCTCTTCTGCAGATTCCCTAAGCTCTGCCTAACGTTAGGCTACGGGTCTGCATCTTGCTCCATCGGTTTCTGGATGAAGCCTCTCTAGTGAAAACTGGACAAGGTTATTTTATTGAAAATAGAATTTTTTTAAAAATCACACAATATATCCTAACTATGGTTCCCGCTCCCTCAGTTCCTCCCAGTTCCTCCCAACCTCTCCTCTCATCCAGATCCACCCTTTTCTGTCTTCCCATTAAAATCAGCCTGCCTGGCAGTGGTGGCACACACCTGTAACTCCTGCACTCAGGAGGCAGAGGCAGGTGGATCTCTCTGAGAGCTAGGCCAGCCTGGTCTACAGAGCAAGAGCCAGGAGAGACAGAGCTATTACACAGAGAAATCATGTCTCTAAAATAAAATAAAATAACAATAAAGAAATAAAATAGCCTTCTAGGGGATATTAATAAAATAAGATAAACTACAATAAGATAAAAACAAAAACTGCCAGGTCAAGTGGTGGTGGCCTAGACCTTTAATCACAACACCCAGGAAGCAGAGGCAAGTGGATCTCTTAGTTCAAGGCTAGCATGGTCTACAGAGTGAGTTCCAGGACAGCCAGGGCTACACAGAGAAACCTTGTCTTGAAAAAACCAACCAACCAAACATCCAAACAAACAACCAAAAAGCTAGAGGATAAAACAAACAAATAGAAGGAAAAGAGCCTGAGAAAAGGCACAAGAACCTGATATAGATTCAAACACCTATTCATTTGCACACTCAGGATTCCCCAAAACACTAAACTGGAAGCCATAATATACCCAAAGGACCTATAGTGTTAAAAGAGAAAAATATATATATAATGGAATAAAAATAAAAAACAAGATAAAATAAGTAAGTTAGTAAATAAAAAAAAATGAAAAGGCTGAGAACAGCATTATGAAACAAGGAACCTTCAAAGACACCTCTGAGTTTGTTTTCTGTTGGCCATCTACTTCTGGGCATATAGCCTACCCATAAAAGTAGTTTGTTTCCCCAGGAGACTACCTTGGAGAAAGCTAAATTCTCATTTACAAGTAGTTTTCAATTGGAAATAACTTCTGGGTTAAGAATGGGGGCAAATGTCCACTGTTCCTTTCAGCTCTAGGACCCCATCTGGTACAAATTGGTACAAGTCCTGTGCATGCTGGTTCAGGCTCTGTGAGTTCGTGTGTACATCATTCTTATTGATAATGAGGGCCTTATATCCTTGGTGCCCTCCATCCTCTCTGGCTCTTATACTCTTTCTTTCTCCTCCTCCATAGTGTTCCCTGAGCACTGAGGTGAGAGATTTGATGGAGCCATCCCATGTTCTATTTAGAGCTGAGTGCTCCAAGATCTCTCAATCTCTACATGTTGTCTGTCTGTGGGTCTTTGTATTTGTTCTCATCTGCTGCAAGAAGAAGTTTCGTTGATGATAGCTGAGCCAGGCACTGACCTATGAGTATAGCAGAATGTCATGTAGAAGTCATTTCATTGCTATGTTATTTTAGTAGAACAATAGTATTTGGTTTTAACCTAGGTTCCTGGGCTACCAATTCTCAGCTTCTTAGTCACCCAAACATGTTGGGGTATGGGTTCCATATTGTGAAGTGGGCCTTAAGTCAAACTAGATGTCTGTTGGTGACTCCCACAAGCTTTGTGCTACCATTGCAACCAGCATATCTTGCAGGTAGGACACCATTGTTGGTTGAAGGACTTGTAGCTGAATTGGTGTTTGTTTTTATCCTTTGCTATCTTGCAAGGTACCTTCCTGTACTAGAGTTGTTAGAAAATGTGGGTGGCCTCAAAATAGCTTGATCACACAGCTGCCATGACAGGCTTATAGGCCCAGACACAGCTTCTGGCGGGCAACACCTGGACCCAGGAAAAGCCATAAGCTGACCCCACCCAGTGGGGCCTTCATCTAAGAGGGAATACCTGACATTCAAAACATATCCTATACCCCCAGACAAATGTCAGCCAATCAGGGTCTTGAAGCCTGGAAATCCCCTTACCCCAACCTCTGCTACGATTAAAAAAAAACCACACCCTGTCTGGGCTTTGGGCTCTCTGCTCTCACTGCTGCATGGGACAGACAGAGAGGACAAGTCCTGGAGCTTGAAATTAAAGGCTCTTTGCTTTTACATACAAGATTCAGTCTCTGTGGTGATCTTTTGGGGGTCCTTGCGATCTGGGCATAACAAAAATAGATATGAAGGCTCTTTGTAGGGACCAGTTTGACTTCTCCATGTTTAACGAGTTTTGTATATATTGTCTTTATCGATAGGGTCTTGCCATTAGTGTGTCAAGGGAAACCTATAGTCTTGGCAACCCAGTCTATAGCCTGGGTTGTTTGGGGATTACTATGGGGACCCTTTGGCCAACAACTGGATTAAATGTAACCCATATCTATATCCAATACTGGAAGCTTCATCTGGTGACAAGAGATGTTCAAATGGAGCTCTTTCTTCACGTTATTTGGTGATGTCATTTAGATTGCCTTCATATATATGTATATTTTATGGAGCTTCCATTGTATTAGAATTTCCACACAAACCCTCAATGGCCCTAATTTTAGCTGTCTCTCCTCATATTTCCTCCCTCATCCTTATATTCCCTCCCTTTCCCTACTTGACCCTCCCATTCTAGCCCACAGCATCCACCCGAGAGCTCTATCTGCCACCCCCCAGTCCCTTACTCTGTACCTAACCTCTCTAGTTCAATGAATGCTACTTTGGTTTCTTTTTATTTAATTAAAAATAATCTTTTTATTAGGAAATTTCATTATTTCATACTTTAGTATGTGTACACTTTGTATTTTAGTCTCTCTTTTTCTGATTTGTTTCCCATTTTCTTAATGCCCATTATGAGAAATAGGTTGCCTCATTTAGAATTGCTGGTCAGTGTTGTACCACAAACAAAACCCAAAAGCACTCCAGACATTACATGTTATTGAAATGCTCTAGATTACCTTCCAGGACTTGACAATAAGACCATGTGCTCAACACACTATATACTTGAGTCATAGACATGCAGAAGTCAAACTGTTACTCTACTTTCATAGAGCTGGGAATATGTTATGCACACCACCGGCAAAGAAAAGTAATCATCAATGTTTTATAGCTTGAGCTCGGTGAGCTATATTAAAACTTGCCTGGAAAGATGTACATATCGGTACAGTTATAGCAAGAATATTGTAAGAGTAAATACATACACTGTTATTGAAGACAAAAGCCTATGACTAGACAGGTCTCAGGCCTGAAATGAGCACCTCTGTTATCATTTTACTGTACAGGCATAGTAGTAAATGACTCCTAATGACTTGTTGTTATATCTATAGATTAGTGCCACACTCAGTCCTTAGCAGAGACCCACAACCCTCTGGTCAAGGTTCTCAGCCCTAAGACAAATGTTTAAGTTGGGGGCATAAAGACTGCATGATTTCTCACAAGAATATGGGATTGGATATCTGTGTTTGGAAGGTTTAGAAGCAACTGAGTTGTCACTGCAAAACTAAGTGCAAGGAAATTATATCACAGGCGGATGTATTACATGAGACAACAGGCTTCAGAAATGCTTTGAATGAAACCAGTCACAAACAATTCTGGGTCTAATCAAAAGACAAGATTGTGACTGAGGATGGCCTTCATATGCATCTTGGACTCTGATTCCTTGGGAGAACACAACAAGGGGGGTAACCTAAGAAACCACTAACCTTACAGAAGTTTGAACAATATGACGTGTATTTAAAAGACAAGCTGACAGCATGGTTCCTCACCTGAATTAGTAAGAACAGTTTTTATTTTCCATGGATCCCCATGGATTCATATTACTATAGTTGTAGAACCTGGAGAAATGTCCATTGTGTATCCCCGAGTCATACATGCTAGAAGAGTGTTTTCATGAATCTCCTGGACATGTATGTTCTCATCTCCTAACTTCTCCACCTCAGATCACCAAGAAAGCAGAAGGAAAAACAATACTATGTGGCATCAGAGCATGAAAGAACAGAATCCTACCCCTGGCTGTAAGTACAGACTGCCTCAGACCTGTGCTGAATGACTAGACTGCTCTGGAACAGAATCAAACATTGACCCACCAAACAGGCTCCGCACCAGGAGTGAGAAAGTGGACTCTTGTAGAGAAAGCAGTGAAGCCTCAAGGGTGTTTACAGGTTCTTCCCAAGATAGGCCATAATAAAATAGGCCAAGCTCATTATCTTGCAGAGGAAATAAAGACAGTTTGAATACCCTCAAAAGAACCTATAAGAAAAGCTTGAGAAAGTAAATTAATGTTATCTAAATGGCTTTTTTTTCTAGCATGAAGAACTTTACAAAGGTCTGTCTTATATTTTCCCCTAAAAACTTCATGGGTTAGATATTATTATCTTTATTTTACAAGTAAATAAGGATCCAGGATTTTTTTTAAATCAATTCTTCTAGATCTGATGAATGGCAGATATTGATATTATACCATAATCCTTTTCTTTGATTGGCTATGGGTGCATATTGTTACTTAATATTCCAAATCACAATCATTAAACAGAATAAGGGTCTCAGTTTCTGTTCTATTTCTGTGAGGAGATACCATGACCAAGGCAACTCTTAAAAAAGAAACAAATTAATTGGGGACTTTGCTGTGGAATAATCCTCTTGTACACTGTAAAGATTTGTCAATTAAATTGGTTTAATAAAACACTGATTGGTGGGTAGCTAGGAAGGTAATTAGGTGAGAAAACCAAACTTAGAATGCTGGGAAGAAGGAGGCCAGAGTAAAGAAGTCACCAGCCAGCCTCAGGGGAAGCAAGATGAGAATGCCACACTGAGAAAAGGTACCAAGCCACATGGCTAAACATCGATAAGAATTATGAGTTAATTTAAGTGTAAGTGCTAGTTAGGAATAAGTCTGAGCTATCAGCTGAGCAGTTATAAGTAATATTAAGCCTCTGAGTGGTTATTCAGGAACTGGCAGGCAGGAGAGAAATGTCCAACTACAGAACTTGCCTACAGATTTAGAGGCTTAATCTATTGTCATCGTGGCAGGGGGCATGGCAGCAAGTGGGTGTGGTGCTGGAGAAGTAGCTAAGACCTGCCTCCTGGTCCACAAGCAGAGAGAGAGAGAGAGACTAGGCATGGTGGCATTGGCTTTTGAAACCTCAAAGCCTACTACCACTGCCATATTTCCTCCAACAAGGCCACATCTACTATTCCTTCTCAAATAGTGCAACTCCCTGATGACTAAGCATTCAAATATACATGCCAATAAGGGCCGTTATTTTTCAAACCACCACAATAAGAATATACATGTATGTGCATATATGTATACATATCATAACTACATTTGATGTGAATGAGAGTATTCAAGACACACAAACTACTCTAGAGTGCATGTAATCACTTCAATGAGTTTTCTATATCCTGGTGTTTGTAGAGGGACTAAATGACTACAGTATTCTAGTTTCTCTGATGCCTATGCAATGCCTTTAGACATAATTTTAAAAATATGTTTAGATTTTCAGTGCTAAGTTCTCCCTGCTGATGGGTGACATATAAACTAATCTGCCTTTCTATTTCCTAACTTTCATAGGGCAAAACTCTTTTATAAAGTATGTACATGAGAAATGGAAATGCATAAATACATAGGAAAGTCAAAATATCATAAATTTAAACACACTGAATCCTGCAAATCTAAAATGATGTATTCACCCATGCAGTTTTCAAATGTTTGTGTGATGTTGAACCTACACTTTTAATTTTTTTTTTTTGCAGTACATATATTTTCTCTTATGTTACCTTATGACCAACTGCTTCTGGAGGCTTTGTATGGTTGAGAACTTGTTTTGTGATAATTTTCACTGCCATCGCCAGCAAAAAGCATACAACTCATCATGATAGTATACCAGAGTTCTATTTGCTTTTTAAAATCCTCTCTCTCTCTCTCTCTCTCTCTCTCTCTCTCTCTCTCTCTCCCTCTCCCTCTTTCCTGCCCACCCTCCCTTTTCCTATGTGTGTGTTGTACATGTGGTATGTGTGGGAACATGGAATCAGGCATGTGTACACACACACACCAGAGGAGGCTATCAGGCATCCTCTTCCAACACACTCCCTTGTTCCCCTGAGCCAGTCTTTCAGCAAGCCTGAGGAATCATCATGTCTCCACCCCTTCCCCATGGTTTCTGGGAGTTTGAATTCAGACTCCCATACTTAGACAAGCACTTTGGCCTGCTGCGCCATTCCCCCTGTGCTGATGTTGTTCTTTTTATGCTTTAACATAGATTTATTTATACAGTATATTCTTATTATAATTTCTACTACCCTAACTCCCCCAAAATCCTCCCCTCTTTACCACACACCCAAATCCTCTCTCTCTCTCTCTCCTCTCTCTCATTAGATTACAAACAGGAATAAAATAATAGTAACAATAATAATAATTATAATAATAAAACTAAAAAAGAACACACTAGAATATAACATAACAAAGAAATGAACAACCTGCAAAGAAGAAAATAAATACATATAAACACAAATAAATACATATTTGCATACACAGAAATTTCATAAAAACACAAAACTCGAAACCATAATTCATCCTCAAAAGACCTGAAAGACAAAACAAAACAATAAACAAATAAACAAAAAGTTTAGGACAAGGTATTGTGAGACAAAGAACCTTTAAAAATGCCATTGAGTTTGCTTTGTGACCCTTTATTACTGGGGATGGTGACTGGCATTATGACTGATGTTTATGCTCAGTGAGACTGTTAGAAAAATTATTTTGCCATTTGAGAGTATTTATCAACTGGGGATGGCTTCTCAGTTAGGGATAGTGGTGTGTGTCCACTTCTCTTTCTCAGTGCTGGGATCCCATATGGTCCAGAACTTCACAGGTGCTGTGCATGTGGGTTCTCTACTTCATGCTATCCCATGAGCATTATGGTCTATCTTAAGAAACAGTAAAAGCCCCTACTTGATTATCAGGGTGTTTATAGATAATTTTTTGTTGCTTTACTGATGAAGCTATTGATTTCTATCTCAATACCCAGTATATTACATTGAGGAAAGTGATCTAGCTCATTAAGGGAGACTTCACTGGCCATTTTCTTTTCTTTCCGCATCCTGCTATGAGGCTTACTCACGACTTGATATTTACAAAAGGCCAGCATGCTTAGTGTACTCTTCTTACAGTACTGTTTTTCCGGATGAAACTGGACTGATCTTGACCACAGCTGATCCTCTTCAGCAATATCACCTTCCACACAATTTAATGAACACATCCCAGAATGTGTTGTGTAGAGGTCAGAGACGAAGAGTCAGAGCAGAATTGTTCACAAGAAAACATTACATTTTGGGTAGCAAAAATATTGATACTGCATAATCTGAAAGCCACGTTATGATGAATGATGATGGTGATGATGAAGGTATGTGTGTGTGTGTAGTATGAAACTAAATAGCTGTGTGTGCATGTTTCACTTTCTACATATATTTGTATCTGTATCTCTTTCCTTATGTATGGCTATATATACATACATACATACATACATACATATATATATATATATATATATATGTGTGTACACACACACACACACACACACACACACACACATATATATATATATATATATATATATATATATATATATATATAGAGAGAGAGAGAGAGAGAGAGAGAGAGAGAGATAGATAGACAGGCAGATAGGTAGATGGATATAGACAGACAGACAGATAGATGGATAGATAGATAGATAGACAGATACATAGATAGATGGAAGGATGGATGGATGGATGGATGATAGATGAAGAGCATACCTATGTCATAGAGCTACAGATGTATTTTTAACATGTAGATGACCGGCAAGGAGAAATAAAGTGTTTGTAAATTCACAAAAAAATGAAGCAAAGCAAACTCTTGGATTTGTATATTAATAAACTGAGTGAAATTATCATCCTCCTGCTGAAAATGAATTAGCTGCAGTAATTCCAATAACAACTGTCTGGAAATTGTCAACTTTATGAAGTATTTATTTATGCTTGGGAATTTTGCATTTGTTAATTCAAAACACATTCTTTTTTCTAATTAAACTCCAATAAAATTGACAGCATTTTCCCACATCCCCACCAGTAGTTGGGCTGGGTAGATTTGCAAGCATGGGGACCTCTACTTGGAACCCTAAAACTCATGTAAAACTCCAGACATAGCTGCATGCAATGGTAATGCCAGTATTGTGAGACAGGAGACAGAGACAGGTGCATCTTAGAAGTTCACAGGCCAAGCAGTCTTGTCTAAACTAGAGGTTCTCAACCTGTGGGTCACAACTCCTCTGGAGCTGCATATCAGATATTTAGATTATTTCATTCTTACTGTTTTAGATTATAAGTAATGTTATGGAGAACTGTATTAAAAGGCCACAGCATTAGGAAGGTTGAGAACCACTATTCTGGATGTTAAAGTTAAAAGTCAATTAGAAACCTGTCTCAACCAAAGGAAAGAAGGGTGCTGAAAAGCAACAACAGAGCTTACCCCCTTACTTCCATCTGTAATGCTGTGCACACACAGACTTGCACATGAAGATGAACTCTCAAGCACGGATGCATATAGACACACAGCAACACCAGATCTCCCCACCAAATAAAACAGCTACTAAAAATTCACTTTACTCAAATGCCATGGACGTGTTTTACAAATTCCTAAGAGTCCGTATCGTATGGAGACAGAATGAAATGATGTAGGAAGGTGTACATCAGCACCAGGGTAAACTCTGCATTTTGTTTGGGGAGTGTTTACACTGAGCATGTTTGTAAAGCATCAGACGATAGATAAATTGGTTAGTATGTAAACCGCTTAGCTGACAATCCAAGTAGAGACAGCCATGGAAGATTCAAGCTGAGTGTTCTCCTTCCCCATGTCACAGTTTAATGAGAGTGAATCTCTGACATGGTAATTTAAAACAATAACCATTTAAGAAAAATACTTCTTTTTTCCCCCTTTTGTTTTTTGAGATAGGGATTCTAAGTGTAGTTCGGTATCTGTCCTGGATCTTGCTCTGTAGACCAGGCTGGCCTCGAACTCACAGAGATCTGCCTGCCTCTACCTCCCGAGTGCTGGGATTAAAGGTGTGCACCACCACTGCCTGGTGAAAAATAGTTCTTCACAGTAAGATGTTTTATCTAAAAGTGAAATTATAGACAGTTTCTATTTTACTAAAACAGAATGGTTTTTCCAATGGATTTAAAGTTTAGAGAGTAGTAAATCAATTTGTTCTCAGAGTCAAGATTTTTATGAACCCTTATGCACAGTGTAAATCCAATATCTTTCCACAAACCTTGTGACTTATAATTATTTTGTAAATAAGCTGATTAATGTACACAGAAAGCCAGGAAAGTTAGTTTCATTCTTGTTTCAAAGACTGTATTTACACTTTGGGCATGTGATAAAATTATTTGTAACTTAAGGTATTTTCCAATAACTTGGCATAAATTTGAATCTAGTTTTTTTTTTCTTTTGGTGGAAGATAGTTGATGCAGGCAAAACACTTATACACATGCAATAAAAATAAATAAATCTATATAGTAATAGCATTATTAGCAATTATCTAGTCTAATACAGACTGCTAGTTATATTGTTTTGATGATAAATATAAATAATAATTAGAAAAAGAAATACTGTGCTTCAATACCGGGAGGCTAAGCAGAGATGAGAGACACAATTGATTATCACTACGTCAGCAGTTGTTAAGAATGTAAACAGGAGATGAACATCCTCGTTTAGGATGACTTATTTTCATTTCCCATCAGAAAAGGGAGAAAAACTTCAGGGAGGGAGTCCACGATAGTGAGACATGCTTTTGGCCAGAGCTGACATGTAATGAACTCAAACTGCAGGGATACCATGAGTTAGAAACAAAGAGCAGACAGATGACACAGTCTTCCACAGAGTTTTTCCACTTAGCAATGCTAATTGCTAATTGGATTAGCATGCTGAGTTAGATTATCAAATATTTTGTCTAGCCAGGATATGACAGGAAGATTTTTAAGTGAGGTTTAAAATGTCTACATTTTTCTCTTTCCTAAAAATAGTCTCTCACCCATCAAACCAATGGGTTTGCTGTCCCAAGAAAAGATGGGGCTCAACTACATAAAGATTTTATTTCTCAGTTTTAGGTTATAAGTAAGTGTTATCTGTCCTTGGAGGAATTTTTTCTATATTATTTAAAAATACCATTATAAGAAGATAATGTAAGAATCTATTTATACACTGTAATATGCACAGTGCAATATTATTACTACTTTAAGAATATGGATGATAAACTTTATGCATAGTTTTTTAGTGTACCACAGGTAAGCAAAATATGTTACATCCTATTTCCTGGAAGTGTAACACAATCTTAATACATAGAGCACGTGTAATTTTGAGGCCATGTTCTTATTTAATAAATGAGTAGTGGATAAATTAGTGACGTATTACTTACATGAATATATCGTCTACACATGCCAATTATTTAAACTCCATGTGAGACCTCTGATATATTTTTTCATTTCATTCTCTATAAGAAATATGATAATGCCCAGAATGGGAACCTCTGTGTTACCAGATTCCCACAAGGTTACAACTGAACATAAACCATATACAAACCCATTATGGATAAGTATATATACTAAGAGTATTAGTTATGCTTCTCTAGAGGAACAAAACTAAAAGAATGGATACACATCGCAAGGCAGGCATTTGTTCTAAATACAACTTGTAGCAACCCCAGCTTTTGTTTCAATACAAATGTAAATTAGAAGTCCTGCCACAATACAAAGTTAATCATAAGTAGTACCATGTTTTCTTCTGTACTGGGAAACCACGCTATTCTGTGACTTCTGATTTGTCTTTTCCATGTTTGCTGTGTGGGTTTGATTATTAACAGTTTCTACTTTCTCTGTCCCATATTCCTCCACTGGATGATAGTTGATGAATTATTCATAACTATGATCATCTTGCAAACATACATTTAGACATATTAGTCTATCATTGGAGTCATGTTTTCAGCTCATTGTGTAATGCCAGTATGGTCACTAGAAAAGACAAAGATCTGCTTTAAAAACACCATATAATTAAATACCCAAATTATTTCTCCTCAAGAAACAGAACAAAGCTACATTCCCTGACTCTCCTTTAATATGACTCAGTACACATTTAGTGTGGCTAACCTTTGTGTACTATAAGCTTGGACCCATGATGTTAAGCTGAATTTAACTAGTTTGTGGCTCTCATGAGCCTTGTTTGTTTCTTATGGCAGTACAAATCTAATTAACAGGGAGACTGTGCCTTAGTGTTATTGACTGACCACATTTCAAAGGCCAAAGTGGCATATAGAGCTATGCATTTAATGCCTAGTGCTACGGAGAATGGAACTGGGTTTTGCCATGTAATTAAGAATAGAAGCTCAGGTCACTTACCCATGAATGGCATGAATTCAACCAACTTTAAAGGTCCACGACGTACTTTAAAAGATCTTTGTTAAAACAAAAACGTACTGCAAGGGTGATGGAGAGAAGTGGAAGGGTGAGGGAGGGGTTCTATGAGCTCACATTTCATTACACACCTGTATGAAGTACTCAAGAATGAAGAGTTAAAAGAATAACACAGAGTGCAGTTCAAGTATCATAGATTTTAAAAGACTGAATGAGTTTGATTAAACAGCTTCCTTGGGGAACCTTCGAGATTTTGGTTCACTAATGGTCTTCAGACACTTAGGTGTTAGAGGTCAGACAAAGACAATCTGTTGAACTGCGGCATGGTTGCCATAACTGCTGGAAATAAGTGAACAAGAGCAGTGACACTTCTAAATCCCTGAAGGCTAGGAATGATGAGATGATCCTGGGAGTCAGAGAAATGACCCATGGCTCCCCTTAGCAATCAGAAGTTAAAGAGCCACGGGCCTGACATTATCTGTAGAAAAACATGGAGACACACAATTGTACAGCACTACATTTCTCAGGATACACATTGAACCACAGAAGAAGTAATTTGCTTAATGCCATTATATTAAAATACATTTGAAATGCACAAATTTGAAGTTAGTACTCGATGACACTTGGGTTTTCTTCTTTGTATGACTCTCACCCCTGTAGCAAAGCATGTACTCCTTTCTTCCTAACAGACTGCTGCTCTTAGCTACTCTTAGATTTAAAAAGCTTCTCTCCATACAAGTTCACAAAGATACATGTCATTTAGTCCTTATTGTGATTGTAAGACAGGCTCCTAGTATTCTGACCAGTCATTGACATCTTAATGTTTCCTAATTGTGAAATAATAAAGCCAATTGAATTCTTGGATTCACTGAAAATGGTTAGAAAATATATGGAGACATCAATTACTGTGTGTGCGAATTCAAATTCAGTTTTATTACTCACACTATAAATCCTCCCTCCAGTAATGCAGTTCCAAATTGGTTTCTTCATCAATGATGGAATTGTCTATGGCATTATTAGGGGATGAACACAATAAACGGCAACTCTGTTGACTAGAAAACAGGCACAGAAAAATAAAGAAGTGGACCCAAAAGAGAAGGATCTGGAATGTTTCAAAAGATCCATTTTAATCCCCAAAGTTAATAAACAAGGGCTGAGGACACAGACTAAGTGATAGAATGCTTGTCTAATGTCATTGGCACTAGGTCCTGGATTCCACTCTCAGCAATGTGTAAAACCTACGTTATAATGACACAGGGCTACAATCCCAGCACGTGGGAGGAAGAAGCAAGAGATGGAGAAATTTAAGGTCATTTTTAAGCCATGAAGTGAGTTCCTGAATAGCCTGGGCTGCATGAGATTCAGTTTCAAAACAACAAGTTAATAATAAAACAACAAAACAATGGAATAGAATTTCCTCCTTGATTATCCTTTCTGGCTTAGTACCTTATTAGTACCTGGTTTCACCACTTGCTGAGTACAGACTGTAACAAAACAATCACAAGTCACACATTTCTGTGGCTGGAGAAGTCTGATGTGCTTCCCTCCTTTTAGAGCAGCTCCAAAAGAAATGCTCTACAGGAACTCCGTGAGATCCATCACAAGCGCATCTATCACTTCCTGTTCACCAATTCAGACACTGCCTTCCATTTCATTTGTAATTAAGATTCTATTTAAACTGCCAAGGCAGCAGAAGACAGAGCATGTGAGCGTCCTGCTTACCTGGGTCTACAGTCACACCCTGTTAGCAAGTTCTTGCTCATTCTAAATGAAGTCACATAGTAGTAAAGAAGCTATAGACTTCTTTTATGGTTTGTGTGTTGTAATTTAATTAGCATTAAGGGTCACAAATCAGATGTAGATAAGTTTTCACATGTACAGGAACTTAGATAAAACTGACATTAATTTAATTTGTGTTCATCTTCAAATTCCATGAACTCCTACTCTATAAATCTGAAAGTTTGTACTAAGCACATGTATTCTTAAATGTGTGTGTGTGTGTGTGTATATATATATATATATATATATATATATATATATATATATATATGTGTGTGTGTGTGTGTGTGTGTGTGTGTGTGTGTGTATATGTGTGTGTATATATATGTGTATATATATAGTGGTGGTTTTGGTAAGAATGGCCCCCATAGGCTCATATACATAAATGCTTAGTTCCTAGGGAGTAGCACTATTTGAAAGGATTAGAAGAATTAAGAGGTGTGGCCTTGTTGGAGGAAGTATGTCACTTGGGGTGGACTTTGAGGTTTAAAAAGCCCATATTAGCACCCCCACCCCTGATTTAAAATCAGGACATAGCTATCAGCTACTTCTCCAGCACCACACCTGCCTGCCGCCACACTCTCTGCCATGATGATTATAGACCAAGCCTCTGAAACTATAAGCAAGCCCAATTAAATGCTTTCCTTTATAAAAGTAGCCTTGGTCATGGTGTCTCTTCACAGCAAGAGGTCAGTAATTAAGGCAATAGGATCATGACTATGATCTTTTGCAGTCATTGCCAACAAACATACATTAGAAAAAAAAATTTGTCCTGCTAATTCTGCTTTCCAGAGATGGTTATTTTAGCTGCTCATAGTTTTACTTTGTTCTCCTAATACTAATTTGATTTGGGGTTGCAAGTTTGTGATTTGCAAAAGGAGTGTGATTTTTGGCAGATTGAGTATTCCTTATAAAATTGTTGGGTACAGGAGCATTATAGAAATCAGAGGGATTTTTATCATAATTTTTTTACATTAATTACTGTACAGTTAGGTTAGCTGGTCCCCTTCCCAACACCTGGCTATCTCTTTATCCATATTTCAGTAGGTGTGCTGGTATTACAGAACACACTGTGCACAGCATATACATGAGTTCTTGGGGTGTGTAATCCGCTCTTCACACTTATACACTATACTCTTGTACCCATTGATCATTTCCCTAGCCTGTACCTATCTATGTGCTGACTGCAAACTGTCATGTGAGGTCAAGTATGAGAATCTGTCATAGCTCGGATAGCTTTGAGATTTTCGATCATTTCAGATTTCAGATAACAGCCCATCCACGAAGTGTTATATATATGGATAGACTCAGCACCGATCTGATTTCCATGAGAGATTTACATCTTCACTGTTACTGCTTCATGTGGGATTAATTAATGGCAAATTCTGTACTTTGGTGAAATCAGGAGGTGTGTTCTCCCAGGAGTTAAGAGCAGCTGTGCTGTGAAGGGACTCAAACACATTAAAAACATGAAGTCGGCACGAGACGTGCGATGCTAGAGAATTGCAGGTAATTCCTCTCTTAAGCCGTGCCTGAAGAAAGAGCAGACTCTGGATTTTCCATTTACCATGATGTAATAAATTCACTTACTCTCTAAGCCAGTTTGAGCCTGATTTTCTGACACTAGAAATTGAAAGAATCCTAAGGGCTTCACCCATCTCCGATTTAATAACTTGCTCTTCAAATTAATTTTGAAAATCTTTTTTTAAGACTTTTTATTCTTTCATACTATCTCTGTGGCTTTCAACAAGCTGGGGTAGAGACCTTCAAGGACATTCACAAGAACATGTGTCATCTGACTGGTTATTTCCCTAACAATGTTCTTTCCCTTGGAAAGCTCTACCCCATTTTGCTTCCTCTTTTCAATGTCTCCATACCCAATTTCATGTCAACTTCTAACACAGACCATATCCACATCTGTCCACTTTTTAATTTCATCCAGCTTTCCCTGATGATAATTTTGGTTACACAATAGAGACTTTATTCATCTCCAATCTCCACTTTCAGTCCTTTATTTTCCAAATAGAGTATTATATTCACTCCCTTGTTATGAATAAAATCTATCACACACACACAGAAAAGAAGCACACAAAACCCTAATTAGGGTTATTTATTTTATTATTACTTCCATTTTATGTAACACAATTTCATACACAAAGCAATATTTTATTAGATTACCTAATTCACACTCAGATTTCTTCAGAATTTATATGAATTTTAAACTGATGTGTGTAGTTAGCATGTTGGATGACTTCAGTACTTTATATAATTCTTAAAAAGCTAAGACTTAAGTACTGTTGGTATCATCCCTCCATCTAACATTTATTGAAAATTTAAAGATATTTAAGAAACATTATAGGGCTGGAGAGATGGCTCGAGGTTAAGAGCACCGACTGCTCTTCCAGAGGTCCTGAGTTCAATTCCCAGCACCCACATGGTGGTTCACAAACATCTGTAATGAGATCTGGCACCCTCTTCTGTATACATAGTAAATAAATAAATCTTTTAAAAAAAGAAACATTATAGTTGGGTTGGAGAGATGGTTCAATGGTTAAGAGCACTGGCTGCCGTCATGAGTTCAATTCCCAGCAACCATACAATGGCTCTCAGCCATCTATAGTAGGACCTGACGCCTTTTTCTGGTATAAAGTTGCATATGCAGATAGAGAACTATTAAGTATAAACAAACAAACAAAAAACCCCACTGTAGTTGTTTAGCTATTCATAGTGAATAGTCTTTCCTTTTGTTGTAAAGAAATTGAAAAATTAACAGATTAAGTACAATAATTTAAACAATTGAGTAAGTAATATAGGTACTCTTTCTTAGAGAAATCATATTTTTCCATGTTGAGTAAGTAGGGTTCACTTTTTCTTGTATAAAATTGAAATGAGAGACATTGATACAGGCTGAACAGCAGCCATGGACATAGAGAGGAGCCATCAAGTTTATGGAGCGAAAACACAGATATATTGTAACACATTTCGTATCTGAATCTATGAAAGTTTTGTTTGAAACTTTCCATCCTACAGGGCTCCAGGCGCAACCCTGTGACAAATCTTTGATTCAAAGCTAGACAATAAAAAACCCAGAAAGATAAAAGAAGTACTTATACAGATAAAATGAGCCTGGAAGGGTAGTGATCTCCATATGATTATAAATAAATTACTTCCAATTCATTTTGTGTCTAAATAGCCTAAATACATAGCTTAATTTTATCATTCACTCCCTTGCAATTGCAGCAACAATGGGTATATTTTCACAAACAGTTCAGAATTTTAAGTATTTTATATTGTATTGTATATTGTCCATTTCACTGTATTTATAGCAGAAGGTAACAGGAAGTATGAAATGGTGGCTAGCTGAACATGTCAAAGTGACTTCAAGAACAACAAAGAGACAGACAATAGGAATGTCATTCATGGATAAAATACTTAAAGATAATCAGAGGAAGTGACATTTATGAGGTTAGCCTTAGAAACTTAGGACATTGTTTTGTTTTAAACCTCAGTTTTACTGATAATGGAAGGTATGTGGTATGGCACTGAGTTGTTTCACAATTAAAAAGTGATTATCAGTTCATGAGCGAACCATACTCATCTTTGTAAGAATATGGGCATTGAGATGTTCTCTAGATTTGGCTAAGGTGCGCTCACCAAACATTTTTATTTTCCATCCACCATGAACCACACCTCATCCTTCTTATGAAGATAAATGAATGTAACCGTCTGCTTGTTTTCTCCAAGGAATTGTGCTTTCTTAGCAAAACATGAGGCAGGTGGAGAAGAGAGAGGAGAATATGTTACTTTAAGGATAAAAGGCATATCACATGAGAAATGATACTATGGGGATGGTCGTGTGAAAATATATTTATAAAATAATGATTACTTTATGAGGTGAGATGTTTTAAGTTTACCTCCTACTATCCAAATAACTTCTCTAGACATGAAAGAAACATGAGAGTGTCAGGTGTCACGGTAGCCTCTTAGGACTTGGGGGTAAAATAAAGGAAGCAATCAAGACTTCATTCACACACTGGGAAAGGATGAGCAAGGGTCAAAAGGAATCCTACTTGCTCAAGATTCCATTTCCCAGACAGAACGGCAAGGGATGCAGGTTAAGGGTCAATCAGATTGCAAGACTGAACACGAGTTTGATCTCCATATTGCTGAGGGGAGCTGGGTGATAACTTCTCAATTCCTTGTGGTCCTGTGAGTCCGAGATTGGAGGATGTAGACAGGATAGTAGGGAAGGGTGTCTCTGAAAAGTATTCATCCACTTATCCAAAGAAGAGATACTTAGGCCAGGAATGAAATTTATGGTTGATCCAAACTGGCAGTGGGATAGGTAGCCCTCATCTGAGACTCCTTCCAGAGATTGTAGCATACCAGGTCTACAGTACGATAGAGCACTGCTCTTCCCTTGGTGTCTTCCAGGACAGGAAGTGTAGTGACTGACCTATGTTTAAACCTAAAATATTCTGAATCAGACATTGTCTTTCAGCCAGAGAGGGAAGATTTTAAGAAGCCATCTGAGAGGCACAGACTCTTGTGCTAAGGGTAAAAGCTTGGATGTCTGCATGGAATGTTATGAAGGGAGGCAAGACTTGGTTATGTCTCTGGGTGGGCATGCGGGGGCACACATGCAGAGGGACTTGGTTTCGGTTGTAATGCATTAGGACTAACTGAGCTAGTAGACATGTTAGGGCATTCAGCCATTACTAGGTGTATAAATGATTGCAATTTGATATGACAGCTTAGGCTTTGACCATATAATTCTAAGAAGATGAGCAGTGGAGCTTTATTGATTGACATTTTATTTTTTTGTAAGACTCTAACAATCCTTCTCCAAGACCCTAGTAACTGAATCTAAGGAAACAGGCAGACTTGCTACTAGAGGATTGAATGTTTGAACTAAATTTGTCATTTTCAGCCCATTATTTATGTATATTTTATTGTGATGTAGTCCAGAGAGAAGCTATAATGTGATTTAAAATTTATCACCATGACAATATATTCTAATTACCATATGAAAGCAGAAATAGGTTATTCATTTAGTTGCGTACTTACCCGAATGATCTGCCTCTTAAAGGGAACTAATTTTCAATGGGAAGCTCACATGAGTGTGTCCAGAGATTTACATATATTAGCTCATGTGTTATCACACTCAGCTTGTGAGATAGTACCTCATTTATTTTTCTCTTTTAGGTGTTTTGTTTTATAGACAAGGATGATAAACTACAAACCAACCAACCCCCAAACATAGCCAGTGAATAGAACACAGGATATGCCAGAGCTAGCAAATTTTAACAACCTCATGCTGCTACTTCTGAGACGTTTAGACTTCAGAGCATGTACTTCTTATCTCCTCCTTGGGAGTGTTCTGTGCCTTCTACTGAATCACTCAGGTTTATCTTCATAAAAGTCGCCCCTGGAAACACCCTGAGGATCTCCAGATACTTTACCTATTGTCTTCTCTAAAACTAATTTTTAGATTTAGTATTGTGTATATGTGTCAGCTGTCATGCATGAACCCATGAGGAATACAGGTGATAAGTTGTGTGTGTATGTGTATGCCCTCATGCATTCATGTATACATCCCTGAGGAGATAACTAGCCTATGTATGGTATGTCTCCATGCATGCATGTACCCCTAAGGAATACAGAAGATAACTGTGTGTGTGTGTGTGTGTGTGTGTGTGTGTGTGTGTGTGTGTGCGCGCGCGCGCCCCCATGCTGCACTCCTACGGAATACAGAGGATAACTTTGTGTATGTATGGGTATTTCCCCAAGCATGCACGCATGCACCCCTAAGGAATACAGAGGATAGCTTGTGTTAACTTTGTGTGTGTATGTGTATGCCCATGTGCATGCATTCACCTCTAAGGAATACAGAGGATAACTTTGTGTGTACATGGGTATTCCCCCAAGTATGCATGTATGCACTCCTAAGAAATATAGAGGATAGCTTTTGTGTTTATGGGTATCCCCGCATGCATGCCTACACCCCCAAGGAATACATGGGATAACCTGTGTGTGTATGGGTATGCCCCCATGCATGCACACACCCCTAAGGAATACAGGGGATAGCTTGCAGAAGCTGGACCTTAATTATCTTTATGTATTCACAGGGATCAAACTGGTTGATAGTCTTGCCTAAAAACCACACCATCTTTTTGAGCCGTATTGCTCACCCTCTTGTTTTTTTATTGTTTTCCTAATAGTATAAAAAATGATTTTATGGTGAAAGTGGAGAGCAGGATGATGGACTAGATAGATATAGGCGAAACTCATCAAAATGATGCTACTTAATGATGAAAGAAAGATGAGAAAGAGCAGACGAGGAATGTAAGCTATGCAACATTAAAATTACTTTGATAACAACTGACCAGAATATTTTCAATTTTATGAAAAAGATGCTATTCAGTTCGTTTGATATTTTTCTTAACCACCATTTCCCATCTTTCACTCGGGTATGTTGCTCTCACATGTGTAAAGTTCCTTATACTTCTCTAATCAGTAATTAATATATTTAATATACTTAATGTCCATATCATTGTGGGAATCTCCCAGCATTTTCAAAACTGATAGGTAGCACTCTTTCCTCATTAATATACCTGATTAACCTGCATTCAATCCCCATTTAGAAAGTCAATGAAAGAACTGTTCCAACGGTAATTTTCAGAGACTCTGGTGAATATGTAGACTGTGGCACTCAAAGAAAAAACTAAGATATGAAGTTTATTCATCACCTCGTATATCATACATTGAAGACATGTATAGAAAGTCTTATAGAATAATATAGTATATATATATAGTATATAAAAATTATTCATCAATATACATGACAGGTAGGAATTTCTTTAGCATTGCTTTTGTGTGTGTGTGCTTTTCATGATAGGAATTTTTCAATTTTTTGAAAATTGAATATTTTATTAAATAATAAATATTTTATTATATATTATTATATATTATATAATATTAATAATAATTAAAGGTATTAAGAGCTTCAAAATACCCATGAAATTCAGCACATAAATTAGTATATGTAAATGATCTTTGTGATTGGTTCTGCCTAAGAAATTAAAGAGTGTGATTCTTTTCTTTCCTACAATTACTTTAATAAAGACATATTTTAAATTACTACTCTGGATCATATTGAGTTAGATTTTTTTTAAAACATCATTGGTTTAAAAAAACATTTAACGGTTTGGAAAACAAATAGTAGGTATGTACCTGTACTTACATACAAATGCTTGCAAACATGTATATAAATCTAACACACACATGAAACACACACACACACACACACACACACACACACACACACACACACACACATGTATATGTACCTAGACATGTACAAAGCCTTAAAAATCCCTCTGTATATAATGATACAAATTTAAGGGTGAAGATGTAGTTTAAATTCCACTACTGGTATTTCTGCAGTTAGGTTGAGAATCCTGCTTTGTCCTCAGATAAGTATTAATTATTTGGGTTATTATGTCTCTCCTCAGAAAACACAATGTACATGGGACCAGGAAACTGCATCCACATCCTCTTATTTGTAAGTCAATGACATTTATCACTCTTCTGTAGGTCAAATTGATACACATTAGTATAAAGAACAAAGAGATTCAGGAAGTGAGATATGGTAAATGATTTATATGAGTCTGTCCATGAGTAATAGGCATTGCATCTTTGTCTTTATTCATCAAACAGACTTAAGAATCTTCTGAGGATTAAACCTGTAAGATATCAAACAATAGCCCTGAATGAACTCATCATGTTCACATATCTGTTTAGTAGAAAAAAAAAAAAAAACCTGTCAGATTTGGTCCCAATTAGAAGTCATTGTTCCTCACGTTAAACTAATTGATATTTCTTCCTTTCAACATCACCACCCAGCATAAGACTCAGTGAACAGAAATAGATTGTTCAGTGCATAGGAAGGCAAGAAAAGGGGGATGCACCGGGGAAAGGACAAGAGAAAGAGAACAAGGAAAAAAAAAAGAAGGAAAAAGAGGAATGTAGTCCGAAGTTTTCCTGTGTCCCGCCTGGCCTGCAGTCAGGACAAATCTCTCACACTCATGTCCTGAAGCTGCTTAGTTCCAAATAAACACATGGAGGCTTATATTATTTACAAACTTGATGGCCTATGGCTCAAGCTTCTTGCTAGCTAGCTCTTATAACTTAACCCATTTTTATTAATCTATAAGTTGCCATGTGGCTGTGGCTTACCTGTAATTTTACATCTTGCTTCTCCTGGTAGAGCCTGGCAGTGTCTCCTCCACCTCCCCTTTTCTCTTCCTCTTTCCCAGTTGGAATGTACTGCCTAACCTTATTCTGCCACACCATTGGCTAAACAGCTTTAGTTATCACCCAATCAGAGCAACACGAATTCACAGCATATGGAAAGACATCCCACAGCAGAGGAAGATAGGAAAGGCAGGGGTCAGGTAAAGATCTTGCCCTACTGGAATAAGCTAGATTAGATATACAGCTGGCTAATTCGTCTTTGCTAGCACAGCAACATCAAGTCAAATGGGACAATTTTCACAACTGTAATCTGGCATTTGTGGTTAGGAAACACAAACAACATCAAGGTTGACCTTTTAGGTCAGCGGTCATATACAAAATAAGGACAGTAGACTATGGAAAGAAAGGAATCCGGACATAAAAGAATGCTTAACTTACATGGCCACATCCACTAAAGAGTCTCAAGGTTCTTTGTGTATGTTGCTCTGGTTTAAGATGTTTGCAAAACATAACGGTTCATATTTAGATGTCATTATATTACCCCATTTTGTGACATGAACTTATCTATTCCCAACTAAACTCTTTGTTAGAAATAACCCTGAACAAAAATATTAAAATTGAATATGTGGAGTGACATCTGTTCTAATAGAGTACAAATTCTTTTTTGATGGCATTTGGGTTTAAACCTAAGGCCTTCAGTATACTAGCCCACAGCTCTACCACCAAGCTGTAGTCCCAACACCCAGAAGGCTATTGTAAATGTGTAAGAAATAATGTACATGGCATGTCTTCAAGCATCTATCTTAACAAGTTACATTCCTTCTTTAAATGAGCTACAAATGCCATGTTAGTTTTTTTATACACTGTTGCCCCCATTGTGATCTATTCCCTGTAATTCGTTTTAAAGAGATGTATTGGTCCCCCAAAATGTCTGTTCTTTATGACTTTAATATCAATTTATTTTTGCTTTTAGTTCCTTATAAAGACATGCTTTATTTCTCATTTCTACCTCTGGCCACACAGTGCATGTTAAACAAGGAACACATAATTAGTTTCCAAGATGAAGAAAACCTTGCTGCATGAGGCTTTAATTGAGCATCTTAAGTCTCATTCTGACACTTTAACAGCAGTCACTCTCTGCTTGAGGCAGCTTATATTTTATGTCCTTTTGCTTTTTGCTGGTCAAGACTTCTTAAGGGACCTTCCCAAGGAACTGATGGTCATTAATATAAATTTGAAGTCAAGGAAGAAATGAACATGGAAAACTTCCAGACTGTGCCAGAATGCTCTGACAGGCCTCTGATTTAGCATCCTTCCCTGACAGTGTGAATTATAATTAAACCAGAGACATATGGAAGGCAAGTAACTGAATGTCGTTGGAGCTGTCTGCATTGAGATGGGGAGGAGGCATCAAATGGAAGATATGGAAACTAGTTTCTAAAATCATTTCTGGTTTCCTAACAAAGATTGCTAGAGCAATGCTGTAGGTGGGCACTATGAGTCATTGTCTTGAGATAATCTTATAGTGTAAGAATATGCTTTTTTCCAAGAGACCCCTCATTTCTAACCCCACCAAAGTGTTCATGCTGATGACAGCAACTCCTTCACAAGAGTGAGGTATACTTTTCAATTAGTGCCCTAACATGACACACAGAATCACCAAGGCCAGATATATTCCAATTTTGAATAGACTGCAACCTGAGAAGATTATTTGGAGCTCTACAGGAGGTGACCACTGTCACGTGGAGTGTCATGCCAGTTAGAATAGTGGGTAACTGAAGGGATGCAAATGTCAGATAAAACTTTAAGTACTTAATACATATATGATTTATTTTGTTAGTTTACTTTACTGGCCTATTCTTGCTTTGCATTTTGTTATTTCTGGAAGTGTGTATGGTGTATCAAACATACAGTAGAAACACTAGCCATATCTGTAGAGTTATGAGTAGATTGGACAAAACACAAATCTATTTTCTTTAGATGTGTGACTTTGTGGCTTCATGGTACTGAGATACAATGTCAGAAGCAATGAGCGATTCCTAGGTGAGAAAGCAAACCACTGTACACATTAGTATTTTTACATGTGAGGGGCAGTGTCCCTTAGAACAAAATACTACTTAAAAACAACAAAATCAAGGAAGAAAAATTAAATTCTAACCAAATGTGAATGATAATGTGAGCTTATTTCTGTATCTTTATCGCTTCCTGGTTACACACAAAGAAAATAGTCATGATAAGTCTTGTACTAATTTAGCACTGTAAAATCTCCTGATGTGGCTGAATTTATTGTATTATTATAGCAAATGCAAATGCATATTACCAGTTCATAATTTATGTGTAAAGAATATAATTTTATCTTAAGAACTATTCAGTTATAATGGCTATGTTAAAATTGATGACCAAATCTAAGCAAATCCTAATCTGATTATTCTGATAAAACCAACAATTCATATTCATCTATTAATACATTAATATACACATGACTTAAGAAGGACCTGGGTTAGAACTGGATATGCTTATGATGTCACTGTGTCACTTATCTCTCTTCTAAACATGGCTAAAAAAAAAAATCACATCCTAAATCACTTAAGTCTTTTCAGAAGCGAATGTTTTCTATACTATTAGGTAATTTTGTAGCTAATTCCCATCAAATTAACCACTTATTTTTTTTTCAATTTGAGCTTTTATCTATTTAATTTTCCAGTGGAGAAGATAAAAATTAAACTTTGTTCTATTATCTTGGCATACCCTTATTATTCTCTCTCCCCTTCTTCTCCCACCCCTCTCTCTTTCATACCTAATCTCATAAATTTGATGGACTGTTTCCAATGCTCACCTCAGAGACAAAGGAAACAAAATACCAACCACAGAAACATCTTGTTATGTTAATATTAGTATATGCTGACACTCAGATCCGATCACTTTTTATTCATTTATTTGATTATTTATGGCCTGTATGTTTGTGTGTTTATGTTTGTGGGTGGTTGTGTGTGTGTTGTGTAATGTACATGGATGTACCCTTGTGGATAAGCACTTGCTTGAATGTGTAAGGAACAGAAGTGAACATTGTGTGTCCTATCCTTGACTCTTCTTGAGATAGGGTCTTTCACTGAAACTGGAGTTAAGCAAGTAGCCAGCAAGCCTAGAACTCTGCTTGCCTCTACCCACTACAGTGGCTAAGCTTACAGGGTCATCACTCCTGGCTTTTTTTCTTTTTTCACCTGATCTTAGGTTCTTATCTTGTTGCTTTGCAGTAATGATATCTTCATGTTATCAAGAAAACTTGCAATAAATGCCGTTGGATTTTCAAGATTCTGTAATTAGAAAGAAGTCATATTGCAATTAACCACAGGTCTAAGTAAACCTTCAATCTCAGCACCAATAAGAATGTGAGAATTCATTGCCTCTGATCCTTCATGTGTGGGAACTCCATACTGTGTCTCCTCCATGGAAAGCTATGTATCTTAACAAAGCATTAGAATATTCAAACTTCTATCTCTGAGATTTCCTATAATGCTATTGCATATATTTTTTAAAAGATTGCTTGTATGTTTTATCAATAATGGCTTTCTAGTTTGCCCATTGTGAACTTTAAACTCAATTTATCTAACATTTTCCAGAAATAGAAATTTCACATGTGTGTACCGTGGATGTGTGATATTGGGAGACTTATTTTATATTCTGTGCCACTGTTTCCTAACCTTTATTTTGGAAATGAGAATATTATATAGACATAGAGTTATAGAGAGTAATGATGAAAGGGATGGATATGTGTGTAATCTACAATGCTGATTTATTCTCTATGTTTCTATTAAGTGGTTGGTGAGAAATCATAATATGTGCGTTTCATTGTTTAAGTTATAAAACAAAACACACTAATATATTTTAATCATTTTTCCCTGGAAAGTTCGAATTGATTTATCTAGTCAGAGTGTGAATTCCGAATTACACATCGAATATTTTTAGGTATGGTTTTTAGGAATAAATCACTGGATCAATTGACACCTATTACAAGAGCCATCTTAAATGATTAGCCAAGAACATTGACAATGTAGTAACAGAGACAGAGACCCACGCTGTCATAACACTGTGTCACCCACCTATCGTGTAGCTGTCAGAGTAAATCAAACACAAGAATTTGCGTCATAAAATAAGTGTTGAAGCTTCCAAGTGCACAAAATTCTGTGCATATTACCACAGCATGCACATAAGGTTTTCTTTCAACCTTGCCTTGAATAGGCGGTGAATATTATTTTATGATATTTCTGAAAATCCCATTTTCTTTTATAGCTTCCCTATTGCGTTTACATGATTTAGAATGAAATGTCTTTTTAAAAAAAAAATCAGACACCAAATTTATCATCTCCGAATGGCAATCTGGACATCAATAGTGTACACTTGGCAGTCTCTAACATCGTAAGTAATTAAACACTCAAAATAGACACTTAACTTAAAACTGTGTTGACAAGTGAGTTGTCCACAGCTGTCCTTGTATGTATAGCCAACAATAACAAGAGCACACTTGTGGGGAAAGTAATCAGAAGGGAATGAAATGCAAGTCAGACCACAACCTAAATCATTCAGTTATTGAACATAGAAGAAGTCTTTTACATAAGGATTTTGGTCTCAAATTTATCACAAAAAACCACAAGGGTCAGAATCAAACAGCATTGCTGTAATTCTCAAAAATGGCAAATCTTCTCAAAAATTCAAAAAGCTACCCTGTCCAATAAGTGCATCAATTTATGCATGTATGGATGTGATGAATACATGCATAAATCGATGCATTTATTGGGTGCATACTAATGCTGTATTTTGCATACATGGCCATTAATTTTAAAATGTGATTTGGTCATTATTTTTCTTAAATTTATGCCAAAGTGGGTAATCATTCTTGTGAGTCACTGATACTTCAGGTTTTCTGTGCATTACTTCATTTACTCCACAGTACACACCTATAAGTTATAGTCTAGGGTGGAGAGAGTTTTAAAAACTACATTCAAATTCCCACAATGAATAAATCATTGCAACAAAGTTTGATCTATGCAATGAATAACCAATCCTTCAAATATTTTTGTCTTATAAATGGAACCCAAAAAAGATGAGTGGTCTAAAGAAGGATTTTAAAAATGAAAATGACATTTTTATTAGAATAATCTAAATGTGCTGTTTTTATATTATCTGTGTGGGGGCATACCTAGGCATGCATGTGCTTGCTAAGTAGTCGCCTGAGGCTATCAGGTTTTGACAGGAGATCCTTTCAATACTTGTGTCACAGAATAGATGGTGGGAATGAGATATGCTTTTCCTTATGCAGAATAACATGAACACATTTTGCTGTTGAACATGTGGACCTGCCTTCGACTGATGGAAATGTCATGACACGTGCTGAAATTGCCTTTCCATCTGTGAAGGTGGCACAGACCCCTGAGGCATGGCAAGCTTTGTCTGAGTGTCAATTATTGTGTAAAGTGATTGATGCTGAGTTAGGCTATATAAAGGAAAAGGCCACTTCCTCGTCCTCTGAGCTACAAGTCCCTCCCAGCAATATGGAGACATTCAGAATTTTCTGTGTGGTCAGATATGGTGTCAGACAAGACACGAGGAACCTGTGAGTCTCAGATCATGCACAATGCCTGTGGATCATTTCTAGACATAATTTAAATCATCTCATTATTCTGCACGTCCACATCATATTTTAAGCTTATGTTGAGTGTTAGAGACAGCAGTGCTCCTTGCCTGTAGAAGGGGCAGGTCTCTTCATGGTAATACAGAACCTTTGGGAACACACAAAGAAACTGGTGACATATTTTTGAGGCAGCCATAGAATCAAAGTGCAGAACACATGTGTAGTCATCTCTGTACTTGAGACATCTCATGAAATACGAGGAAATATTATAAAGCAACTGATCAGAGTTGCTATGCTGATGAGGTACTTTTGAAGTGAAAATATTATATTTTTAATAAAAGGACCAAGAGTAGCTGTATCCTTTTATTATCACTTCCTATATTTTTTGAAATTATAATAAATGTGGTTTTTCCTTCCCTTTATTCCCCACAAATTCCTCTATATACCCACTCCTAGTCCCTGCACACTTTCAAATTGATGGCCACTTTTTCATTAACTGTTGTTACTTTAATACACACACACACACACACACACACACACACACACACACACACACACACACATATGTATGTGTACGTGTATGTATGTATGCTTATGTATGTATATACACATATATATGCATATATGCACATACACATATATATTCCTAATTACAACCTGCTCATTCTGTATAGTGTTACTTGTATGTGTGTTCTCCTAGCCTACTACCCAGGACTAGTAAGGTCATAGATTATGGAGAAGAATCCACAACTACCATTTTACTGAACTAGCACAGTTTGTAACTGCACACTGAATATCTGTTCTTCTACCCATAGGTAAGTATTGTCCTCACTGCTCATCATGGAGATTCCTCATCACAATAGACAGAGGCCATTAAAGAATGCATGTACCCTTTTAGAAGGTGGCCAGGCATTTGGTACAAACCACAAATTTATGATTCAGAAAATGTGAATGACAGACCAAGGAAACAACTGAATTTAGAAGTGGTTTGGCTGCTCAGAAAGCTGCCATGTATTGTTGCCAAAATTACCTTAGTCTGAATCTCTGATGTGATTTGAGCTGTGAATTATGGGAACATGTTTGTCCAAAACAGTGAATCCCTATAATGTCTGATTTAGTGCCATTCACTGGCTGGAGAACTGGAGGGGAGTAAGGCCACTGCTTGCATACACTCACATTTGAAAGCACTAAAGGACTTTATTTTCACTCTCCCTTTAGCGCTCTGTAGGAGTCGCTTTTATTTCCCATTGTATATAATGAATCAGAGACAGGATCAATTATATATATATAAAAGCTTTTCAAATTTGTGATCTCTAGTAAGATTTAAAATTATTTATTAAATTTTACTAGATTTTAGCAACATCTAGGAAGAGAGGCAGCCAGCTTTAATAAGAAAGCATTAAAGTACTTCCTAATCTGTTTTTTAAGTTATGGGTACTAAATAACATTAGCTAAGTTAAATCATACAGGCAAACACATGAATAAACCCTGTTCATAGAAAGCGCTTCCCAATAGCTTGTGGTCATTTCTTGTTTACCAATTCCAATAGAACAATTTTGGGGGGTAATTCATTCAAAATTTTTGGAATTGCTTTAAAATGGAATAGTGTATTTTTAACAAATACAGTTTTTTTTTCATGTAATGAAAATACCTGTTGTCACTGCTAATGTGGTTTATCAATCACACATTTTTATTACCTTATACTTAACTGCTATTGATCAAGAAAATGCTGTGGGTCAGTTGCCTTTTATGAATCTAATTGTGTTTTGTGGTATTTTTAAAAATCATATTTCTTCCCTCATACATATTCTCTTTCAGTTATCAACCATACCAGTATCTGTTAAAATATCAAAATACACAAATGTATTTCATGTCTTATTTTCTTATTCCATCCCCAACAATTTTTCAAAATAACATTTATTGTATGTATGTGTGCACATGTGTGTGTGTGTGTGTCATGGTGAATATGTGGAGGTGATATGTCAGATATTTCTTTGTGTCCATGTGTGTCCCTTGGATTGAAATTGGGCTCAAGACTTGGTAGCCAGTGTCCTTACCTGATGGATCACTTTTGTTGGACCCTAATTAGTTTTACATTATTATTTTTTAAGATTTATTTATTTTTATGTGTATGAGTATTTTGCCTGCCTGTATGTATATGCACCATGCATGTGTCCAGTACCATCAGAGGTCACAACATGGGATCAGATTACCTGGGACAATTGTTGAAGATGGTTGTGAACCACCTTGTGAGTGTTGGAAAAGAACATGGATCTTCTCTTTGAACAACACGTGCTCTTACTCATTGATTCTTAACTCCATGCCCAAGTTTTCAAATGAGGTCATTACTTCCGCAGCCTTGTTACGTATACTTATTACATGGATTAATCAGAATTTTTGATTCTCAACAAGACTAACACTCATCTTCCACCCTGTCCAACAATAGAACACTCAAGACCAACTCTAATACATTTGAAGTGATTAGGAGAGTTGTGTGATATGGTCTCCAAGAAGATGCCCATTCAGTTTTTGTGGCTGCAAAAATTCAGATTTTTTTTGCGAGGCCTCGTGGTGCATACCTTTAATCTCAGCACTTGAGAGGCAGAGGTAGGCAGATTTCTGTGAGTTCAAGGCCAGCCTGGATTACAAAGTGAGTTCCAGAATACCCAGGGCTACACAAAGAAACCCTGTCTTGAAAAACAAAAATAAACAACAACAAAATTCAGATTTTTCCGTTTGTCTCCTATTATAACAAGGAGAAAAGTTATTTTAATAGATTTAATATAAAATGAAAAATATACTCATTTTAAAGATATTTGTTCTCAAATCATCTTTCATAATATATCTCATAGGTACATAGCTTTTTGCAACTACTCACACAATTTTTTCTACCCCAATTATGCACACTGTCATACAAAACAATTCAAGATTGTCACACAACTTTGTAGATACTCCTTCCTACTAGTTATTGTCTTATCTTCTCTACATTTTGTTAAAGGCCATATATTTACTGTTTCTCAACACATACAAATTCTTCTTATTCTAATAATTACAGGTCTACATACCTTAACATTTTAAGAGATTGTTAACTAAGGCTGTGGTGTATGCTTATCTTAGAAATAATACAGATTTGACACACCTCTAGAATACAGTAGTTAACAAATTCTAATAGCATCCTAGGACTTACATAGCATGGGTATATGTCTAATAATAGCATTGAAAATGCTTGTGAGAATCCTCAGCTTTAACCTGCAGAATACTCAACTATAAATGAAGAGATGCATAGCAGTCTAGTGAGTTTTATTCAAGAGATGTGGTCAAGCCTGATGAAGGAAAGTGCATATTCGGATTTTTTATCTTCCTCAATTCTAGCTCCCTCTCCTTATCTGTGTGGTATTGTGAAAGCTGATAGCCCCTTATTCATAGTAATGATAGAAACAGTGAGGTAGAAACAATTGACTACAGTGAGGAACTTCCTCCAAAGACACATAGCTAAAGGGTTGTCACTGTTGAACTAGCATGGAATTTTATCATAATACAACCATCCAAAGGACATGTGTTTATCTGTCCTGACTTGGTTCTTGCTCAGTGCAAAGAACCCTACCTTCAAGGCATTTCTTGAAAAGGATCAGTACCATCCCTTAATAGTACAAGTGTATGTGTGGCACCACAAGGCAGGACAAAAAAAGATGACCAAAAATCTTCAAAGTAAAATCTGAAAAATGAGATATGCAGAGATGATTTTGGACATGGTCAGTGATCCTTGGATTCGTGTAGATTAGCTGGAAGTTCATGGTTGTTTGCAGCTCCCAGAAGGCCATACAAGTCTCTAATTACTAAGCATGGATCAATTTCAAACTCTACCCACAATTAGGAAAGGTCAAGATAGATTTATTTTTTTTCCACTTGAGCATGAAAATTATGACCCTCAGTCCCCCAGGTGTTTTGACAAGGGCTTCCTAACAATGGATCCTTGCTATTGTTGTCTAGTAATTACATAAAAAGATAGGTAACAATTAGAACAGAGAATTTGTATGCCATTTCTGCTTGCAGAAGCTAGTGTACTCTTACAACATGGCTAAATAAATTAGTTCAGCAAAGTTACAGAATGAAGTATCTATAGGGGACACTTACATTCTAGTGTGTTATAAATGAAGAATCTACAGACTGAGGATAACAAGTCAATTTTTAGTAGTAAAGCAAGCAAATATTTGGGTGTAAAATTTTAAAGTGATTCTTATTAATTAGTCTATTTATTCTGTATGTGTATGGTGGGTATGTAGGTATGTATGTTAGAGTATGGGTGTGGAGTTGAGAGAATAGTTTTGTGGAATTAGCTCTTTCTTTCCACCTTTACGTGGGTTCTGAGTCTCAAATTCAGGCTGCCAGGCTTGTCTAGCAAATACGCTTATCCACTGAATTATCACTCTTTCCCCTTGGGAGTCTATCTTAGTCAGTGTTCTATTACTGTGAAGAATCATCAAAACCATGGTAACTCTTGCAAGAGAAAGCATTTCACTGGGGCCTTCTTATAGTTTCAGAGACTTAGTTGTCATCATTGTGGAGAACATGGTAGCAGGTATGACAGTCATAGCGCTTGGGAAGTAGTTGAGAGCTACATCCTGATCTGCATCCAGAGAGGATGAACTGGGCCTAGCATACCAGTGACATACTTCCTCCAACAAAGCCATACCTCCTAATCCTTCTAATCCTATCAAAGAGTTCCATTCCCCAGAGACTAAAAATTCCGATATATGAATCCATGTGGCCCATTCTTATACAAATCACCACAGAATAATCTTAATATAATAAGTTAAAATACTTACAATAAAGGTTGTGAATATTATTTGAAAGAAACTAAAGGAAATATAATAGATGGAAAGATGTCCATGTCTCTGGCTCCAAAGTAGAATCATTACGATAACAAGAATGTACAATTCTGCACAACTTGGTAACAAAGTCATCATAATCTCCATCAAAATCTCCACTGAGGATTTCTTCCAAAACTTGCAAGTTGTCACTGAAATTCATATGGAATTTTGATAAATCTAGTATAACAAAAGTAATACTGAAAATAAGGGAAAAGGCCAAAATCAAATTATTTCAGTCATTATGTCATAAAGAGCATGGCACATTGGCTCAAGGACACAAATATAGTTTGGAGAATGTAACTGAGAATCCACATAAAAATTTAATATTTTGACCAATTCATTTTTAGCCAGAGTTCCCAGATTAAAGGAGCATAAATATTGTTTTCAAGGACAGTTACTGCCATGATGCTTCCATACACAAAAAGAAAGAATTAATTTGGAGCCTTGCATTCCTTGCAAGTGTACACACACACACACACACAAATTAATACTCACAAATGTTTAGGTTAAACCTTTCAGTTAAAAGACATGGGTAAACAACAACAGAGAAAATCAATCAGACTTCACAAAATTAAACACCTTGGTGTAAAGGGCACCCTATGAAAAGCAACCCACAGAAGGGAAGAAAGTATTTGCACATCACAGATTTGATAGTGAAATTGTGTACAGAATATATAAAGACCTCTTTCAAGAGACAACAAAACAAACAAATTAAAAACTCAATTAACATGAACAAGGAATTTGAAGCCATATTTCCTCAAAAAAGAAATACAAATGGCTAGCGTGTTTATGAAAAGATGCTGGGAAGCATTATAACTATTGAAAATGCAAACCAAACCACAATAAATGACAACTTCAAGGTTACTAGGAATGCTTCAATAAAAAAGACAGATACTAACGTGTTTCATCAGAGGGACTGAAATCAGTTGCTTCATATGTTGATGGTCTGAATATAAAACAGGGCAACTCCTTGAAGAGTCAGCCTATCATTTCCTTAGCACAACCAGTGTAAGGTTATCCTGTAACCTTAATTGGATGGTCCTATTCCTAAGGCTAAACCCAAGAAATCAAAGATTATGTCTATATAAAATACTTTGTAAACATTCACACGAGCAGAATTCATAATAAATAAAACAGGACATATTTCTATCAGCTGGTTAATGAAAGGCTAAATGTATACAGTGAAATCGTTTTTGGCAATAGAAATAATGAAGCACTACCATGCCCACACCCTGTGCCAATGGAGGAAGCAGGCAACAGAAGGTGAAAGAGTGTCATTTCCATGAACTGTGCAGAGGAGGAATTCACACAAACCCAAATTCACCTCAGCGGCTTCTAGGCCTGAGGAATGTTAGTGACTGCTAATGAATACAAGGAATGTTTGAGGAATGATGAAGACATACCTAGGTCACATATTGCTGAAGGGTGCACAAGTCTCTGAGAATATTTAAAACCACTGAAATTCCACCTTTAAGGGTGAATCTTGTTTACATCAATAAATAGGTCTTAAAAATAATAGCACAATAGTTCTCAGCCTGTGGATTACAACCCCTTTGGGGGGGTCAAACAATACTGACAGGGGTCACCTAAGACCATCAGAAAACAGATATTTACATGGCAATTCATAACAGTAGCAAAATTACAGTTATGAAGTAGCAACGAAATAATTTTATGGTTGGGAGTCACCACGCATGAGGAACTGCATTTAAGGGTTGCAGCATTAGGAAGGTTGAGAATCACTGTAATAGCATGGTAGTTTTTTTTTCTTTCTGGTAACCCCTACTTTGCCTAAATCCACCCCCAAAGACAGTCTTTTATTTCATGTACACCCTAATGTTGGCCATAATAACATATAGCTATCTTTCTAGGAATTTTCATATAGCCACAATAGTGTATGGGTTCTTAATATTGAATTACTGACCTCTCAGTAAACAATTACATGCATCCTGGAGCTTTTCTCCAATACATTAATCACTACCCATAATAGTTTTTGGTATAAACCTTTATCCTAACTCAACTATTCCTGGGGATGAGGTACCAAGAAAATAAGGCTGTCACTTTTATTTTGTTATATGGTTCTGCTTCTTTCTCCAGATCGTTGGCTGCATTGGTCCACAAGGGTGGAGCAAGCAGAAACAGAGAACAGGGTTCAAGATACTGTGGGTACAAATGGAGACAGTCCTCTAGGAGACAGACTTCTGTGAATCAGCTCAACTTTATTCTAGAATATAAGGAATATCCAACCTTGGTCTCAGCAATTCTCGCTCATATAAACCCTCCTCATTCTCGCTAATTGAACTCCCAGAGATCCACCCAGGGCCTAGCCATGGATCTCTGCATCCAGATCCCTCAGTAGTTGGATGGGGTTTCTAGCATGACAATTAGGGTGTTTGGCCATCCCATCACCAGAGTAGGTCAGTTCGCAGGGACAAATAGCCAAACGAATGGAAACACATGAACTATGAACCAATGGCTGAGGGGTTACCAACTGGATCAGGCCCTCTAAATGGGTGAGACAGTTGATTGGCTTGATCTGTTTGGGAGGCATCCAGGCAGTGGGACCGGGTCCTGTGCTCATTGCATGAGTCGGCTGTTTGAAACCTGGGGCCTATGCAGGATCGCTTGGCTCGGCCTGGGAGGAGGGGATTGGACCTACCTGGACTGAGTCTACCTGGTTGATCTCAGTCCTCGGGGAAGGCTTTTCCATGGAGGAGATGGGAATGGGGGGTGGGCTGGGGGGAAGGTGAGGAGGGCGGGGAGGGGGGAAAACAAGGGAATCCGTGGCTGACATGTAGAACTGAATTGTATTGCAAAATAAAAATAAAAAAATTAAATAAAATATAAAAAAAGAATATAAGGAATATATAGGACTGGGGAGCCTGGGGACAAACCCTAATTTGCATTAAGTGGCACACTCTTATGACAAGGCTTTGTATGTGGCCATAGGTTCCTATAGTAGAGCTCATAGCCCATGTCTTCTTAGCAGAAATCTGTGTCAAGGGTCACTCTAAAGATAAATCAAGCATCTGGCTTAGAGAGAGCTTTCAGATAAGGTAAGTCCCGCAGGCCGAAGGACATTCTCCAGATGAGGGTAGGTAGAGGCACGAAGTTCTGCTGGAGGGAGGGAGGGAAGTTCTGCCCATGGTGATGAGCTGCTAGGCCATGGGGAGATAAGCTGCCAGGCCATGGGGAGAACGTAGCTTCTACCAGTCAGCAAAAAAACTTCCAACATTGTTATTCATTTTTTTCATTCTTTATTTTTGAGAATTGTATGTGTGAATATTTATTTTACTTTCCCCACTCCCTATCAAATGCATGGCTTATTCTCCTATAATTTTATATATATGTATATATATATATATATATATATATACACACACACACACACACACACACACACACACACACACACACACACACAAATACACACAGACACAACTGAGTCCATCCAACTGAGTGTTGCTTGGATGTGCATGTTTTAAAGATTGACCACATGAAATTAGTCAACCTATTAGTGAGTTTGTCCCTAGAGCAAATCAATTCCCCCTCCTCTCAGTGGCTGTTTCCTGTATCTCTCATTCTAGGCATGGGGCCTTGTGAAATTTCCCTTATCCATGTTGGCATGTTAACTGGTATAATCATTCCGCAGGTCTAGTTTAGGCAACCATAGTGGTGAGATTTCATTAGTTCAGTATCACTGTCATGTTGGGAGACACTGTCTAGAAGCAGATACTCTGGTTTTCACAATCTCTTTGCTTTTTATCTCCATGCCATTCTCCTAGTCTCAAGTATAGAGGTTGCATTGCAGAGGCATGAAGTGGGACAGGGACCCTGTGGTCATTTATTCTCTGTGTTTTGACCAGTAGTGGATCTCTGCAACAGTCTCTATCTATCTCAAGAGGTGGAAGACACACTTACCCATGGGTATCATGGTATGTACTTGGCATATAGTTCCAAACTATATTGGTTAAGGAAAATGGCAATAGTGAGTTCACCTCTAGGGTGCATGAACTCTCCAGCCAGAAGGTATTTGGCTAGGTTTATAGTCCCAGATATGGATTCCCACCTGTTGAACTGGCCTTAAATCTAATTAGACAGGAGGTATTTACTACCAGGATAAAAGTGCCACCATTGCACCCTTAGGGGAATATCTTGCCATGCTCTTCACTGTCGTGGTTCATAACCTTTACAGTTTGGGGTAACTATTGATTGCATTTCTCTTTTGGCCTCTTTTTTTAGCACTTCCCAGCACTATGAGAACTAATTCTCACACACAAAAAAGAGGCTTCTAGCTCAGTTCCCCCAAGTCCTCTGTTCAAAGTATGTGCTATTTTCAGAAATGAGGTTTTACTTTCAAATTTTTGGAGGCAATCAAGTGCAAAAAATCAAATTGTTACAAAATTAACAAACAGGAGATGGATGTGAACACAGAGTTCTCAAAAGAAGAAATAAAAACAGTTAAGAGATACCATAGAATTCAACTATTTCCCTACTTGATTGAATACTTAAGAGAGCCCCAAATTCTACCACAAAATTTTTAGAAGTAATCAACACTCTCAGCAAAATGGGACTTATAAGAAAGAATTAGCACTCTATTTACTGACTTCACACAAACCAACAGCACTCTCACTCACAATGCAATAAAAATAAAATGTAGCGATAAACTTAATCGAGGACATAAAAGACTCCTTCAATGAAACCTTTAAATCTCTAAAGAAACTGAAGAAAACAGCAGAAGATAGCAAGACTCCCCATACTTAAGGATTTTTAGAATTAACACTGTAAAAAAATGACCATACCACCAAAATCAATTACAGATTCAATAAAATCATATTCAAAATCCCCATGACATTCTTCACAATAGAACAAAACAATCCTGAAATCCCCATGAAATAAAAGAGCCAAAGCAATCCTGAGCAAAACCAACAATTCTGGTGGGATTATCATATCAAATTTCAAGCTATATTACATAGCTACAGTAATACAACCAGCATGGGACTGGTGTAGAAACAGATCAATGGAATAAAATAGAAGACTCCAAAATGAACGCACATAGTTACAGCCACCTGATATTTGACAAAGATGGAAAAATACACAGTGGAGCAGTGATAACATCTTCAACAAACAGTGCTGAGAAAATTGGATATCCATATGTAGAAGAAAGAACTTAGAGCTGTATCTATCACCCTTTGCTAAAATCACCTCCAAGTGGATCAAAGACCTCATTGTAAAACCTGAAATGCTGAAAATTCCAGAAGAAATCATACAGATGATATAAATGTAATGAAAGTCTTTCTGAATAGAACTTCATTTGCCTGGGTGTTTGTCCAACCATTGGCAAGTTGGACTTCATAAAATTAAAAATCTGTACAGTAGAGGAAACTTTCAATGCAGTGAAAATTTAACCCATAGCATAAGAGGCAATGTTTGTCAACTATATATCTAAGAAAGGATTAATATCCAGAATATACAAAGAACCCAAAAAAACAAACAAAAATAAAGAAAACAAATGATCCAATCAAAAATTGGCTATGGATCTAAACAGAGTTCTCAAAACTGGCTAAAGAGATATTCTTAGCTGGCAGGGATATGCTAACTGGAATGTTATGCATAAATAAGAAACAAAATACATATTATTTCTTTATCGATTTCTAGGATTTTTCTTATACTGTTATATATAAAGAAATAGTTATTTTATTTAGATTTGTGACCATAAAACAGATATTTGGAATTTCCTAAGTGATGACTAAAACATTTTTAGCCTCTTGAAAGTTCAGATAATTGAAAATACAGTGTATATCATGACCTTCCTTGCTCTATATTTATATCATGGTAAAACCTCTGCATAGACTATTTAAAGGTTTTGGTTATTCATCTCAAATGAGAGCTGTCTATCTTGGTTAATTCCTTTTGCTCTAGTAAATTACCCTGGCTCAAACAACTTTGGAAGGAAGAGTTTATTTGGGTTTATAACTCAACAATTATAGTCTGTCATTGTGGGGAAGAGCTACGAGAACTTGGGATAGCTGATCACAATGCATGCACAGTGCAGAAGCAGATCCATTAATGCTAAGTTATGTTTAGCTCACTTTTTTCTGTTTATACACTCCAGGATCCTAGCACAGGGAATTTTACCACCCCTAGTAGATAGATCTTCCCACTTCCATTACACAAATTAGGATAGTTCTCAATTAACCTGCCTATAGGTCTGTCTTCCATGTTTCTGGGTTTTCCCAAACTGACAATTGAGATTAACCATCAATATGCCCCTTGTGTTGGGTTACACAGCTTCTTTCTCTGTGATCTCATCCATTCACATGTTGGTAAATACCAAGTGTAGATGTGGACTTCCAAATTTTAGCTTCACTACAGACATCTCTCATAAGCTTCTTTGACTCTTTGGTAGTGCAGGTTTTTATACATCACCCATACTGCTGGTGGGACTCTTCAGGTGTATAGATGCCCTGTGAGTTGCAAAGAATTCTGGGTGGTGTTATTCATGATTGTCTCAATGTATCAACACCAAAGTACCTATTGGTTCTCAAGCTGGATTTAGATGGAATTCTTTCTATACCATCAGTGGCCTCTCTATCTTAGTAGAGCAGGCATTCATTGTTTTCTGCCTTCCCTGGAAAAGTTCAAGAAAAAGACCTTAAAACTGTCTCATATTAATTTCTATTGCAGTACAGGAAAACACAATAAATGGATATTATTTTGTAATATACCAGGAAGAAATAATATGTGCAATAAAAATTGCCTGAGGAAACTTCCTTTCGAATTCCTTAGTTTCAGAGGTTTAATTAATTTCTGAAATTTATATCATGCCTACTCTATTTGAAATGCCATCTCCTATTCTTGGCTGAGAATCCCACCTGTCATCTTGGCTTTTCCAAATCTCAGAACTTAATCTGAGACCTTGCCAATGACTGTTCTGCACCTGGATTCCCCTGCTAATGCCAAGAGAGCAGATGCAAGGAGACATCTTGGCAGGTCTCATGGTGTTCTGCTACAGCATGGTCAGTCTTGGCTGCCACACTGAATTGCATGGAGAGGTATTTATTCCTCCCTCTATTTAGAAGTAAGTTGATGCATGTATTCCTGTTCTTTATATTTTAACATTGACATTATCATGGATGTTCTCAGTGACACTTTCTATGCATGATTTTAATGTATTCAAAGTCATTACCATGATGGGGATGCTGAGGGGGTCTAGATAAAGAAGACTCTGGGTGCATTATTTTTCCTTTAAAAAATACGTTTTTATGAATATGATCTCAGAACTAGTTTGGTAAATTTCTATGGAAAAAACTTCAACAATTTCTGTGGGCTGAACATTTCAAAGATAACATAAATAGATTAAATAAATAATAAATAGGATGTACCCCTTTCTTTGAGTAGACATCTTTTCTAATGATTCACAGAACAGTATTTAGCATTATGACTTTCAGATAATTAAAATGGTGAATCCTCATGGTACCTGCATGAGGACTGTCCCATGAGTCTCCACAACCTAGCAAGCTAGCCCAAGAATATTGATTTCCCCAATTAGGAAAATACATTTAATTGCTTTCAAAAGATACGAAGTATCATACTAGAAAGATAGTTCAGTCTCTACTGGCCAAAGCTTACAACCCAAAGGAGGAGAGATGCAAAATGTCACACATTTGCTCAATGTAGGAATATTGGATTTTTGTGAAATAGACTTTACCAAAGAAGATACATTCTATGAGAAGAAACTCAATTTCTGCTTTGAAAATTAAACTGGACAACAAGAAAAACTCCCCAATTTATGTATGTATTTATTTATTTTTATTTATATCTACTTCCAATTTGATCAGTTTTTGTACACCCCTAAATAACTTACAGTTTAGGGGTGCATAGTATTTATGGTGAAGAGGGTGCATATTCAGCTACAGATATGCATTAAGGCAGCAGTTACTGCATGGATTTTGCATTTACTATTGAGCTGAGTTGCATTATTTTTCTGCTTGTTCACATATATTTTAAAAAGAAAATTAGCATAATTTAGAGAAAGTTTACAATTCATTCAAATACCCAGACATACAGCCACTCAACCCAGACTTATACCAATGCTTTAATTCTTGTCCTCTTTTACTTTCATTTTATATAGAGTAGATTTGTTTTCTATTTAGGAGTCTGAGAAAAAACAACAATGAAAAAAAATGAGACATTGTGATCCAGAGCGGGGCTGTTTGTTGAAGAGGTTTGTAACTATAGGGTAGTTGGTTTACTCAAAACAACCAACAATAGCCAATTAATATGAAAAAAAAAAGTCAGACATTTCAGCACTATGAATTTTTTATAGTTAAAAATAAGAATAATGGCAAGAAACCTAATGGCCACCCTTAATGCTGTAACAGCCTGGCAGACATACAAGGCATCTAGATCAAAGATTCATACATAACAGTCTTGAAAGTTGCAGAAAGTTGCCACGATTTGCATTGCTGCAAACTATCAGTGCAAATTCTTTGAAGCAGTTTCTAGGATCCATTTGAACATTGCATGGTAAAGGATGATATTCAGAGACACAGAACATTATACAAACTAACCTGAAATAGGTTAGGGGAGAATCGTAAGGGTTGGTGAATCCCCATAAGATCGCTAGAAAACTTACCCCACTAGCAAATATACAAATGAACTAGATTTATAATAATAATGGCCGTATAAGGTCTGGAGAGATGACTCAGGGGTTAAGAGCACTGGCTCCTCTTGCAGAGGACCTGGGTATGATTCCTAGCACCCATATGGCAGCTCCCAAATGTCTGTAACTATTCCAAAGGGACCCATCACCGTCCTCCATCCTGTCCTCCACAGGCTCTTCAAACCTGTAGTACACAGATATGCATATGGGAAAAACACTCATACCCATGAAATAATAATTTTAAAAATGTTATAAATGATAGAGTGTGTGTGTGTGTGTGTGTGTGTGTGTGTAAGACCAAGGCTGAGCCTGACTTTTTTATTATTATTATCCATGTAAATCTTTTGAACAGGATCACTCACCGAACCTGGAGCTCACTGTTTGGGTTACACTGGCTGGGTTGGCCAGCAACCATCTAGAATCCACATTTCTCAACACCACTTCCAACACACACAATTTGGAGGTTACAGATGTAAGCTACAGTGCTTAGCGTCTGCATGCTGGGGATCCAAACTCAGGTCCTCATGCTTGAGAAGCAAGCTCACTGCCCACTGAGTCATCTCCCTGCACCCCTGAACATTCTTCAAAACATTAAATTACATGTAAAAAATGAAGTCACTAATGTCTCCACATTTTGGATGAAAAACAGGAACAAAGATGAAGGCCACAGTCAGAAATAAGTGTGCAAAGGAGGGTAGGTTTGAGACTGTGCATAGTGCAACGTAGCATAAGCAAGGCTTCTAACGAAATCTACTGGATTGCAAAGTCCACCGGAAATCACAGCACCCATGAACTTCAGCTGATTCCTTCCTAGAGTCAGGTAAGATTAGAAGTGTCTAAGTTGACTCAAGGCAATTTTCATAGATGGTTTAGAATTTTCACAATGGCTTAGAATGTCTGAAAGTTTTCATACGGAATGATTAGCTTTGATTGTTTTCCATCTACTAAATGACCCTATTTCACAAACATATTTAAATAAAATGCATCATATTTATGATCATGACATCCTCTCTACAATTGCAGTATTTTATTTTCCTTTTCAGCGAATGTAATATTTGTGGTACAAATGGAAAGGAAATTATATTCAAAATCCCCAAACACTTGAAGGTAATCAAATAAAATAATTTTGAGAAGAACGTCAATAACGTATTTTCTTTATTTATGGACTGTTCATTTGAGAAATTATTTTACCAATAAATATTATTTGGGGGAGCATGAAGTTGAACAAAACAAATGCTACAGCTGTTGCATCCCAGTCATTAGGCATGACCTTTGCATATTTCCACTTATTAAGGATCCCACACAGAAATTCATTAACAAATGAAAGAACCCCAGGGCTTAATGCAAGTTAAGTAAATTAATTTCAAGCCACAGAATTCCAATAAATTTAACATTTATTGAGTTCTTATGAGCAAAGCACTGTGGTAATGCCTAAAGTAGATTAGACACATTCCCTGCCTCATTGAAAGGTATTAAGGTATTATTACATCTAGATGAAGAAACATTGGTAAACTATCTGAGTCTGGTAAAATAATTGTTATAGAGTTAGACAATGTCAATAGTCGTCTTAATGAGGTTTCAGGGAGAGAGTTACTTTGTTTCACGGAGAAAAGAAACTATAAGAAATGCATCTCTGAATTGTATGCACAGTTTGTAGTGGAAAATCTATTACAAGAAATCACTTCAGATCTTCTCAAGGAAGACTTCATAATCACCTGGATGAACTTCCTCTATCTACTCAGGTCCTTTCTGCATGAAAGGTATCAGTACTTTTAACCTTAGAAGCAGCCAACCTGTTCTTATATACATAATAAGCATGGTAGATCATGAGCCAGGTCTCCAGAAGACATTTCACTTAAGGCTCAAGAGAAAACCCTGCTCTAAGGCATTTTGTACAATGCAAGGCTCTTCTCTTCCTGTTGGAAGAATCAGTAACAGAATTGGATTGGAGATGAGTGGATGTTATACTCAAGATATTTTAATAGCTTTTTATTATTTAAACATACCAACAATTTGTACAAAAGGAAATTATGTCTGCTCCAAAAGGAAATAATCTGTAAATTCAACAATAGACAAAATATTTAATAGTTTAATTTTTACAGGCTTGTAAATGTTCCATTTTCTTTCCCAAAGAATTCCAATTTAGTTTGGCCCAGAATGCATAGATTTGAAGTGAATAGTGCCCTTTGCTCATGAAAATGACTTATTAAGTAATGAAAAACAAATTCCTCTTATAATATGCTATCTTCTGCACTATGAGAGAGGAATTACAGTACAATAGGTTCTATACAAGGACAGACAAAAGCTCAAATTCTTACTCTCTTGATTATGAATTGTGTGCCCCTAAAAATAAAACAAAACAAAACCCTACTTAAACTCAAGACTCCAGTTGTCTTGCCATAAAAGCTACAATGTACTATCAAATGACATTGTGAAGGCTTAATGATAATATATTTTTGTACTTTGACCTGTATGAAATTTTATCTAGAGCTGAGGTTTTTGGTTTGTTTGTTTGTTTGATTGATTGATTGATTGATTGTGTGTATGTGTGTGTGTGTGTGTGTGTGTGTGTGTGTGTGTGTGTGTGTGTGTGTGTTTCACTCATATTATTTACAGTCCTCCTAAATATTCCTAAGGCAAATTGTTGAATGGCATTAAGGCATTTACTTTGACTTATCTGACATTTAACTAGCACCAATTCATTGGGTTCTGGTAACCTCTATATTTTAACAGGGAGTTGTCTCAAGCCAAATCCAATCTTTCACAAAAATGATAATATATTTTAAGCAAGGATCTTTCTCATGAAATTGTATTTCCCCTGTGAACATAAATAACTTTAAAAACATAATAAAATTTGAAATTTTGATCTGTTTTGCATTACGCAATGGGACAGAACCTAAAGGCGATTCATAAAATGACGATTTTCATTTTATCTAAATTACAGTAGAAATGTCTAGATGGGGCAATTCCAGAGAGTACGTCTCGCATTTTTTCCTGAAGGCTCTCAATCCTGATTTTAGAAATGGAATTTTTTGAAATGACAGATGACTTGTCCTTTCATTTGGTGTTCAAGCTTCAGTCAGTCTTGGGTGGCAGTGAAGTGTTAGGATATTTAATTAGTTCCTTTCTGATTTTAATCTATAGTTAAGGCTAAGACAATTGACTTCCACACTGAACTGAATATAATCAATAAAAAGATATAGGGGTGTGGGGAAATCCCTAAGGTATAATATTGTGATGTTTCACTCCATTTATTTATCAAGGGTCCTATCATTAATAGTGGAGAGAGCCCACAGAACTTAATACAGTAACCATGAGACAAGCTCAGTGTGGATTACAGGAGAGGAAGAGAAGAATTCAATCAAGAGTACATGACTAGAGGAAAGATTTTTTTCATTTGAATAATTTTGTTAGAAGCAATTTTTGAAAAGTTAAAGTTGGATGTACATCCTTGAAGAAATAACTGATTCTAACAGTCTGTTGATATCATTATTAATTTTTTCTCTGTATACAAAGACAGGAATATAGGTTTTCTAGGCGTGGAGTACTGGTTCCTCAGTTAAAACCGCTTTCATCTAGTTGTATTATTTACTTAACTTCGATTATTTAGAAAAAGTTTGGAGAATACCTTATCTTAATTAGCATACGTTTAAATATTTCCTCTCACATTAGTGAATGTTTCCTAGTTCCAAAATGTTAGGAATACACTGATTTTTTATTCTGGAATCTGAAACGGTATTCACCTTTCTTGTAACCATGATGTTCACTGTAAATAGAATTCCCCATGTGACATGACACATATTCTCAGCTAATCAGAACCAAAAAGCACATGACTTTATTTCTATCACAGAAAATACTGAATCTCCCTGTGTTTGTTGGAATAAGTATTAAATCTTTCAGATTTTAATGGAATAAATAAACTAACCAAATTAAACAGGAACATTGCATAGAAGACCCAGGAATTGCTGTGTTAAATCGCACATTAATTTCTAAATATCGGCCTTACTCTTTTCTTCTTAATATGATTAGAGTTCAGCTATTATGATGAAAGGTAAAAGAAAGTACAATGTAAAAGTGATGTGACAATTGATTGTAGAATCTCTAAAAATGATACATGCTTGTATACTCTTACCTGTTTTTTTCAAACAATTATACAAATAGATGATAGATAAATAATATGTTGATAGATAGGTGATAAATATATAGATGATAGATAGAAAGATAGATATAGATAGATGATAGATGATATAGATTGATAGAAGGCAGAAAATTAAATATGTAATGAAGTCTTCTACTTTTACATCAATCAATCAATCCATCAATCAATAAAATAAATCTGACAAAGCCAATGTTCAAAAAGCAAACAAACTACATTGGTTACTAGAATAAGTGGTGTGAAATTATTGATGTATCAAAAAAATCCAGTGTACCCTAATGCAACAGTAATTAAAACCTTGGGTAAATACATGCAGCCACAGTGGTATCCTTGGGTAAATACAGAGAGACATCCCATGCAGCCATGGTGGCATTCTTGGGTAAATACACGGAGATACTACATGCAGCCACAGTGGCATTTTTTTTTTTTATGTAGGAGCAATGTGCATGTGTCAGAGACCCAACAAATATTTGAACATAATGGAAATATCCAAGTTAAGAGGAATCTTTAAAAAGAACTTTTGGGTCAGGTCTGCCAGAACCACAGCTGAAAAATTATAAACAAAATATTAACAGAATTAATACAGCTATGTTTAAAAACAGAAGATTACTGACTGGGTGTTATTTGATAAATGCAAGGTTATTTTATCTTCTGGAAAACTAATTAGAGGATTTACATCATTAGCTATCAAATTTTGTAATTAAATGAGGGAGGTGGGAAATTACGGTTTGGTTTGGTGAAAGAGTAAACAAATGAACTTGCAGTGAGTGAAGGGATACAGGAATCTACTTGTGTAGCTGGAACAAGGTGGTGACTCTAATTATAGAGAAAAGATTGTATTTTCAGGCAATGTGCTCCATGACATAGATATGCAAATTAGAATCATGACATTGGAACAGTACCTAAGAAACCGATTTTAGCCTTTGTGGATTGTGAGTTGGAGAGGCTGAACCACACTGAGATTCTCACACCTTGTGGGAGGAGCTAGGGAGGAACAAAATGGTATAAAATTACTCAGTGACCACAGGGCTCCCATGAACAAGTCTGAAAGAACGAAGGATCCAAGTAATGACTGGTGTATTAATGGTAGCTAAGGGAGGTGCTCATCATGGCTAATGGCTTGAGGTGAGTTGGGGACATTTTATCTGGAAATCCTGTATTCAAAGAAGAGTCCTGAGAAGTAGAAGGGGTGAACCCACAGGAACCCGGGACTCTCTGCATCTCTCTCTCTGCATTGCTACTGAGCAATGCTCTGCTCAGAGAGGTTGGCCTGTGCTTCCTCACCACCTCCCAAACTGCCAAACTTGGTATCTTCACCAAGGATGCTTCCATCCAGGGGAATGTCCAACTTAAAGGAAAAGGAGGATTTGTTCATCTTAATTTAACTTCAAAAGGTATGTGAATATATGTGACATGTAAATTGATTTAGTTATTCATGCAAGAAAATGTTACTTAGGCAGGGCACAAACATAGTAATAAAGGAACACACTGATCATGGTGAAAGTTTTTTAGCTTGGGGAAAGTACGTTTCTTTAGACCCAGGCACTTGGAAGGCTGAGACAATAGGAAAATTTCACCATGTGTGAGGGCTAGGGAGGTGCCATCTGAAGTTAATTCATTATTAGTAAAAACTTGAAGGTAGCTTAATTTTAGGGAGACATAAATAAATATACCATTGGGAAAGATAAAGCACGCATGTGTGAGAGGATCCAGAGTGTTAGAATGTACAATCGGCTACAGGTGTAATGGGGTAAATTTAAATCATTCTGAGATCTGCCTGACATTATCTAGCATATTGCATGTGCCCACACATGAGATTCATACAATAATGACAACTTTAAATACATATTCCCTGTGAAATATACACATATATAGTCCTAAATCCAGCACAGACCAGAATTCAACATTTTCAACTGTGTTTTTGATAGAATTATCTATGAATTGTGAGAGCAATCAGAAAGTTGTGTGACATACACGTGATGAATTATGATACAACAAAATATAAATGGACAAATTAGTAATATATATAATACCGCAGAAGGAATGAAAGAAGTGATATATAAAGAAATGTGTGGTATAGGGTAGCACATATGGGATTTTAAAGGTCTGAGCTACACACCAGTATAGACAGTAGCTATCTTTTGAGAGAAAGGAAAAGTTTCACTGGGGACTAAAGGCAGCTCCTGAAGTGTTCATAAATATCTAATCTATGTGTGATATCATATGAGGTTGTTGTCTTTGTGAGAATTAATGATTTATGTATATGACATTATGTAGGAAAGAATTAATGAATTGAATCCTATATAATAGACCTTAGTCGTCCTGAATCATAGGTGCTGTGGGATGTTCTGTATGGCAAATGTGTTGCTAATTAGTCAATAAATAAAACACTGATTGGCCATTGGCTAGGCAGGAAGTGTAGGCAGGACAAGGAGGAGAATAAAGCTGGGAAGTGGAAGGCTGAGTCAAAGAGACACTGCCAGCCGCCATGATGAGAAACAGCATGTGAAGATGCTGGTAAGTCACAAGCCATGTGGCAAGGTATAGATTAATGGAAATGGATTAATTTAAGCTGTAAGAACAGTTAGCAAGAAGCCTGCCACGGCCATACAGTTTGTAACCAATATAGGTCTCTGTGTTTACTTGGTCAGGTCTGAGTGGCTGTGGGATTGGCAGGTGAGAGAGATTTGTCCTGACTGTGGACCAGGCAGGAAAACTCTAGCAACACATAGGTTACTTATTATTACTATCTGAATAACCTTGGGAAATTTAGACACATTCTGAATCATTTTTCTGTAGCATACATGGATATGATCACTCTATAAATCTCACTTTTATTGAGTGAATTACATATGAAGACTCTATGTATGAAACAGTTAAAATACAGTTTGTCATCTAAGAAGCACTTGACAAGACACACTTGGCATGTGTCTCTCTGTTTTGTGCTTTATATGTTATCATTTTCATTGTTTATTTCCTCTTAAAACAATATTGAACCCTTCTCATTTTGTTAGAGCTTTCATGTTTCCATGAGCATATGGCGTGGCAACTTGCTGTTGCACAAATAACATTATTTTAGTATTGATTTTATTACTGTATATAGCCTTGGGCAAGTCACTGCCTCCTGCAATGATTACATTTTACATATTTCAAAATCATTGGGTTTAGATGACAGAAAAATAATAGTTTCTAGTTGCTTGAAATTTATAGAATTTTACAAGAACATTCTCTCAGGAATCACATTTATATACTACATTAAGTATAGTATAACATTAATCATATTTATGTGGAAAAATGGTTTAATTTTGTTGTCCTGTAATACTTTATCTTTTCCACTTTTATCATTTTAAAAGTACAAGACTATATAGATGTAACAATACAGCACCTTAATATATAGTACCTGTTATATAAGCAACCCTTCCCCCCCCACACACACCAGTACATCCCAGTTTCCCATCACATTCCCTAATTATTTTTTGAAAACAATATGGGGTGCGTAAAACTATGTTTGGGCATAAGAAAATATGCAATAGCATTCTACCTTCAGAAAATCATTTGAATATATTTGTCTGGGAAGATACATGTATTAGTCAGAGTGCTTTGGAGGAAAGGCAGTAATTGAATGAATATATATTACAGATGAAAGTTATTAGATTGGCTTATATCATTCAGCCTGGTTAGTTCAAAACAACTGCCTACATTTTAGAAAGGCAAAGAATCCAGCAATGTAATTGTTGCCTATTTTTTCCCAAGTTCTATTTTTTATTAGAATGACAGGCAATGTATTTTGATCATAATCACCTTTCTCCTCCAACTCTTCCAAAATCCTCCCTTTCCCTACACACACAACTTTATTTCATCTTATCCTCTTTTAAATTCTTCAAGTCCAATTTGTGCTGTCCACATGTTCTTAGACATGTGACCATTCACTAGAGGATGGCCAAACTATCAGGTGCCACACATAAAAACAAATAAAAAACAGCCGACTCTTCTCTCCTAGCAGCTATCAATTGGCAGTAGCTCCTCAGCTAGGGGTGAGACTTCACACCCACCCATATCTTCCATGCTGGAATTTTGCCTGGTTTAAGCTTGCATAGGTGTTCTGCATACTGTCATACCCACTGTGAGTTCCTGTGTGCACTGCCCTGATATATTCAGAAAATACTGTTTCTTTGCAGTCTTCCCCTGCTTCTGGCTCTTACAGTCTTCTATCCCATCCGTGATCCAGAGAGGAGATGATGTAATTGCTATTCCATTTAAGGCAGCACTTTTGATATTCTCTTATTCTCTGTGCCTTGACTAGTTGTAAGTCTCTATATTCATTGCCATCTGTTGCAAAAAGGAACTTCTCTTATGGGCTTTCGGGGATGTACTATCTAGGGAAATAATGATAAATCATGCAGTAAGTTTACTACTTTACCCTTTTAGCAGAAGGATAGTAATAGGTCTCCTTCTAGGGCCTAGGATCTGCTTAACCACAAGCTCTTGGGCCCAATAGCAGTGTCAGGTATGAGTTTCACCTTGAGGAAAAATCCTTAAGTCTAATGAGAAAGAGGTTGCTCACTCCCATAAAGAAGCATGTCACTATCGTTAGTTATGGGTAAGTAACTAACTTCTTTGTGGCCATGACAGTGGTCCTGTCTCACCCATCTGGTTGTTATTGTAGCTCCCAGGTATAATTGATGTTGATGTTCCCTATTTGCTAGCAAGCATACCACCTTCAACTGTGAAAGTTGCCGCTCAGTATGGATTAAACTTCCAGGCTAGTATCAGCTTAATTTCTCTGTGTCCTATGACTCAAGTATAAGGTGTCTACAGCAATAGGTTCTTACCATTAAGTTTTGGGGAATAACCAAGGGTATTGGCAGTAGTGTGTAATGTTTGGGTGCTATGGGACCCTAATTGGCCAGCAATTCCAAAAGAGGTAACCCATTCTCGGCACCTATCTTTTTATTTGTTAGCTTGTGGTATGTAGTAGAAGCACTGTTTTCTCCATTATATGAAAATTACATTTAAACTATTTTGATAAAATTATATATGCAGGTATTTTAGGAAGCATCTACAGTACTTTGTTTTGATAGGACTTCTTCAAAATGTCATTAGTGTTAGTTCTCCCTTCCCATTTAATGCTTTATACCGCTATGTTCTGTCTTCTCTACCTTGTAAGCCCTGCACTCTGGCTTCTTATTCATTTCCTGACTTCTCTGGGTATTCAAAATAAAACACAGAAGCTATGATACACATTGGACCTATTGGGGCTGGAATCCTCATGATCCATTGAGTTCCACAATGTTTCCTGTTGTAGTTTTCTGTGATGGCCTCTCTCTCTGGTAAAGAGAGCCTTCTTGGATAAGAGGTTGTTACACTTAACTGTGAGTATAAGGATGTGATTTAGAATGTAGCAAGGACTTATGACACTGTGCAAAGTGATGGTAGTGGAATTTTCTCTAAGGTGTCTGATCTCAGGAACCCTGGAAGTTGGTTAATTTTCTAGTAAGTTCCTATTGAGTGGACCTTAGTTCCAGTTAAACAACTGTTGGCTACTATCAACATGAGAAGGCCACTACTCTTCTAGATATGTCTTGCTATTTGGTCATCATTGTGGTTCATAGGTGTTGTAGCAGGGTAGGGCTGTTGAACTGATTCCCGCTCTTGGCACCTTTGCTTAGTGTTTTCTGGTACCATGGAAGCTAGACTCAAGGAAAAAGACCAGGAAGTCGGCTGTGCAGGAGTCTCTCTGGGAACCAAATACTTAAGTAAAGCAGAAGCAATAGCAATATCAACAGACATGCTAATAGGGAAGCGGGGATCATGGGGTCTCAACTCAAGACAAAAATCTCCAGGTAACTACATACTGCTGGGAGAGGGAGAATTAGCCTCTCCCAGGAATGAGTTTCTCTATTGGTTATCCAATACAAAGTGGTCAAAAACATCCAAACAAGAAAAATGGACTCAGTGGGTTGTTGTATTTATAAATTTGTGCATATTTGTGTGTGTGTGTGTGTGTGTGTGTGTGACAATAACAAAGAAAAAGAAACTATCGATTTGAGAGTGTGGGCATGGGAGGGGTTGGAAAGAGGGTACCTGAAAGGTGCTGGAGTAGGAAAGGGAAAAGAAAAAGCAATGTGTCTATTTTAATTAAAATATTAAAAACTAAAATAAATTAAAAAATCTGAGAAAACCGAAAATACATGTGATTCAAAGCTAACAACCATATGTGAGAGACAACATACGTTTGTCTTGTATGAGTTACCTCAATCTAAATGACTGAACCCAGGTCTACTAATTTGCCTATAATTTCATGGTTTCATTTTTTAAGAGCTGAATAATATTCTATGGTGTACTTGTATTTCTCTTTCTAGTCATCAAATTACCAACATCTAGGCTGTTTCCATTTTCTGAATATCATGAATAGAGCAGTCGTGAACATGGATGAGCAGATAGCTCTGTAGTAGGACATAGCATATATGCCCAAGTGTGCCCATGGGTGGTATGGAAGGGTATATCTTTGGATATATATACCCATGAGTACTATAGATATATATTTGGGTATATGCCCAAGATTGGTATAAATGGATTATGTGGTAGATCTAGTTCTAGCTTTTTGAGGATTCTCCAAACTGATTTCCAAAGTAGGTGGACCAGTTTGCAATCCCATAAATAGTGGCTCTTTGTAAAAAACAAAACAAAAAAGCGACTGTAGGACTGTAAGAATATGGGGTGATATGTGGGTTCTCAATTCTATTACTATTCCATGGATCATTCAGTCTATTATTATGCCAGTAACATCCTGTGTTTATTACTACGGTTTCATAGATTAACTTACATCTTGGATGGTGATAATTCTAGTGTTTAGTTTCTTTTTAAATTATTGGGAATTTGGGGAGGTATCCTAGGTAGTTTTTGTTGTTTGTTTGTGTGTTTCCATATAAAACTTAAAATACTTTTATTATAAATTTAATGAGGATTGCATTGAATCTACAGATAGATTTTGGTCAGCTGGCCATTTCCATGCTCATCAGAATATTCTTTATTAAGATTATGATTGTTGATGTTGAAAATAATTCTCTCATACAATACACCCTCACCAGTTTCCTCTCTCTCCACACCTCTAAACTCCCCCTACACCTCCCCTTCCTCCAAGATCCACTCTCCCTCAATTTCAGTTCAGAAATAGCAGGCCTCCAGGGGACAGCAACTAAACGGAATAAATCAATATACGATAAGACAAGGCAAAAGCCCTCATATCATGGTTCATTGGTCTAGGGGTATGAATCTCACTTTGACTAGTAGGATATTCTGAGAAGGTGGGGGAGCAGACAAAACAGCTTGACCACACAGTTTCCATGACAGGCTTAGAGGCCCCAGACCCAGCTTCTGGCAGGCAACACATGGACCCAGGAAAAGTCATAAGCTGACCCCACCCAGTGGAGCCTGAATCTAAGAGGAGATACCTGACATTCCTAACATCCCCTATACCCTTAAACAAATGTAAGCTAATCAGGGTTCTGAACCCTGGATATCCCCTCATCCCCACCTCTGCTATGATAAAAACCGCACCCTGCCTAGGCTCTGGGCTCTCTGTTCTCACTGCTGCCTCAGACAGAGTCCACACTCTGAGCTTGAAAATAAAGGCCTTTTGATTTTACATATGGGATTTGGTCTCCATGGGGGTCTTTTGGGGGTCCCCACAATCTGGGCATAACAGGTGGAGACAGAAGAATGGGAATAATCACAAGTTCATATTCCAAGTTGTCTTTAAATTTCTCTTATTCCTAAAACAATGCCATTTGACCTCTGAAAATATTTATTAAATGACATATTTCTTTACAAGCATTAATTTAACAACAAAACACCACCTTATTTGGTTTGTGGTTGCTCTTGAAAAAAATCTCCTTTTAATGTTATAGGAATTAAGGATGTTAACTGTTTATTGAAATAACATATTTTTAATAACTATTTCTTAGAATATAAACATCCATGTAGGCATATAATTGTAAATTTTAGTATGTTAATAAATCATATTTAAGAATGTGGTATATTTTATATTATTTGAATTTTATAATAATTCATAATTATTCTACAAGAAAATACAAAGCCACCATTCGTTTCATACGCATCTAGCATCAAAGATTAGATGAAGAAGATTTTTGCATTAGAATCCTGAGAAATCTGTTTCAATCATCCAAAATAGGACTTTCCATTACAGAAACCCATCACTGAGTAATAAATACCGATGAGATGAAGTCATGACATAATGATATCTGGCTCCAGCCATAATACAAAGAATCCAGTTTGAGTCTTTGTAAGACCCATTTGAGGCTTATTAGACAGTAAATCTATCACTCATCCTCAATGAACTGTACTGGTTTGGGGGCACAAGCAAACTGGGTTTCTGAAAGAGTCAATTCTCTATTCACAGGTGTGTTAATTTAAAAGCCATGAAATAATTCACACACTAAGAAAATCTATTAGCTAAATGCACTGAATATTTGCAACTTGAAATGCCCAGGAAGAGCATGCCAACTGTAGGTGGTACTGCTGCCAAATACCAGCTTAGCATGTTGCCCAAAATAAAGCACTTTCCTCCTCTACCTTGCTTGTGTTTGCATATAGAGAATAAATTACTGTCAGATAGACATTAAATATAGATACATAAACACATGTACACATCCTTTTAAATCTAATTCTTGTCATTTTTCTGTAAATATTTGCTTGAATGTCAAGGTGTTTTCTTGGGCTTATAAGATTTACATACACAAAAAATGTTTTAGATGAAGCTCAGTTCTGTAATTGTGACTAGTACATACCGTTAATAATACATTATCACAATATGAAATTAAAGTTTTCCCACCACCCTCCCCCAGATCTCTGTTTATTCTTTGTGGAGGGCATGATCTTCAACCCTGGGGCATATCTAATAGGACTTTATTCTAATAATTGTATCTTTCCCCGATTATATGTGTACTATGTCATAGAGTCCATATGTTTACTCTCTGTGGCTTCTTTAATTTGTATATTAGTTTTGATAATTAGGATTGTATATGTATTACTGATAAATGCTTTCATTTCTAGGAAAGATGAAAGAACACTTTCCTCTACTCACACTATGGTAGATAGAATTTTTCCAGTTGGTTTTATTTTGTACCGTGTACTCTGTAGTGAGTGTGTGCATCTGTGTGGCTATGAATGTAGCATCTGTGGGTACTCAGAGTCTTTTTATGAACATATATATTTCTTTCTCCTGGATAAATATGCATGAATGAGAATCCTTCATTCACTGGTCCCTATTCAACTTCCGCAAAGACTCTTTGTGAGTTCTCCATCCTGGTCATGTGGGTGCTCCTGTATCCTTGTCATCACGTCATAATGTTGGGATTGTGTCTGCTCTTTGTGGTATGACACGTCATCTTAGTTAAGCTTCTCTTCAGCTGGCCAACGACATTCAGTATCTTTCCTGTACTTACACAAAATTTATGATGATTTCGTGGTGAAGTATCTGTTTATATAGTTTGCCTCTCCTGAGTCATCTTTCTTCTCACTCCTCAGTTGAAAAATCATTCTTGAATCACGGATGTGAGAGCTTTATTAAGAATTAACTTGTAAGTGTGTTTTCATAACACATAGCTTTTCTTGCTTTAACACATTTCAGAAGGAGAATTTGTGGGGCAGAGGTTGTAAAGCAATAGAAGAGTGCATGGCTAGCAGGACCATCACCCTGGGCTTGAACTCCAGAACAATAAGCAAAAAATATTAAACATAACGAATTTTCCTCTTTTGCTGATAATATTGGCAATCTTGCTCTACTGTTTTTATTTATATCAGTGTCCAGGGGCCTCCTAACATAGCAATATCCTACAAACCCAGTCTTATAAAACAACAAAGTTGATTCTTTTACAGTTTGTAAGGCTAGAACAAAGAAATTAGAATCCTGTTCAAAATCCACTTCTTGGAATCCCTACACAACCTGAATCATAGCTGCCGATGGTGGCAGGCTTCCTTGGCTTGTGGCTTCATTATTGCTACCTGTAAGTCCAATGCCAATTTTCAAACTCTCTCTCATCATCTTGTCTAATGTGTCCTTATTCTTCTGAAGCCAGCTATGATTGCAATAATGGACCAGCTGGAGAGTCCAAGATGTAGTATCTCCATCTCAAGATGCTCAATTTCATCAAATCAATAAGAATGCTCATGCTGCTTCTTATATAAGGCATTCTAGTGGGTTGTATGTTAGCCTAACACATATGTACACACTCATACACACATGCACACACCAAAATTATCTTGTTACAGCTAAAGAACTATCGAACTATTTGATTATTTTACATTACATGTAACAGATCAATTTGGTAGGTTTGCTAAGAAAAACGGGCTCATTTTTGCCCTTGTCTATGAAATATCTTCTATTCATTTTCAAAAAAATGATTTTTTCTTCAGATTTTCATATATAAATATTACATTAAATAATATTCCAGGTTAAAATTCCTGCATCCAAAATTTTTAACTTTTTATTTTTGTATTTTCATTTGGCTATACATATCATTTACCCAGCTGAAGGCCTATTTTATATCTAGAAAACTGTAAGGATATGATAAGAAATTTGGACTTAGTGAGCTGTGGGGAACCTTGGGAACTGTGTAATAAACTCCATTAAAACCACAGGCCACATTGAATTGCTCCTGTACCCTTTGACCCTTTTTTATTCCAGGCAACCTAATTTGTGGTGTTTGTGTATTACTCTATTACTAATTTATCTGCCTTATTTAAAAGAAACAATATCTTTATTTTTGTTGAGTTAATGAATGTATAATCCTTCCTTATATTAGATACACTGAAACATAAGCTTTTGGTACTGTAAATTCTAATGTTTTTAAAGTATGAAATTTACATTTCATATTTTTAATGAAGGTTTCTGAAAGTGAATTGAATGAGATGTAAATCAGCAGAATGCCACCTCATAATCAGCCTGTGGAGACTTATCACCATATAGCTAATATTCTCATTTGCTTATTATTTATAAAAAAAGCCATAAGTATAACACATTATTGTTGTATTATGAATTTTGAAATGGATAAAATACTCCTGTTTTCACATTAGATATCCTATATATGCCTCTCTGCTTCCTGGATTCTTTAACCTGAGGGCCTGCATTAAAACCAACCCTAAAAGAAATCACCACCCCACACCCAAAGAAAACCTCATGATGGATTGTTATTACTAATAAATTCAAGAATTAAAATGAGTCCCACTTTTAACCTTTCTCATAAAATTTGAAGAAATTTCTATAAAGTGCTCATAGCGAAAGCCAGTGAGTGACCTTTGCAAAATTTAAAGTAATACTGAAATAAGAGGTTTATTCTCCTATAATGACATCAAACTTGAATTCCCTTTGAAATGCTCCCAAACCAAAGGCTTTTGGAAAGAGAGACAAGGTAATGCTGTCTGGGGATTTCAGATGTCCCTTTTGGGTACCATTTCTAAAAAGTGCTAAAAAGGGATAGGAAAAAAAAAAAAAAAACCTTCAGCACCATCCATTTTCTCACAAAGACAGATAATTTAAATATTTCCTTTTAAATGTACTGTAAACTCAGCTTCCAGGGCAGCCTGCCAATGCTTGGGAAGCTGGCATTCTAGCTCCATACTGAACAACTAAAGGATGAACATTTTAGTAGACAAGATACTGGCCAAAGACAATGAATAAAAAGAGTAATGTCATTCTACAACAAGAAGTCAGAGTTACACGCTGGGAATGATTAAGGTATATTCTCATGTCCAAAATTGAGGAGTATCTTACAGGATCTTGGGTCTCCTATTGACCTTTTACTCTGCTGAGAAAATAACTGAGAAGCATTTGGGGAGTCACATTGCAGACCTTAGATCGATGAGATCGAGTTGCAAATAAAATGCTAACTTCACAAGGAGGACATGTGTTGTGGGAGTTATCTGGGGAGGTGAAAATAGTGGTCATGAGGGGCTAAGCAGATGGCATGAGTTGATTTCTTCTTTGAGAAAAGAGAGAGTGGTCATGGGGGCCCAAGCAGATGGCATCAGTTAATTTCTTCTTTGAGAACAGCTCCTCAGCAATTTTAGTTCATGGCCTAGTTCAACTTTTCCTATTGATAGTTTTACATTGCTTTCATTTAAAAAACATTAAAATAAGAGCAACTATTTGGAGCTACCGAAAAAAAGCCTTACTTAGCTGAGAGCTAAGGTAACAAGCCCAAAAGGAGATGGAAAAAGACAGCAGAAACAAAGTAGCCCAGAAATCAACACAGTATTCCAGTGCTAAAATGGGGGAAAGAATGTGTTATCAGAACCAGGGTTTGTAGCTAAAAAAAAGAAAAAAAAGATGTTGAAAACTATTGTCTGAATACATTAGTTCTAATCTGCCAAAGACAGTCCATCTCTTTGCCTAATTATTTCACCTGCTAAGTTGATTGGTTGGGAGGGTTCCTTGCATTTGCATGCATGTAACAGAGAGATTAAAGGCCATCAGAGATCAGAACAAACAACTCAAAGAAAATGTCTGCATGGGCAATCATCAACCATTCGGTTAGGATAAATTGATGTGTTCTAAGAGGGGAGTTTTTAACCACAAGCACTGGCATTTAAATTTAAAAAGTTCTAAAATAACATTTCAGTGTTGAACCTGAAGGTCTTTGCAAATGATAAACAAGCTCAATCAAAATTAGGAGAAAGAAATAAATGCTTAGTGTCAGGGCAGCCATTAGTGAATACAGTCACACACCAGGAGAGGTAAGTGAACTGAATACTGGGGCCTTTGAGGACATAAAGGTGATTGAAAAGTTCCTATCCAAAGTAACCAAAAGAGAGAGGTGCCCCAAAATACATTTAGGGGTCAGATGAATTTAGTCACAAAGGGGCCTATCATTCCCTTTAAAGAAGGAAGGGTTTCATTTTATTTTGATTTATAGATAAGGAAACACAGAGGATCATGAAATAATACATAAGGCATACATCTTCCAATAAATAGGAAAATATGGACAAAATGGTTAATTTTCTAGCCACCTATAAATATTGAATAAAGATGACATAATCAACTTAAACAGATCAATAATGAGAAACATGATTAAAGCAGGGATAACAGTCCAAAGATGAAATTTTCACTGCTGGAGTCTACCAAACTTTGGCAAGGAACTAATGTCAACATTCTCAGAATATTAAGTATTTACTGCAATGTTCCTCAAACAATCCCATGAAGTAGAAATGGAGGAAACAATCTGAACCTTAGAAGCCAAGATTTCCTTGATTCTGAAACAGATAAGAGAAATAAAACTATACACAAATTTGCTTAAAACACAGGCATACACATTACCTGTTTACAGCAAGAAAATCTGAAGATCCAATTCCAAACCTTTTTATTAGAAGACCATAGAGTCTGGACTAGCCTCCAGAAAAGGGGCTCCATTCCTTATTATCAAGAAAACCTAAGAGGGACTTATTGGGGGAAATGCAGACAGAGCTCGTGTAGAAAATGGGTCCAGGAATGGGGTTGCCACAGACCTATTAATCAAGAGAGCACTTGTTCTCAATCTGTAGGTTGCACCAGTTTGAGCTTGTGTGGGGGAATTAAATGACCCTTTCACAGGAGTTGCCTGAAGCTATCTGCATATCAGACATTGGCATTATGATTCATAACAATAGCAAAATTACCGTTACGAAGTAGCAATGAAAATAATTTTATGGTTGGGGGTTCACCACAATATATTAAAGGGTTGCAGTCTTAGGAAAGCAGAGAACCACTGGTCTAGAGGCTTTTCAGAATATTTATGCCAGACATTGGACAAAGATTGAGCTAACTGTTCTTGAGATTGGTTAATTGTCGGAGCATGTCATGGGCTGGGCCATTTTGGGGAGATCTAGTTCTATATATGTCTCCTTGATTCACCCAGGCAGATGACCACACACACACGGTTCTTGTCATGCGCTGCTCATCCCTCGGGGGGCATCGTCAGGTGCTGGAATCCTCCTCTGCTCACCTTTGACTGCTGGCAGGCTGCTGACCATTGTCTGATGGGCTTGGCAGACAATGAACTAGCATGGCCGGTCACTGGCCATGCAGGTGATGTCATGCCGACTCTTAATGAAGCCATGCTCTCTTCGTTCCCAGGTTCTCTGATTAATCTGTAGCTGTACGGTGGACACTTTCCTCTTTACTGACGTTAGTGAACTAACTCATCAGAGCTTGTCTACTAAGAGATAGTCCTGGCTTTCTCTGTTTGCTTCCTATTTAGCTCCCTGGCTATGAGACAGTCTGGAGTGACTGCCTTCCTCAAACAAAGAGGGGCTTTTCCAAACCTTTCTTACCACATTTAAAAGTATCTGAAAGGGCACCAATGTCTCCCACACATTCCTGGCTGTGGGGAGGGGCTTCAGGGAATCCAGCTTGGGCCAGCTGAGACTGGTTTTGTTTTCTTGAGCCCTATCAGCCCTGTCCCTCTTCTTAACTGGTCAACTGGACTGTCTCAAACACGGCTGCAAGACCTGTTATTTACCCTCCTCATCGTTTTAGACCTCAGGGTTTTAAATAAGTGTATGAAAATACAGACTACATCAAAGTGATCAAGGCTAGCCTTTCTAAAAGTCAAATAAAATTTAGGGGAGACTATTTGGTAAAGAAATTTTGAAGAAGAAATGGTATTAAAATCTGAATTGCATAAATACATACATGCATACGTATCAGCTAGCCCCAGGCATGACTAGAAAACAAAATTACAAATGGGAGTTCTGTTCAGATAGAGAAGGTGTCTGAGGGGACTGTTCAGCTCTGATTGGCAAGGGGCAGAATGGACAATGCCAGGGCTCCTCCTAAGATCCCCGGGATTTCTAGTTGTTAAGAAGAGAGAATGAAAACATGAGAAAGTCTGGTTTTCTGGATTGAACCGATAGGGAGTTCCCAGGATAATTACTTTTAGTCTAGGCCTTGTTTCCTTATGGCCTCTCAGCTTGGTTTGAGATGTTTATGACAGGAGTCTTTTTATTTTCATGCCAGTAGAAGAAAAATTAGCCACCACAGCAAAATTAAAAAGGAGTGTTCAAGTAGGTGATACTTTGGAGAACGGGACAAAAATAATAAGGAAAGTTGCAGTGCCCTTTGTACTGTGATTAAAAGAATGAGTTGAGCCACAAGGAAAATTGACAAGTAACCAAATAAGATAGAGCATCAGTCTGGACTGAAACTCATTTACCCAGCTCCTAATTGTCTTATAATGGACACCAATCTCTCTTCTACTATTCTGTAATGAGAAGGCGATAACTACAGAGGTAACTAGTAGTAATTAGAAGGAGAGAGAGTTGTGTTTTAATTAGCTTCTTCCTGTTGAAAGTTCTGAGAATGTATTGAGATTAATAATTACAATAATGATTGAGAATGAGAGTGGAAGAACTTATATTGTGCTCCAAAGAGATAAATTGAGTCTACCTTCCCAAATTCTTCTCTCTCAGTATCTGTAGCTGAGGCTCACTCTCAATAATTTCAGATCGTAAGTCATATAGTCACTCACATTTGTACACTGATTTGTTTTTTATGCACTTGACAGCTGGTATCCAGAACTAGGAACTCACAAACCAATATTCATCCAGTGGCCAGAATACAAGGTGTTGAGATATGACACATTCCAGATTTTTTTACTCTTTAACAGTTTTTTGACACCCACTACCTGGGAAGTTGAGAAAGTAGGAACGTAAAACCAAAGTAAGATTTTTAGGGTGTAGTTACGAAGAACGAAGACATGAATGTTGGTTCAACTCTTGTATTATGTATGTGTCAAAGTTTGGTACTAAAGTGATGAGAGCAGATTTCAGCCAGGAATGTACTGCTACATTAAGGAACAGAGTTCTTCATGAGCTAAACGGAAATTTTCCATATTCAGAAGAGAATTGGTATTTTCAAGGAAGGCTAAGCAATAAAGATGCTATGAGCTTGACAGAGTCAAAGATGTAGAAAATCACACATTCTAATGTGTCTGCCTGCTTGTAGCTATGGAAGTTTTGATCACACATTCCCATGGAGATGCCAGACCAGGTCCCTATTCTCATTGATGCTTATATTTTAAAGAACAGCTCTCAGGTCCTAGGGAAGTTTTCCTATAGAGTTGTAGGTGATGCCTATGTGTCACAAAAGGACAGAGGAAACAGTCACAATTGTAACTCTTTTCTAGTGAATACTCCAAGACAGCATGCTTAAGTGGCCTGCAGCCAAGCATGGGCTGGAAGAAAAGAAAATGAATGGAGTTGACTTGGATTTTTCAGGCAGACACCTTATGGTGAAATAGATCATCCCATATATGCTGCTGTAGAATAATCGTCTTGACTTGGATTTATTTCAGGCAGACACTGAATGGAAATTAGATCATCCCATAGATGCGGCCTGGAACTATTAGAAATCTTGTTTGCTTCATTCTTTCACTCTGGTGACAGGTGCTAAACACGTTTGTTCTGGTGAGTCCACAGCTTTTAGGCCAAAGTTAAAAGCCTATCAAATCAGAGCTCAGTGGACTCAGGCTGGAATCTGATCAGGGAGAACCATGGTTTCCTGCCATACAAGTACACAGCAAATACTTTTAATTGGATATTGGTAGAAGTAGTTATTAATCTTTTACATAAGTTCACAGCACACTGATTTACTAAAGGCCACAAAGCTAAACATTTTTGCACCATGTTCTTTTATTCCAGCTCTTTCTGACCTTCAAGACAATCACCCTCCCAAGGGCATTAATGAATACAGGAAATAAAGACAAGATTTAATTAGACTGAAGGTCAAGGTCCATTATCCATACTCTTCTCACATTGACATAGAGATTCTAAAAATAATCTTCCAACCTGAAGGCTAGAGAGAGGCTCAGTGGTTAAGAGCACTGGCTGCTCTTGGAGAGTACCTGGGTTACATTCCAAGCATCTAATGGCAGCTTACAACCATCTGTAACTCCAGTTCCAGGGGATCTGACATCCTCCTCTGATCTTGAGGGGCCCCAGTCAAGTACATGGTTCACATACGCAAATGCAGATAAACAATTAAAAGAAAGAGAAATAAATCTTTAAAAAGATTTTCCAAACTGACCTCGTTTTCAGTATTACACTTCCCAGATATTCAAAGGTAGGGATACTTGCAGTTGGTTTTGCACTTATCTATGCATAGAGATGGCATATGCACACACGTATGCACACGTACATACATACCTTATACACAGCAGAGAGAGAGACAGACAGACAGACAGATAGACAGTTCTTCTCAAGACCAAATGCCTACCTTTCTCTTCAGCTTGACTCTTGCTTTCTTTCACAATAAAATATATTCAAGTAGCTTTTGCCTGAAATACATCTACTTGGACACTGTTTATTCTCTCCTCACATAAGTAATCCCTTTAATGCTTCACAAGTCTTCCCAGGTATGGACTCTATGTAAGGATACTTACTAGAATCCTTTTTCCAATAATATCTGAGTTTTGGGAAGGCAGAGTTTTCCTTATTCCTATGTTTTTCCAATTAGTTTGTGATTTCCTGCTGACAAACGCTCAGTAAGGAATAATGGATGGATAAGTAAATGAAAACACTGAATAACCAGAGATGGGAACTACAAGGATTCATTGAATGCTTCCTTGTTCTGAGTCTGTGAACCAGAGTGCTCCAGCTCTAAACACAAATAGGATAGGGAAGGAAGCATTGTGTGAGGTTCGAGAACTTGTATTTTACTAATTTAAAAATAACATTCCCAGTTGAACTTGACCCTTAGTCAATCGTGTTCTATTATTAACTGTGTTTTCTCTTGCAACTGTCATCTAGAATAGTCTCTGTGGTGTAGTCGAAAAGCCACAGAATAAAAAACAATTTGATTAGGTGAGGAAAAGATCTTGTAAACTTCAAGTCCCAAATTGATTGTTTATTTACATGAGAATGCTGTAATCTTTTCTCAAGGAACAACTAACTCATTTAGAAACCTTAAATCCATTACTGAACATTAGCCAAGAGGCTAGGGATTAAAACCTGCAGGAGTCAGGTTTTGGCTTAGGACAAACCTGGGCAAGGTTACAAAGAAACAGGAATTCACAAGGGGAGATACAGAGCACAGTTCTCATTCCAGGTGGGTAAAGGTGAGCACACTCTGGCCTGATGACTAGCATGTCTCACCAATAGCCACACAAAGTAACAATACCAGTGTTTCATTTTATAGGTCTATTTTATACACAATGACAAATCCTTTTCTGGGGATACTTACTCTTCAAAAGACTTCTTTCTTTTTATCATTGATAACTACTAAGCTTCCCTTCTTGCCCATGCTAAGCAGGTGTGGAACACATGGCTCCATGTTTTATAGTAATAAATTACATCTCAGAATTGCTAATTTGTTCTTATTCCCAATTTGTCTTCATCTCTTTCTGCATACCCATGCATATGCATGTATGTGTATATTTGCTGATTGGCAATGTAAAATACTCATATATTTTACAATTTTAACAATTTAATATCATTAGCTAGGCACTGGTGGTGCACACACATTTAATCCCAGGACTCAGGAGGCAGAGGCAGGTGGATCTCTGAATTCAAGCCTGGTCTACAGAGTGAGTTTCAGGACAGCCGAAGCTACACAGAGAAATCCTGTCTCAAAAACAAACAAACAAACAAAATATGTATAACTCAGTCTTATTTGGTATATAGCCAGTGTTTTATAGCCAGTAACATTGTGTAGTTCTAGAACAATTTCATCATTCCATACATATACACCTGATTAGTGAAACAGTGACATTTTATCATTTCCTTCCCTATGCCTATACAACCATTACTCTGATTTGTGTTTCTATAAGCTTATCCATTCTCAATAATTCATTCATATGGCACCATACAAACTCTGTCTGGCTTCATCTGCAGAGTATGTAGTCCGAGTTCATCTACATCACAGCAAGTGCTACTAATTGATTCTTTCAGATGGATCACTACTCTCAGAGTATGAATAATACACGTGTTTTACCCGTGATGCAAATTGCCTTATTTCAGCCTTTGATGACTGTAAAGAGTTCAGCTATGGGCATTTGTGTGGACAGTTTTGCTCAAGCCTGTGCAGATACATACTGAGTAGAATGGTTGGTGGATCTTTTCACACTCCTATGTTTAAGATTTTAAGGTCCTGTCATGGTGTCTTCATTTTTACATTTTCACTTTTAGTATATCAGGTTTCCCCTTCATCACATCTTCACTGACACTTATGTTTTCCATGTCTTCTAAGTCTATGCATTATATTATATTTCCATGCATGTCATTGTGCTTTGAGGATACTCTCTCATCATTTTCCTGTCTTGTCCCTGCTTCTTATCTCTGGATAGGCGACAGGATTTCTCACATAGCCATCTACTTATAACATGAACAACCTGACAGGACACATGTAGAAAATACAGGCACCTAAAATTCCCCAGTTATAGTCAAGGGTCTTGGAGAGAGTGTAGAAAGTGTCTATACTCAAGCAGGTAAGTTTCAGACACTAATGATATGGTCTTAAACAGTCATTTAAACTTGGAGTCTTGATAATACAACCTATATATAGTCATTCTCTTCTCTCAAATGCTAGAGGTAAAATGATGTTATCTTTGTATGAGAAGAAAAACAATACCTAGAACATAAACAGGACTTTGGGAAATGGAAATTTAGGTGGCACAATTTCATTAGGATTGTAAAGGTGTGTTTTCTTACTGTTGAAGTCATAGAATAGACTTATTTTCTTATACAAGCAAAATAAGATATTATGAATAAACACAAAAGTCATATTGAAATTATTGTGTCTTGTAGAATGATAAAAATAATTTACAATGGGATGTAGATGTATGAAATTTTCCTGGGGGAAACAAACATCTATTCATCTCAGATAGGGCATTGTGGACCAGATAGGGCACTGTGGACTGACGAAAACAATAGACTACACTTAAGTCTAGCATGGGGAAACAGTGAGTTTAAGTAGAATTACTTACAGAAACATGTACAACTTACGGACAGTGTTTCACTGATAAAAGAAAATCATAAAATGACCCCCTTCTCTCTTTATCCCCCATCATCTCCCTCACATTCTCCCTCCCTCCCTAGCAAGGGTTAATTCTCTTACAACTCCTTGATAAGGGATGTGACCTCATAAGCCCTCTCCCCCAGTAAATAATGAGTGTCTACAAATTTTTGGGTAGGCGTATGACCCTGTAAGCCCTTATCCTCCATCCATAATTGTAAGTTAATGGGTCCAATTTTGTGCAGCTTTAATTAATCTAATCATACCTTCTGAGGACAATGGCCACATGATGCCCACAGTGTACTCAGCAATGGATGACCCAGGAATACGATGTCTCTCTTGCATGAGTAAGGAAATTGTACCTCTAAACTTGTGTAGCATCATATGGAAAGCATATTCCTACTGGATACTGTAGGTTTTGCTCTGTGTTAATTTTGGAAATATCACCACACTCAAAAACTTTTTTTGTCACATTGCTGATGCAGCAACTCTCCGTATCTGAGCCAGATGGTCCACACAGAAGTGTGATGAGTGTGTGTCAATATCGCATGGTAAAATATTTTTTTTTTTACCAAAAATAATAGCTGTAAAACTTGTTAACAACCATAGTCCTGGTATATATGTGAGACATAAACAGAAAATTTATTTTGAAACTTTTATCACAAGCTCATGTGGAAATCAGATATTCAAACAAGGAGGGCTGTGTGAAACAGGATTCTTGCTTAAGGAGAACTGGTCCTAAGCAAAGAAAACAGTCAGGACGCAGGTAGAAGATGTGATACATGGCACTTGTGACCTTGTTTAAAATGGCATTGCCAGATTGGAACAGATGATGTATGCCTTATATGAAAAACAGACCACGTTGTTACATAGTGTGATGAGATCTTTATATCTTGTGAGTTCTGAAACAAGGGGGTTCTAAGCAACAGTAGAGGATTGGATCATCTCAAAAGTCTTGGAAAAGTAGTAGCTTTGTAACTCTGCAGTAAATCTATTTGCTTTATGTATCTCTCAAAAGCATAGTCTGTCTGTCTGTCTCTGTCTCTCTCTGTCTCTGTCTCTCTCTCTCTCCCTCTCTCCCTTCCTCTGACTCTGTATATGTGTGTCTTTTGTTGATCTGTTTAGCTTTCAAATAGAGCTCCAGAGCTCCAGGTGTCTGCTTCTCAGTAGGCAATGTTAGTTCAAATGCAGAAACAAGGATGCCCCTTTGAGAAAAAGGGGACTTGATCTCCTCACTTCTTTCTTGGAATCAGTGAACCTGTCTCCCACTCATCCTTAAGATTGTGTGTGCTTCCAAATGGTCTTCCTCTCTGGCACACAGTCTGTGTTCTTCTAGACATTATAAGACACCTGATGTGGGTCCTGGTATGGACTAACATGTATACAAATAGAGAAAAATAGAGAATAAATAGAGAAACAGAAAGCAGAGTGAAATTAAGAAGAGTGGGGAAGGGGAGAGAGAAAGGAGGGGCTGACAAAGAAAAGAGTCTAGATTAAATGTGCTTATCACCAGCACACACACACACACACACACACACACACACACACACACACACACACACACACTCTTCACAGTGTACTTTCCTAGCTGCCTTTAATTTCAGAAATATCCAAAAATAACATCAGGTAAGCAGATGGTTTAATTACATTTTGTAAATAAATTACCAGAGTCAATTTTCAACGATGGGGCAATGCTGTGTTGTAGGTATGGCAAGGTGGGTATTAATTTCTCAACCAAGACATAAAAGCTCATAAAGTGTAACACCCGTTGACAGATTCTCTGTTCCTAGGTACTGTTCTGTTCATCTGCTACAGGATGCTAGCAACCACAGCTCCAGGGCATGATCCTTGCTGCAACTTTCTGAGCAAGCAAAGGATAACAAGTATACTCATCAAAGTATCAGGTCTTAAGACTAAATTTTATACATATCACCATCTCTATCTACACAGCTTCAGTGTGGGTTATACTATGTGGCTAAACATGTAGCCAAAAGTTGATAAAGAAAAGATACTTAGTAAATAGAGATCCACTGACAGTTGTATCAGAGAGAAAAAAATGACACTGAATAATAGGAAAAAATATACAAATTAAATATATCCTGGTTGTAATGATTAACTGGAAGTTAGCCTAATTATTTTCCTGCTAATAGAGAGTATTTCTGTGTTCTCATATATATTTTGGGCACATATCAATGGTTTTAGGGATTTGTTAAATTCAAAATATGCTAATCTTCAGATTATACTATCATAGCCCCATTAACTATATCTTCTACTTGGCTACCTGTGGTGGTATTGTGTTCCCCAAAATATTGTTTACCTTAATAAACTTATCTGGGGTCAGAGAACAGAAAAGCCACAAGATACTTAGGCTAGAAAATGTTAGCACACGCCTTTAATCATAGCATTCCAGAGACAGAAATCTCTCTGGATCTCTGTGAGTTCAAGGCCACACTGGAAATGCCAGGCATGGTGACACATACCTTTAATCCCAGAAAGTGAGCCTTTAATCCCAGGGAGTGGTAGTAGAAAGCAGAAAGATATATAAGGCGTGAAGCATTTTGGCCTGGTTAAGCATTTGACTGGTTAAGCATTTGGCTGGTTAAGCTTTCAGGCTTTGGAGCAACACAGTTCAGCTGAGATTTATTCTGGATGAGGACTCAGAGGCTTCCAGTCTGAGGAAACAGGACCAGCTAAGGAACTGGCAAGGTGAGGTGGCTATGGCTTGTTCTGTTTCTCTGATCTACCAGCATTGACCCCAATACCTGGCTCAGGTTTGATTTTATTAATAAGAACTTTTAAGATTCATGCTACACCTACCTGCAGATTATTTTTGTAATTAACTGGAAATTTCATCATGCTTCTCTATGGTTCCCTAGTAGCGAAAGACAAATTTAAATGTCTTGTTTTATAATACATAGAACTTGCCATCCTTAAAATAGTTTATTCTAATACTTCCCTGTCATCTAACTGTGCACAGGTATTCTATTTTGTCAAACATTTCGGTTTTGGGGGTGAAATTCAAGAATGCCTTCTTTCCAAGGACTTCTCTGGAAGATCGTGATTGTCCTCTAGGAGTATGCAGCACTGGACACATTCCTTCACCGCCCATTGTCTTTTGGGATATAGTAGTACTGTGTTTGGCAATATACCTGTGTTCAATCAATACATCTAGGAAAAGTGAGTATGACAGCTAATGAACTCAATAATTAAATGTCTCATTCCTCTGAGTCTCATTTTTTCAAAAAAAAAATGAAATAGTGTCATCTTTCAAAATGTACCTTGAACTCTGTTCAGTTAGTGCTCTCATTCCACGTTTCTGTGTTGTTGTTGGTGGTGGTGGTAGTAGTGGTGGTGATGGTGTGTGTGTATATGTGTGTGTGTGTGTGTGAATATTAGTGGATAGTCTGGTATAATGCCTTACTCCCAACCATTATAATTAGGAAACGGTATTACCAAGGACAAGGAATTTTGGTAGAGATGGATACTTTACTCCATGGCTCCCACACTGTTCTATGAAAGATGAGGCAAGATTTACAGTAGCACACAATGTCTTCAGCCCCTTCGAATGAACTTATTTCTAAACATGCTCAGTGTAAAACACACACACACACTTGTATCATCCTGCCCACTTCCGTGTTTGAAACACAAGACAGAGCTCTTGTGTTTCAAACACAGCCCTTAGGGAAAATAAAATAGAGAGTAGAACAATTGCTTTTTTTTTTTTTTAATTTGTATTTTTACTTTGCAATACAGTTCAGTTCTACATATCAGCCACGGATTCCCTTGTTCTCTCCCCAGAGATCCACCTGGGGCCTAGTCATGGATCTCTGCATCCAGATCCCTCAGTAGTTGGATGAGGTTTCTAGCATAACAATTAGGGTGTTTGGCCATCCCATCACCAGAGTAGGTCAGTTCGGGCTGTCTCTCGACCATTGCCGGCAGTCTGTTGTGTGGGTATCTTTGTGGATTTCTGTGGGCCTCTCTAGCACTTTGCTTCTTCCTGTTCTCATGTGGTCTTCATTTACCATGGTCTCCTATTCCTTGTTCTCCCTCTCTGTTGTTGATCCAGCTGGGATCTCCCGCTCCCCCAAGCTCTCTTTCCCTCGACCCTCGCCTTTCATTACCCCCACTCATGTCCAGGCTGTTCATGTAGATCTCATTCCATTTCTCTGTCATTGGGCGATCCCTGTGTCTTTCTTGGGGTCCTGTTTTCCGGGTAGCCTCCCTGGTGATGTGAGTAGCAGACAATTCATCCTTGTTTCATGTCTAGTATCCTGCTATGAGTGAGTACATACCATGTTTGTCTTTCTGAGTCTGGGTTACCTCACTCAGGATGATTTTTTCTAGATCCATCCATTTGTCTGCAAACCTCATGATGCCATTGTTTTTTTCTGCTGAGTAGTATTCCATTGTGTATATGTACCACATTTTGTTTATCCATTCTTCAGTTGAAGGGCATCTGGGTTGTTTCCATGTTCTGGCTATTACAAACAATGCTGATATGAACATAGCTGAACAAGTGCTCTTATGGTGTGGTTGAGCATTTCTTGGGTATATGCCCAAGAGTGGTATAGCTGGATCTTGGGGGAGATTGATTCCCAATTTTCTAAGAAAGCGCCATATTGATTTCCAAAGTGGTTGTACAAGCTTGCATTCCCACCAGCAGTGGAGGAGAGTTCCTCTAGCTCCACATCCTCTCCAGCATAAGGTGTCTTCAGTGTTTTTGATCTTAGCTATTCTGACAGGCGTAAGGTAGTATCTCAGAGTTGTTTTGATTTGCATTTCCCTGATGATTAGGGATGATGAGCAATTCCTTAAATGTCTTTCGGCCATTTGAGTTTCCTCTGTTGAGAATTCTCTGTTTAGTTCTATAGCCCATTTCTTAATTGGACTATTGGGCATTTTGATGTCTAATTTCTTGAGTTCCTTATATATTCTGGATATCAGTCCTCTGTCAGATGTGGGGTTGGTGAAGATCTTTTCCCATTCTGTAGCCTGTCGCTTTGCCTTGTTGACCGTATCCTTTGCTTTACAAAAGCTTCTCAGTTTCAAAAGGTCCCATTGATTGATTGTTTCTCTCAGAGTCTGTGCTACTGGTGTTCTATTTAGGAAGTAGTCTCCAATGCCAATGCGTTCAAGACTACTTCCTACTTTCTCTTCTAGCAGGTTCAGAGTAGCTGGATTTATGTTGAGGTCCTTGATCCACTTGGACTTAAGTTTTGTGCACGGTGATAGATATGGATCTATTTGCAGCCTTCTACATGTTGATATCCAGTTTTGCCAGCACCATTTGTTGAAGATGCTTTCTTTTTTCCATTGTGCACTTTTGGCTTCTTTGTCAAAAATTATATGTTCATAGGTGTGCGGATTAATGTCAGGGTCTTCAATTCGATTCCATTGGTCCACATGTCGGTTTTTATGCCAGTACCAAGCTGTTTTTATTACTGTAGCTCTATAGTAGAGCTTGAAGTCAGGGATCGTGATGCCTCCAGAAGTTGTGTTATTGTACAGGATTCCTTTGGCTATCCTGGGTTTTTTGTTTTTCCATATGAATTTGAGTATTATTCTTTCCAGGTCTGTGAAGAATTGTGTTGGTATTTTGATGGGGATTGCATTGAATCTGTAGATTGCTTTTGGTAAGATTGCCATTTTTACTATGTTAGTCCTGCCTATCCATGAGCATGGGAGATCTTTCCATTTTCTGACATCTTCTTCAATTTCTTTTTTCAGGGACTTAAAGTTCTTGTCATATAGGTCCTTCACTTGCTTGGTTAGTGTTACCCCAAGGTATTTTATGTCATTTGTGGCTATAGTAAAGGGTGATGTATCTCTGATTTCCTTCTCCGCTTCTTTGTCCATTGTATATAGGAGGGCTACTGATTTTTTTGAGTTGATCTTGTATCCTGCTATGTTGCTGAAGGTGTTTATAAGCTGTATCAGTTCCTTGGTGGAATCTTTGGGGTCGCTCAAGTATACTATCATGTCATCTGCAAATAGGGAAAGCTTGACTTCTTCCTTTCCAATTTGTATCCCCTTAATCTCCTTATGTTGTCTTATTGCTCTGGCTAGAACTTCAAGTACTATATTGAATAAGTATGGGGAGAGTGGACAGCCTTGCCTCGTTCCTGATTTTAGTGGAATTGCTTTGAGTTTCTCTCCATTTAATTTGATGTTGGCTGTTGGCTTGCTGTAAATTGCCTTTATTATGTTTAGGTATGTTCCCTGTATTCCTGATCGCTCTAATACCTTTATCATGAAGGGGTGTTGGATTTTGTCAAATGCCTTTTCTGCATCCAGTGAGGGCTAGCTGCTCTTTCTTTTTTAGTTGAAAACTCATCATAGATCAGATTATTTGCACAAAATCCCAGACCACCATTTTTTTAAAAATTATTTTTCATGTACTCTTTTGGTACCATATTTCAATTTGTTAGCTTCTCTTGGTTTGTTTCAAAGTTCACCAATTACTTTTGATGGCTATTATCTTACTCATTCCACCCAATAAAGTTCTCATTGTACATTTTATATTTTCATAAATATGTAGTTCACCTAAACTTCTTTTAAATTCTATTTCTTTTAAGATGCTTGGAAAGAATTTATGAACTGGAATGGATTTATGTCAGTTTTGAAGTATTTACATGTTAATTTTAATACATTTTGGTATTTATAATCATTTCATCTGACTGGTTTGGCTGGTATCTGTGATAGTATTTACAATAATATTTGCCATAATGCTGGATTCTTTATACTCCAATATCATCTCTTACTTACTGCTCTATGTACTTATATTGCTTTAAAGAGTGCTGCCGTGGGTTCTAGCCATCTTTTATTTTATTACATTATTATTTTATTTTATTTTATTTTATGTATATGAGTGTCTTCCTTGCTGGTATATCATCAGTTCACCAAACATGTGCCTGGTGCCTGCAGAAGAACTATGTTACTGGACTTAACGCTGGTGGTGAGCTGCCATGTGGGTGCAAGCAATCAAACTTGAGTCCTCTGCAAGTTTGAGTGCTTTTAACCACTACTCCATTGCTCTAGCCCCAAACTTGCAATCTTTTGAGATTTATTTCCAAGATTCTTTTTAGGGAAAGTATTACATAATTTTATTCCAGGTACAGTGTTCTTATTATAACACCTGATGCTGTTTGGATGACTGGGGAGGACCACCATACCCAGGGAATTGTCTTAATTCTGACGGTGGTAACTAAAATGGTGTTTTCTACTCTGTAAACTCAAGAATAATTCATTGTAAAGTTCTCTGATAGTCAGTCTTTTGGTTCTTTCTTTCTTTTTCTTTTCAAATCTCCAAACACTGCAATTTGGACTAAATTGAAATTTACTTCAAAGACTCAAGGAGGGGCTGGAGAGATGGCTCAGTGGTTAAAAGTGCTTGCTGCTTTTCCAGAGGACCTGAGCTCAGTTTCTAATACATATACCAGATAGGCAGGCTACAACTGCTTCAACTCTAGTTCCAGGAGGTCTGAGACCCTATTCTGTCTTCCATAGACAATTATACACTTGTACACACACACACACACACACACACACACACACACACACACACACACACACACACACACCCCACAAGCACATACATATATAGAAATAAAAATGAAATACAGATTCTTAAAAGAATCAAAGTCTCTTGTACGATCAAAGGCTCTTTACAGCATGGTTTTCTCCTTCCACATTTTAAGCTTCCTATTTTTCCTCAATTGTGGGAACACCATGAGCTTCGTGAGCCTGTCTTCAGAAACTCCCCCTGTTCAGTTCTAAATGCTATGAGCAGATATGGAAATGATTATTGGAATTTTAAGTTTATGAAGCATAGACTGTAACTGTTGGGTGGGTGAGATACTCAGGAGAGTTTGGAGCCATGAAAGATGCCTTTTTACTGTTGTTTCCTGTCTCTATCAGGTCTCTCCAAAAAAACACCAATTTTTAATACATCCCATGATGTGAAGTAGCCCCTACTCTATGTCCTTCAGGGTACTGTAAACTCTCACTTTAAGATCATTTATCAGTACCTAGATCACACCATCTGCTTGGCATTCATAAGGCAGATCAGAGGGGGAAAATGTAACATTTGAATTAGCTTTATGTATCCTCATATTCTAAATGATAATGCAAATTAACTTATAAATGTTGGCAGGGCTTGTAGCCATTCAGGCTGGTTCATTAAATTACTTGTGGGCAATTTGAGAACTCTGAATTTTGTAATACATAAATATGATTAGCTTAACCCAAATAACCTCCTTCATGGAGCACAATCAGCATTAGGAGGACACAGTCTAGGTAAAGACTCTTTTCTCTCTTAGAAAGTCTAATAGCTTGTGGATTTAAAATTCATGTTATCTTTCTACATGTTCATTTTGGGGTTGTCAGAGAAAATTCAATTCAAAGCCAAAACAACATTTGGCTTTTTTTTGTACATTTGAGGCAAGACCTTTGACATCATCAGCATGAAAATCATGCAGAATCAAGCAATGGAGGGACTGAGTGTGCAGCTTCTGTTTAATTGGGGGATTTTGAGCAAGTCTTAATTTTTCTCAACATATTTTTCTTGACTGGAAAAAGAGAGTAAGTTGTGCTTACAAGATTTACATCACAGTCAGGCATGGTGGCTTACACCTTTAATCCTAGCACTAGGAGGCAGAGGCAGGCTCATCTCTGTGATTTCAAGACCAGCCTAGTCTACAAAGGAGTTCTAGGACAGGCACCAAAACTACACAGAAAAACCCTGTCTAAACACCTCCACCCTCCAAAAGAAAAAGATTTGCATCAAAAACTATACATATACACACATACATATATGTATATATGTGTATACACACACAAACACACATGCATTATATATATATATATATATATATATATATATATATATATATATATATTTGAAGTAGCAACTATGATAACTCCTTCAGAATGTTACTAACTCATCCTTTAACCCTTACTTTGGAGATGGGATGACCAAATTGTTATCCTGGGTGGATGGAGATACGGCTAGGATTATTGTACCCTGGCTCTAATTGTGTCTGTAAAGCATATCCTAAAGAAAACTGACAGGTAGGTCAGTAACTGAAACAGACATGCCTTGGACATGAGCAGCACTATTTATCTAACATAACATGGGGAGTGGATGAAATAAAAATGCAACAGGGGAAAAGCAGCCAGTGTGTACAAACTCTATTCTTTTTGCATAATTATGCCGACTGCTGCTCCCATCACTATGGACTCCAGGTTCTCTAGTCTTTCAACAGGGTTCACACCAGCAGTTTTCCACAGAGCTTCTAGGTGTTAAGTATGGAGCCGAGACTGCATTATGGCCCTGGACTCATTCCGAGCTAAGCCAAATTGTTCAACCTGTCATGGTGACTCAGTAGAAGTAATACTCATTTCTTAAATATTATATCACTCATTGCATCAATATATAGAACTTACATATGTAAATTCTTACATGATTACAATTATTAGACCTTATTAAGATAGCCAAATACGTAACATATCACACACTTTGAATTAAAGATACTATAATATACAATGTATAATAATTATAGTAATCCCACTGTCTTTATTCTTTCTTTTCAAATTTCCTTTGATATTTACCATACATTTATGCTTCCACATGGATTTTATGACCACCTTCTCAAGATCTTTACATATTTTACTCTTCAAGTAAACAAAAATCATAAGCATTCTGTTAAGTAAAGAGAAAGAAAATTGTCAAACATAAATTCTATAAATATATCTGCTAATTATTAGCTTGTATCAGATGCCACTGTAGGCAAGCAGGCCAATTTAAATGAAATAAGAAAATCTCCCTTCTCTCCCAAAGTTTAAGTCTAGTAAGGATAAGAAAATATAAACTACTGGTTGCTTTTGAAGCATTTTCAGCAGTTTTCCAGTGTTTTCTGTAATTCTCTGCACTAAGTATCATAGTTGTCTTTATAGTCACAGACATCCAAGCAGGTCTTCATGCCCAGTTATTTTATATCAAATTATAATATGTACTGAGGTAACATATATGGTGCTTATTGTTAAAAAAAAATCATGTTACTTGCATGTGCTATATCCAATAGTCGGATTTGAAAAGAGTTCATCTTCTTAAAGACCGGTAGCTAGGATCAAAGTAAAGAAAGTGGAATCAACCCCTAGCAAAAGGTAGCAGATGGTAGCATATACCATGGGACCCAGTAGGGACAGAGTCAGGTTTCTGAACTCCTGGGCAAAAATCTCCATAATTCCATTTATTATCAAAGACACTTGAATGTAATGATTATGTCTTCCTGAGCCTTATACCTGTAGAATGGGACTAACAGAAGCTTTTCAGAGTACTAGCAATGTCAACATGATGTAATTCATGAAAAACCATCAATTTGGTATGACTGAACATGTAGGGAATGAAAACTGATGTTATGGCTATTGTTGGCTATGGCAACACTTTTAAAGAAGATACATAACTGATTTGAATTCTAAGAAGGACACAGGAACAAGATCTAAGTAGACATATCTATGAAGTATGTCCATAGACTTGGAGTTATCCCATATTTAAAAGCCAACACAATTTTAAATAGGAATTATTTTATGCACACACTTCACATTGATATAACAGGACCAAGAAGGTTAAGGTAGTCTTTTAAAAAATTACTGCATGGTAAGAAGCAGAAGAATAAATCAAACTTAAAATCTGAAGTTGCACATTTTTTGCACATAAAACTCTAAATGGACTGTTTTTTCTCTGCTTATGCTTTTACTAACAACAAACTGTGACTGGTATGGCCTGTGAAGTCAGTGCGCCTGCAAAGGCAGAAGCTGAGCTTTGCTCTGCCCAAGATCTAAAGTGCCTCAATTTGTTCTGACGGTGTCCCTTTTTACAGCTTATAACAGAGGAGAAGATGAAATAAACTCAATGCAATTCATTTAAAGAAATGTTACTGTGAATTTAGTTGGGGGAAAAAATCTTGTCTATTGACAGGTAGAGCTAGTGAATTTTAATCAAGAAATCATTTGTAAATTTCTGTCAGACTCATAAATAGCCACATGAGAATACAATCACTTTTTCAATATGTGTTTAGAGATCCCCCACACCAAAGTGACAATTTACACGCAATAAAAAACATGTTCTGGAGTATTAATGGTCTCATGCTCTAGTGTGAGTTTTCTTTGACAGTACATAGTCACAGCAAATTTGGTGAGTTAAAAAAATTCATATGCCATTTAAGAAAGAGGTAGAATTTGAGATTTGATAATTGACTACTAAATACTTTTCTTCTTTATCTTAAAGTTGCATACTAATATCTTGCAGACATCAACAGTATTTTGATGTAACCACTGATGACTTGGTTACAAACCTACTTCATTCAAGCTCCAAGCATAGAACATGATAAGGCAGGAAAACATTTACTTTAGAAAAAAATTAACTGCTTAGTGTCTGTTATTTGTGTGTTAATAACCTCTGGCCATGCATATGAGTGAGGAAAGACCTTCATTACTTTCCTTTGGAGACCTTTTTTGGGGGCTAATTTTCACTTCAGTATATTCTATTACTATTTTTTTTATTAGCTGGAAATCACTCTGAGAATGCCTGGGGGACTAATCAGTTTCATGATAAATTATTCTTTTCTACAACAAGGGAGCATAATTACTTGCTCACATGTCCAAATTTGTAATTTGATTTCTAAACACAAATATTATTTTACAAAAATCTATCTGTATCACTTCTGTGTAATTAGAGGAGCATAAATATAGTTGGTGGTTTCCTGGTTCGTTGCATTTTGAAGTAAAACCATTTCACTATTTTACTGTCACCCATTTCAACATTAATGAAAAATTTAAAAACAATAATTACATGGACCCATTTGAGGACATTTTCACTCAGAAAGCATACTCTTCCCTCAGGGTCCTTTCTACAGAGAGAATTGATTAGATACATGTTAAATGTGCTAATGGCAATACCAGCCTTTAAAGTGTATCACCAAGAAAATGAAGCTTTCTGACTTCCTTTGTATCATGCGCTGAGTTATGTGTTTGAAGTGCATAATAACTCATTCCTTTCAATGTTTCTGGGAATTTTTTCTTTATAATAATAAAGTCGTCAAGCATGATTTTTACAAGTCAATTCACTCTAACCAAAAAGTGTTGTCCTATCAAACTGCTGCTGCATCTTGATCTTAATACGTAAGTTTGGATAAGTCAGAAAAACTTTAAATGATGGTTAGAAAGCCAAGCCAAATGAGGGTTTAGTTTATTTATTTTTATATAGAAGTTAGTCTACTACTGCCTAAATAGTACAGTAAACTATCATTTCCTCAATGTACTGGGGTGGTCATTCTTTCCTATTATTGTGGATTGAAGGTGAAATATCTCACAGGAGCTCACATGTTTGAAGACCTGTCCACCCCTGATAGCACTGTTTGTGAAAGTTGTATAGATTGACAATCCAGTCCTACGGCCGCTCTGCTTCATGAGAGAGGGTGAACAAAAGAGAATCTGTGTGTGCTGTACTTACTAGAGCTGGCAGGGTGGGGCCACCTAAGCTTTCTGGAGCCCAGTTGATTACAAAACGATCCCCAGGTGCTGGACAATGAGCTAATCCTTTGCTGCATTTTGCCCTTGCTTTGGTCTGATTGATGTGGTGCCCGGATTCTTCCTTATATAGACAGGAATATTCACCCTTTGACATTCTATGTTAGAAGTGAATGAGTTGTTTTTGATTTTATAGACGTATATAGTGTAGAGATTTTGTACTCTTAAAACGTTGGGACTGCTAGTGTCTAGGGAGACTTGTGGTGTTGAAATGAATGTTTTTTTTTTTTTTTTATCTCGTAAGATAATCATGAACCTATAGGTACAAGAGGTGGATGGTATAGTTTAGATGTGATGTACTTGAATGTCAGGTTGACAATGGGTGGAGCAGTGATCATTAATGTCGTCACTTTGACAGAATCTAAAAATTACCTGGCAATTTAGCATGGCTGGGAGAATTATTTTGATTGCATTCACTGATGTAGGAACATCCACTTTAGTAGTCGGCAGGACAATTCCCTGGGCAGGGGATTCTGGGCCAGACAAAATGATATTACAAGGTAAGAATTAGTTAGTTCTACTGATTTGAATAAGAATGCCAGCCGGGAGGTGGTGGCTCACCTGTTTGATCCCGGCACTCAGGAGACAGAGGTAGGTGGATCTCTGTGAGTTTGAGGCCAGCCTGGTCTACAGAGTGAGTTCCAGGAAAGGTACAAAGCTACACAGAGAAACCCTCTCTCAGGAAAAACCAAAAAAAAAAAAAAAATGCCCCCAGTAAGCTCATATGTTTGAATGCTTAGTCACCAGGGAGTGAAACTCTTTGATAGAATTAGAAGGATTAGGAGGTGTGGCCTTGCTGGAGGAAGTGTGTCACTGGGAGTGGGGCTTTGAGATTTCAAAGCCCAGTGTCACTTTTTCTCTTAGCCTGTGGATCAGAATGTAGTTCTCAGTTACTCCTCCAACACCATGTGTGCTGCCATGTTGTCTACAGTCAAATACATTCTGTTCTAAGAGTTGCCTTGGTCATGATGCCTCTTCACAACAATAGGACAGCAACTAAGACAGAGGCACTCATTTCTCTCTGTTTCCTGACTAGAGATGCAAAGTGACTAGCTGTGTCAATCTCCTGTAGTCTTGACTTCCCTGCCACTGTGGAATGTCCCCTTGACTGTAAGACTCTAAGACCTGTAAGTTGCTTTTGTCAGAGTATTTCATAACAGCCTCAGGAAAAGAACCTGAGATAATCATCCATGGTTCTTACATATAGCTTACAATAGCCAAGAAATACGGTACATATCCCGATATCACATGGACTTCTCATATATAAAATAGAAAATTCCTATCATTTACAACAGTATTGGAGACCAGTATGTTACATTGAATAAGCCAAGAATAGCAAGAGAGGTAACACTTGGCCTCAGTCATCTGTGATTGTTGAAATAATTGATCTCACAGAACCTGAGATGGAAGTGGGTTATCAGTACCTGGTACCTGTGTAGGAGATGGGGCAAGGTTGACTAATGAGAATTAAGCTATAGTTAGGTACAGGAGCAGTATGTTCTATTAGAAGGAATTTTTAATATATTTACCATAAAATGTTAATCATCAAGATAACATATATGCTTGCACTCATTAAAATGTTACAGTATGTAGATCCATTAAACATCACCTGGTACTTTGATGTATATACGCATATGCAATATTTTTTTGAAAGTTATTCTATGATTAAAGTACATCTTTTTAAAAAGAGGCCAATTTCAAAGAGAAGAAAATTTATTTAATTCTCACTTCTATCCCCTCTGTACCTTATTTTCTTCCACCATATTCCATAATATAGGAAAGAAATATTTTAATAATGCCATTTTCCTTTGAAAACTACCAGTGTGTGTATGTGCATTTTCTCTCTTCTCTCTCTCTCTCTCTCTCTCTCTCTCTCTCTCTCTCTCTCTCTCTCTCTCTCTCTCTCCAGATAGGACAACCTTAGACTGGATACAATTAGGAATATGATATACAAGGCAGGATGGTTGATTTACAATGCCCTTCTATTACATTAATAATTTCATGTCATTTAAATAAGAGCAATTAAGTGCAAATTTCACTATGACCACTGCAAACATTATGAGGGGATCAATCATTGTACAAAGTGTTTATTCACCTAATGTTTTCCCTTGTCTTCACTTAGTGTTCACATATGCCCTTTCCTGCTCTGTCTGTTCTTATTGTAAACTCCCTGTCCAGTTGAACATCTTTCATTCTTGACTGTATTTTAGCAAGCTGCAGTTGTTTACTCTCCCTTGACATGAGAGGAAAGCGTTAACCCTGATTTTGTCCCTCAACCCCAATAAAATCCATGTTTACTTTGAAGAAACCCTACTTTTAAACTGTGATGATGTTGATTTTGCATTTCAAGATAACATGTTTCATAAAGATGTGTTTGCTTTGAATGGTTATTCAATAACCCCATTTTTCACGATTCTTCTTTTCAAAAGGCAAAGTTACTAATGAATTTGTGTATCATTTAACATTCTTCAGTTCAGTAATGCTGAGGAAACATCTTATAAATTCTGGGAAGGGTATTTTCTAGTTCCTTCCTCTGCATAAGGATATATAGTAACTTATTGCTGGGCTATTTTATGTTTCCTTGAAGACTGATTTATAAGATTCTCATGTGACTCTGACTTCAAATGCTTATTCCTCTCCTGTTTGTTGCTAATGCATGAATTAAATTTGCTGTTAATAGCACAAAATAATGGCCTTATATATTTTCATGAATAGAACAGACCATTATAGGTATATCTTTATTATTTGATAGGACTTGGTTATTTTAATTCTGTCTAATAATTGACTTAATTATTTAATATTAAAGGAATGTATGTAAGCATAACACTTACGTATATTTGGTAAATGAAATTACCCATCCTGGTTTGGTAATCTCAGCTCATGTCAACTTATATTTTTACTCATCTGTATGTTTTAGAGACCAAAGTTTCTCAGCTCTGATCTTTCCAGTCTGTGGCCAATGAGCAGTCAACATTAACGTACCACAGGTAAGGTCTGCAAAAGGTTCCTCTATCATATCAGGGTAAGCGTGTGTGATGGTAGGAAAGCTATGAGGGTCATGATGTGTCCATCTACCTTTCCCTTTATCTCTTGTATTTGTACTCAACTTGCCTGTTGAAGTTTCTCTTCTAATTTCAGGTTTCAGTCTATACGCTCCTTTAAACTTGGTGCCCTTGCATGGCCCAGCTCAGTAGACACTCAAATCTCGTTCATACATCCTTTCTCTGAATTGAAATGCCTGTGATTTTTTCATAATTTCACTGATTAGCCATCACAGTGCTTAAACTACAACACGTCAACAATGGAAGAATTCTCTCTACAGAGCCCTGGGAATGTGCCCCGCCCCTGCTTCCACCCAACTCTTCATGGAATGAGATGCAGGCACCTCATTTCCTTTTATTCTGTATACCTGAGAATAGTTTCAGGATGCCTCTTTTGTTGACTAATCTTCCTTTTTGGAAAGTTTTGTTACTATTTTTTTCAGTTGTCTTTTGCCATGTTCATGAGGATAAGATGACAGCTAGTTGGTTGGGTGAACTTTAGTATGGCGATGATCTATGCCTATCAAGTTGGTGATGTAAGGGAATATGTCTGACTCTTACACATAACAATCCGATGTGGACGTTCTGAGTCAGCAAGTGTATACACAGTGCTCCGATCCCCTAGTCACATTGAAACATTTCTGCTCTTCTATCTCTAGGCACAGAAGGGAGATTTTTTTATGGTCCAAGCCCAAAAGTTGCACATATTCATACTAAGTGGGCAAAAATTGTATTTAAAGTGATGGTCAGAAAAAAATGTATGCCTCAGAAATATTTATAATGTACAGTATTCAAGTTTCTGTAGTTAGAAAGTGTGTGATAGGAAAATTACAAGAAGAGTGTGACATTTCAAGTTCAGTTCAAATGTTAACATGGCAATACTATCTGTATGGACAACAGTGATATGAACTACAAATTATTAAAAATGTTGACATAGTTCAGAGGACTTGTTTTTTATCATAGCAAAACACCAGGTAAATAACAGGATATATTAGGAGCACTGAAGGAAACTGCCTAGAGAAAGTCTATTTAGATGGGTTTATAAGGAATTCTGACACTGTCAGGGATGGAAGTAACCTCACTTGATTGCTTGACTCCTGGTCCCCATAGGTGTGATTATATGTGGCATTATCAATATGACACTTTCAGGGATTATATTGGAGAAATAAACATTTTCCGTGGTTACTCACACGTGCAAATATCAGCTTCCTGAACTCTCTTTCTTCATCTCCCATTCAAATTCAAAATAAATCACCTGTTCTCTCCTGGGTCAAACTCTCATGTTTTGGAGATAAGTCATGATATTAAATTCCTAAAAATACCAAAGGGATATGCGAATGCACTGGCATGACCTCTAGAGAAGTGAACAACACCTTTTTGAATTACATACATACTCAGGTTATATTTTTTCCCTTTTGCATCCTCTCGGTCCATCTTGGGCAGCCATACTGCTTTGAAGAAAATGTGCCTTAAATTCTTTCTATGCTGTTGATTAACACTATGGATTGGTTCAAATAACCCCTTTGTGATATACTGGGGGTGAACTTTGTGCAAGCTTTGGCTTTACATCCTCTGTGGAAAATGTTTACACATTGTCCATTTACTACATTCTGGAATAAAACCTCTATAAATTCACTCCTATTTTCCCACAGCTACATACATAAGTACACTGAAAATTTTCTACACTCAGAACTAAATGTTTCCACGTAGGATTCTTTACTATTCCCTGATTTGTTTATTTAACTTATAGTCGTTCGCTTTCCTAGAAGATCCACTCTTCTTTCATTCTGAAAAGTTATTCTTCTCGAAAGTCCCAATTAAAGATTCTCGTTCATGGAAACCCTGCCCTGAACACTGTAGTGAACTTACAATACCTTTTTCAACTTTTACACAGGATCTCAAATGTGATAATTTGAACACTGAATGAGCCTCATGTTTAGACACAGAGCATTATTTTTAAATACTTCCAATACTTGATCAATATCTAGCAGAGAGAATTTAGGTTCTTAAGCTCTTACAGCACCCTGGATACCTGAAGACCTGATTCAGTGAGCCTAAAACATCATTGGTGACAATCGTGTGTGATCGAAATCTAAATGACAGTCACTGCAATTCTGACACACCCCTGTTCTTATTGAGGCCATCAATAGGTTAAATAATTCTTAAAGTTTTAGCTTATTGGAACTTGTTTCTTTTGAGCAAGTTTCAATGCAGGTTTGTCAATACTGCAGTTTATCAAGGCAATGCGCTGTGCCCCACAGAAGTGCTGGTGCGGATGACTATCCCAGAATACAAAAAGTTTGTCAGGCAAATTTGGAACGTTGACTCCCTCTCTGGTATGTTACCCAACACCCCAACTTTTCTCCTCCCTGACCCCCTTTACCACCTTCATCTTGGTATTGATGACTTAAAATATTTCCCACTTTGTTGATGGAAGTTTTTTTTTTTTTCATTTCTAGTGTTTCAATTGATATTTTTGCAAACGTGGACCACAGCAACCAAATCACTTGCTTGTCAGCAACTTAAAGATGCCACTGTAAGAAAGAGACATTTCAGGCTCAGAGGGGTTGAAACATTCTTTAAAAAGATGTACATACTTATTTGCCTAGATAGGTCCAGGAAACAGTGGTATTTAGAAAAGGACTTTGTGACTTGGGTAAGATGGAATTCAGAAGATTGTGATACATTATAATTTAGACATAGATAACTTGAAGTTCTGGAAACTGACTTAGTTCATACATGACAGTTAAAGAATATACGTATTTTAAGAAAATAATCTCTTATTTGGTGTGTATGTGTGGGTGTGCGTGCACCAATGCATCCACGTGAAGGTGGGAGGGCAAATGGAAGAAGTTGACTCGTACTCTTCTTCCACCCAGGGAGTCCTTGGGATTGAACTCAAGTCTTTAAGCTCAGCTGTAACTGCCTTTACCCACTAAATCCTTTTGCCAGCCCAGTATTCTCATTTTTAGGTAGGATGTACACATATTAAATATTGACTATGGAAGATATGAATTCTTAATGTGATTTTTGGCAAAATAAATGTTTCATGATTAAGAATATTGTGCAAATCATATATTTGCTTGCAAAGTATGTTTAATATTTAATAATACTAGAGAACATAATTCTTCAAAGTGGAAACAAATACCAGATTAAAATGTAAGACATTTAAAATAAACTATGAAAATTTTTTTATAATAAAAAGTAACAATTGCAGGTATTCTTTAGAATCAAGAACTAAAGAAATTAAATGATGAAAAAAAATGGCCTCAAGTACTTGTATGAAAATAAAAACTACTACTGCTGGTTCTGCAATACAAACTAATTATAGTCTCAAGAGTGATCATTCATTGAAAGCTTAATTATTCCAGAACCCTTTCTAAGGTTATGTATGTTTAGCTGGTACTATATGCCCCCCTCAAAAAAAACATATGATAAATTAGTTCATTTTCTGGTGGTAAATATGGAGAGATGTGGTAAAGTCAGTTTAACATCACTGTAACAAGAATTCGTCAGTATCCAAATTAATGCTGAGAAGGCCAGGGTTGAAATCAGGACTGCAGGATAATGGGCAGAGCCAATGGGCTTAAGGACAGCATGCCTATCAGATTAATGGGATCTCAGATTCAGTGAAATTGTTAGAGTCATGACTCACCACTTCTCTGTGATGTAATTTGGGACAATTTTCTTAGTCTGCCGGAGTCCTTGCTGAGTCAAAACTAGAGTAAAGAACCTCAGAAAATGGCAGAGTCCTTCTCTCAAAGAAGCATTATTATAGGTAATTTTTTATCCACAGCAGTCCCTGGTAGGCTTAGAATCTGGTAAAGAATTTAGAGATCACTGGAGGGAGGGGAAAATGCTGAGAGTGTATGCTCCAAGACTGGAGGGAAGAAGAGTTTCATTTTTATCTGTATCACCTCTCACCAAGGTTGCTCAGCTAGGCCACCCAGAAGGCTCCTTCTGTGTTGGTTTCTCCCATGTGAAATGGAGAGTGTGGTGAAAAGCACATGCTCCCTTGGCCACGTGGGACAGTCCCCCAAAGTCCTACCTTTCTCCTCTCCACCAACCAAAGGTATTCAGGAAGGGCTGCAAGAAGTGAGGGAATATTGTGGAGTAGGAGGAGGAACAGAGAACTTAAAACACAACAGTGTACGCCACAGGCTTAGATCGGTATGCTTACCCATGATGTTTGGGATACAGCACTTCTGGTTCTGTCCTTTGGTGTAAACATAGTCCAGATTCAAGGTACTCATACTACCTGGGTTATCTAAAGATCTTTAAATTCTAAAAATTGATGTTTCCTGCTATCATATTGTTGTCTGTGTTTCCTATCAAGTTAGGAAATATTTGCTTAATATCTAACTTTTAAGTGTCCTCCTGTGGATGCATACGTGCTTACAACAAGTACATGTCCTTAAAAATATTTTATTTTAGTTTTAATAGCATGTGTTTGTAGAGGAGTATTTACACGGGGTGCAGGTACCTGCAGAGGCCAGAAGATAGGGTCAGGTTCCCTGGAGTTAGAGGTGCTTGTGAGTCACCCAGCATGAATACTGAGGACTAAACTCAGACTGTCTGTAATAGCACTTCATGCCCTTAATAGCTGAACCCTCACTCCAGCCATTAACACATGCTCCTGACTGACACTTTTCTTAACACATGACATTGCCTCTTGCCGGTTATGATATCTATTTTGTCTAAGTATAGCTTGGATTCTATTTCTATGAAATATTTTCCTGTCACTTAATTTTCAGTCTTTGGCCATGAATTTAACCTAGGATCACTCTTACTGGCAGAATATACTTGGATATTGTCTATTTATGGTATCCCTGTCTTTAAATTTTAGTTTAATTGATATTATTTAAAGTAATTACATAAGAATTAAATATGAAAAATGTATAAAGTTTGTAGATTTTTTGTATATTTCTTTCTAACTTAACATATTTTTTCATATGATAATATTCTATACCACCATATTTTCCATATTCTTTCCTTTTTATTTGGGGCATCTATTACAGTTCTATTTTTTTACTTATGAGGGTATATAAGGATGATATGATCCATCTTATACAGATAACAATGTTTTTAAATTAAGATCTTAGACAAGTTGTGAGTTTCCTGGCCTAAGCACAGCTGTGAGTGTGAGTGGAGTACTCTGTCACACACCACAACCCCCAATGCTCAGGGACCATCAGAGAAGAGGAGGCAGAAAGATTGTAAGAGCCACAGATCAGGAGAGACCAGAGTATAACTGTGCCTTTCCTACTTGACAAGACTATCAGGTGTTATCTCACTCAATACATCCTATTTAAGGATCATATGGAGTTAAATATTTCTTTCTCCTCTAACATGTATCATTTCCTTGAGAATAAAAACTTAAGTACTCATTTTATAGCTTTGAGAGTATAAAATATACTACTGTTATCTGCTGTCACATTAGTGCATAACACTAAACTCATTTATCCTATCTGTACCTTACCCATTGTTCACTCTCTCTGGTCACTCACTGCCATTCTACTTTCAAATTTTATGATCTCTATTTTTTTTTAATACTTGACCTATGGATAAGATTATTTTGGTATTTGTCTCCTATTTTGGTCAGCATTATTTCTCTTTGTATAATGATTTCCATCTCTGCCCACACTATTGCCAATGGTGGGATTTCTTACAATTTATAACTGAATCCTCTCCCATTGTTCATAAATACAACATAATATTTATCAGGTTTCCAGTCAATGGGCATACTGGTGTCTCTGTTTCTTGGCTATTGTGAATATTGCTACAATAAACATGGGAATATATATATACATATATATATAGTTTGGACATTCTGATGCCATTTCCTTTGTATAATCCTATTCATTGCTAGATGTGTTGCTTTTATTTCTGTGAGGAATGTATGAGCTATTTTTATTGTTGCTCTGAAGAAAAATATGACAGAGACAAATTAAGGAAGGACATGTTCTGGTTCGCACTTTAACAGGGATATGTCCCCTCCCAGTGGGAAGGGATGGTGGTGAGTGGCTCCAGGCTGCAAGAGTGGGCCTGACTTAACGTGTTACATAGTACCAACCAGACAGTAGAGGGAGGAAAGAAAATTGGTCTTGGCTGCAGAATTGCAAGATTCCTAAATGTTCTACAACCTCCCCAGACAGGGCCATCTGCTGGGGAAGCATCTTCAGACACAGGTGATAGCTCAGCCGTTAATAATAACGTCTCCTTGCTCTTCATGTGAACAATGAGTCTGAGTCCCAGAACCCACAGGGCTTCTCACAACCCTCTGCAAATCCAACTCGAGATCTCTCGCCCTCTTTTGGCCTCTAAGGGCACTGCATGCATGCTATACCTAGACACATGTTTAGGCAAATCACTTAATAAATACACAGTTTTAAAAAGTTAAAAGGAAAATTTAAAAACTTTTAAAAAGAGGCTTGCCTCTTACACTCCTAAAACATCTACCCTCATTTCCTCTATCAATTTCATACTTTTGTGTCTTACATTTCCGTTTTCATGACTTTCAAGTTTGGGTTAATATTTTTGAAACTCGTCAGACTGAAAGGTCTAAGCTTGCTCTTATACATCTGGACTAAGACCATCCTTCCTCCAACATCTTCTCAGTACTTTTGATGCAGACCTTCTGGGTGTAGGAGTGAAGTTTGACTTCTTGGGTCTCTGTTGGTCTGCTTTTATTCCACTACAATATATTGATCAATAGCTCCATGGTCTAGGCTAAGTCAGACATTGTAGTAGTCAGTGCATTGTTAATTTTGCTCAAAATTGCTTTTGCTTTGGTTAGTCTAGCTATTTTTTGCTTGCTTCTTGATTGTTATGATTTTTAAAAACTAATTGTATTAAGAATACAGTTATGATTTTGCAAAAACATCACAGAATCTAGAGATTTTTCTTACTATTATTGCCACTTAATATTATCAATTATTCTAAACCACAAATAGTGATCTGTTAAAAATTTAAAAAGCCAAGCTGAGCAGTAATCCTATGTTTATACTTATTGATTCAAATCTCAATATACCATCAGGAAAAGAATAAGAATATTATTTTCCTACTCAGAAAGGTAGCCCTCTTCATAGAGTTTCTTTTTGCATGAGCTATTCTTAATTTTTCAAAATAGTGAGCCTCAGAATCTCCCCACAAAACACCCAGGCAAATATTCATTATGTTATCACACAGACAAGCAAACGGACTTCTAAAGTCAAAGATGCTTCTCAAGCTTAAACCCCACGACAGTCCTGGTGCTGGAACGCGAGCTCTTTGATTAGTGGTCTGCCACCTACAAATCCTGTCTCTCTCCTCTTATAGACAGGGATGTGAGCAAAGTTTTGTTCTCTTCAAAGACACAAAATGCATTCAAATACAACTTTCCCATCTTTTAAACTCTCTCGTGCTGTTTCTCTGAGAGATGCTTTCACAGCCTCTTGTCTAGAATTTTAAATAATAAATGATTTTACAGAAACCAAAATGTATATTTTACACATCTGCACTTGAGAAAACTTCCTAACGTGACAAACAAAAATGCTCAAAGAACTGGAGCTGGGGACCAGGGACTTTCTGTGTCTCGGTGTGCGTGGCTTGGGGGAGTAAAGAGGCCAATGTGCTGTATAAATTTAATTATTCCAAAGGTTCTTGCGAGGAAGGAAAACCTGATTCTTTACTGTCAGTATTTCTTTTCTTGTTTGTTTTCAGATTGCTTGACTCCTAAAAGTAAATAAACTCGTACAGTCAAGATAGTGTCAGTTCCACAGAGCACACTGTGTATTCTTTATGACTTTTTCCCCAAGAACAGTAGCAAAGGGATTCACAAAGAATGTGTTTAATATAAGAGTACACTCCCTTCTGCCTGCAAGTTTTATAGGGCACAGAAAAATTTGGAATGAGGCACTGAGTTGGAGTAACTTAATCGATATAAAAACATTCATGGTGGTTACCTACTAAAAGGCAGCAATGACTATGTCAAGAACATGTTAAATTCCTCCAGAAAGCCAAGTTGCCTCCTGACAGAAATAATGGCAGTGTACTGGTGGATGCTAGAAATACAGGAAGTCTCCACACCACATGAAATTTGTATCATCTTAAAAAACACAGATGCTGCTATCTTCCCAATTGGTATGCATAATCCCAGATGGCAAGCACTGATTTTTCTGTTCCTAAGAGTGTTAAGATCTATTTCTTGTCAGAATCAATCATCAAAGAGACAGTGGTGGAGACATACTAATACACACCAACCCAACTGTTTTCAAAAGCCCATTAGAGGGGACTGAGAAAATTGGAAGTTTCTCTCTATCCAAGGAATAAATACTATCTTACTATCTATACTGAATTCTTTGAAGACATTAATGAACAAAATATACATAATACTATATATACATACACATGATATTTTTATATTGTGATCATTAGCAGAATGCAGATACCTATTACATATGCACATAGACAAATACATTTGTGTGTGCATATTTTTGGCTATTCTGGTGTCTAAATTCCTTCTCAGAGAGGCTCAATCTTACTACGGACCACATGAAGCAAAAGGTCATAAGTGGAAACAGTGGCAGGCAAGTTCAACCCTAGTTTTTCTAGCTAATGGATAGACAGTGGTTCATACTCTCAGCTAAACACATCGTTTTTCAGATCATCCCAAATCAATGATGTTCACTGACTTCCTGTCAGTGAGATAAGACTATATTGAACAAAAATAAAATTGCTTTTGTACAAATAAAACATTTAACATTAAAAGAGACTTTGCACAAGATTTGAAGGCTCTTCTTACCCACACTGAGGTGTTTGTTATTGATGGTTATCTTTATCAGTTTATGCAAAATGGCCTCATCATGAAACCCCATATAATGTGATCACAAAATATCATATAATAAGCACTATTCATATAACATAAAATGGAATTTTTTTGTTCTCTTTCTTCTTTTAGTAGGAGTATTTCATTATGGAAAGGTAGAGAGACACCAACAGTTTCCTGAAGAACATCAGGTCATAGAGAGCTCTGTGACCATACTCTTCCCAAATATAATCAGAACTAATCTGTATGTGGGAATGCTCTCATTACTTCAAAGGACAGATTATTACACATGTGATATCCTGAGTGTGTTTCACAAGCATTATGCAGTGCAAAGAAGCCAAAGGAAAAAAAAGACTACTACTTATGTATATGCTGCGGTCTAAATATTTGTACAATGAAATTTATGTATTGAAATATAATCCACATTATGACAGTATTAGTTGCTGGGGCCTTTAGGCAGTGAGTAGGTCATAGTGGTATGTCCGCATGAATGATGTGATGTGGTGGTTTGGATGAGAATGGCCCCCATAGGCTCCTTATATTTGAATACTTGTTTCCAAGTTGACAGAACTATTAGAAGGATTAGAAGATGTGGGCTTGTTGGAGGACAGTGGTTCATACTATGAAATACTAGGAATTTCAAAAGATTCAAACCATTCAGATGTTCTACATTGCATCCTATTTTTAGTTTGAGATGTGAACTCTCAGCTTTTTCTGTGGTCCACCATGAACCCTAACATTCTGAAAACATGAGCCCAGATAAGTGCTTTCTTTTATAAGTTGCCTGGGCCATGGAGTTTTATCAAAACAGTAGAAAAGTAACTAATACAAATTGGTTTGCAAACGGAGAAGACAGAACCCCAGCTAGCCCTTCTACCATTAGAGGAGAGGAAGGCAAGAAGTCTACATCTGTAAAGCAAAAAATCAAGAAGAAACCGGACACCAAATCTTCTGGTGATCTTGGATTTTCCATCTTCCAAGATTGTGAGCAATACGATTTGGTTATTTATTAAGTACTCAGTTTATGGTTTTGTGTTATTGTAACCACGGTGGATGAAGACAGTTCATTTATACTATATCTTCTGCAAGGAAAAATCAATGACTAGATAGAAGCCATGCCAGTAGTTGCCAGTGGTCATAGGAGCAGAGGTCTGTTTACAATAGCGGAGCAGAAGACTTTAACGAAGATGAAAATGGTGTTTCTCAGAGGCTAGAGTTGTCACACAGTGAGAAATAGTGCCCCTTGCTTAAGCATGGAGTCCTTAGTTAAGATGACCCTCAACCATTAAAAACAAAAGCTACTTATAATAAAAAAAAAATGCGTGTCATGGTTTTGCCTAACTGAAATCCCAGAGATGTAGCTGGACACTGGAGGATTTCTGGGGCTCTTTAGCGATCAGTTTCCCCTGAGAGATACTGTTTCAAAGAAATAAGATATAGAGAACATCTAATGTCCATATCTGCACACACACACACACACACACACACACACACACACACACACAGAGAGAGAGAGAGAGAGAGAGAGAGAGACAGAGACAGACAGAGAGAGAGAGAGAGAGAGAGAGAGAGAGAATGGTTAATCCTGATCTGATCTGAACTAGAACTATACACATGAAAGAATGAATTTTCCTGTACATTAACAGTAAATTTTAAAATCTTACTCTCTTACACGCTATTAAGAAATCAGTTAATCATACCCTTACAGGCCACGCTAAAGAGTCTCAATGGCTTATAAATATATATTCATGTATACATATATGTAGCAATAATAATCAAAATAAGGTCATCAATTGGAGAGGGAGTGATTGGGGTCCAGAAGCTCAGTCTATGGAGGCATGGTGAAACTATTCCTTTCTGCTGTCTAAAGATTTTCTTCCTCCACACTTAAAAATAGAGAGAGAAAATGCAGGGGGAAGTATTTATATAAAACGTCTTGATGGAACTAGAATATTTCTAATGCTATTGAGATGTAATCCCTACAAAGCACATTTTAAAAACTTTTAAGGAAGAATGCATGGGAATATAGGGGATAGTGAACATCTTAATTGTATTAATGGCATGGCATTATTGTCTCTGTGCTATTTATCACTGGGACTTTTATGATACTCAAGTTAAAGTGATACTGAAGCATGAATGATTACAGATTAACCAGTGTACACAAGTCACTTAAATTTCTTTTGTCTTTGGTTTCTTTCTTTCCTGCTCTTTCAATAAGTAATTGGAAAATTTATGACTCCATCTCTGAGAACCTGAGTCCAGAGTTGGAGAACTTAAGAGTATCACATACTGTCCATGTGGACTGGCTCTTGGCTTTCTCCCATCTTCCCAGCTTCACTATCTTTCATACTCACCCAATTTTGTGTCTTTATTAAAACTAACAAACAAGCAAACAAAAAACTGGGTCCAACCTGTGCTCCACATGGAGTCTTGGGTGTATAACTATCCACTAAAGTGTGCTCAGCCAATCAGAGACCACAGCCTTACAGTGAACTGACTGCCCTTATCCCAGCAGCTATCAATTGCCAATACCCTTAGCTCATGGTAGACTTTGTTTCTGCTCTACCTCTACATGCATATTTAAATTTTATATCACCCCTAGAAAGTCCTCTCACAAAATGTGATGTGAGAAATGTAGATATTCTCCCCACCCCACACCACTAGAAATGCACACACTAGGTTTGGTTCAACCCCAAATAAATATGACTCTTCCACTCCTCCCGTCTTAATTATTCCATTCATAACATTGTCTTTCTAGGCATGTAGACAGGGCATACTGCTTAAATGGGATTTCCATTGGCAAGGCATAATAGTTTGTTCTAATCATCATCTTGAGGTGGTGTTTTTGTCTTTCGTTTGTGTTTCTCAAGTGACAATGGAGTGCACACTGCAATTCTGGAGCCTATCTTATCTCCACATTGCTGCCTACTTAACATGGCTTGTTCAGACCATTAGGTTCCTGTTCAGGAATTCAGAGAGGGTCATGGTCCATACATGTAATATCAATGCAGCAATCGCCAGCCCTCACTTAGCAATAGTGAGGTAGTAGGGAATACACCATTAAACAGCTAATAAAATCTCCCCGCTGAATCCATCAAGAAGATAGAAAATGAAGCAGAGAAGCAAAGCATTATGTTTTTAATCTTTCCTTTTCATTGTTAGTCTAGACATGGAAAATCCTGTAGCTGCCTTAGCATCCATCCTACATCTTTTTGGCAAAATAGAAGAAATGCTAGTTTACCTATAGCCTCCTCCAAGACTTTTTCTGAATGATTATAAATACTATATTTTCTTTCTCACCTTTGGCCCTTCCCATGCCCTTTGACGTCCATGGTTATGAACTGACTTCTTAAAATGTATTTTGGTTCAAGAATTTCACATCTAATTTATTTGTTTTCTTATTCAAATTTCTATTCTAGGATTCTACTAAAATATTGGAATAGGTTATTATTTTTTTTTCTGCTCCCATCATGTTTCTTCGGGTAGGAATATAGAGGACATGTTACCATAAGCAAGTTGAAGGTTGATTTCCTGTTTGTAAAGGTCTCTAGGAATAGACATTGCTTTTTATTGATTTCAAACAAACATAATAAACACTTAGAAATTCGCAATTGCATGGAAAATGCCATTCGAGGGTGTTAAATGCTTCAGTCCATTTCATCATTGTAATGATATGCTAAAGTAAATACTATCATTTTTCTCCTTAGTCAGTGTCCCTAGTTAACACCTTGAGTTCTTGAGAGACAGTTGTCCTAGGTATGTGGGAATCAGGTCCCAGCAAAAGCAGTCCCCGACCTGGCAGGACATGGTACCTAGGTCCATCAGCTGAATCAAGTTTCCAACGCTACTACAAAAGCTTCAAAGTCTAGTACAACAGTCTTCAACCTGGGGGTCGAACGACCCTTTTACAGGAATTGCATACCAGATATCCTGCATTATCTGATATTTACATTGCTATTCATAACACTAGCAAAATTACAGTTAGGAAAGAGCAATGAAATCATTTTATGGTTGGGGGTCACCACAGCATGAGGAACTGTATTAAAGGGTAGCAGCCTCAGAAAGGTTGAGAACCAGGGCTCTAGCATGCTACTTCACAAAATTTTAAGATGTATTCTTAGCCTCAGTTGCACCTAAAAACCCCTTCTCTGTCCAGTTCAGTACTGAGTGTTAAACACCATAGGGTTGGCATCTAGGCCCATAGGTACTATTTTAAGGAGTGCCAGGCTGATTCAGCATTTCAATAACTAACTCGCAGAAGACCCAGCAATGTATCCTTCCGATAAACTACATGACTCCTTTTCTTAGTAGCTTCCCAATTCTGTTTTCCAAGTAAAATGCCCAAGGACTCCAATTCCCTATATTTTCAAAAACACGCATTTCATAGCTCTCATAATTATAGCAATCTCTTCTGAGTGACCGGTTTTCTCTGTGACCCTACTTGAGCCTGCCTGGGCTCCTTTCAATGATGGACTGTGATGGGGACATGTAATCCAAATATGCCATTTCTTTGCAAGGTTTCTTTTAGTCATAGTTTTTAAAAGCAAAGTAAGATGACTAGTTTATTAAAAGATGATGTGTAAAGAAATATAAAAATTGCAAATTGTAGCTAACAGGTAAGAATGCATAATAACTAAAAATTGTGTTTGTAGCATACTAATTTGATTCAAAATTCAACATGTGAGTCTTATTTTAGAGCAAGTTAGTATATATGGGAAAATATAAACTGACATGCTTTTATTGGTATATGTAGCCCATGACATTGAACAAGCATAGAGAAAACATTCTGTTCTTTTGTCATATTTGTGAAAAGACAGAGATATATCTGCTCCATTTGTGTTATTTTAAATGGTGGCTCTGGAATCTAACCAGATATCAATGCCCCTAATATGATTAGTTATTTTAACAGTAGGCAGCCCTGTAAAAGGTCAAAGTGTGACCAATTGAATCAAACATCCCTGTTGTTGGCTGATTAGATCTCTGAAAGTCTCAGATTTGTTGGAAGCATGGGGCGTCTGCATAGCTTTTCGTATGATTTTCTCCTGCTTAGGGAACACAGGATGTATGAGGTGATTCAACCATAAACAGGGGATGGAAGACATCTCAGAAGAAGGAGGGGAAATATAAAAAATGAAAGTTTTTAAGTGCATTTTGATTTTGCAAGCCTCTTGCAGAGAACCTAAGTCACGAGCCTAAGTGCTAGCAAAGGAGATATATCTGTACTTGATGAAGTTGACTCTGCATTTAAATAGACACAGAGGGGGATATTTAGAGAGGCCTCTGTGAGGAAATGTTGGATAGGAGAAAGTCAATAGGCTCAGGAAGATAGAAGGCAGGGAAAATTCTACAGTGATCCCTTCCGTATAGGTACACTCAAGTGTTTAAATATCATTGCATGCAGCAAACTATATGCCCAAGAAATCAGGAAGACAGGAGAAAGTTTCAGGATAAGTGATTGAAGAAGACATAAAGAAAGCAAAGGGTTTTTTTTTTCTGTCATCATTTCCCCAACAGGCTGTAGGGAAAAGGAAGACAAAAGCTTGAGAGGAGAGGGAGGGAATTAAGTTTACACTTTAGACTTGAAATTCAGGACCAAGGCTAAAGGAAGAATGCTAATTCTTTAAATCACTCCTTATGTTGATTACTTCCATGTCACAGAGATCGTATTATCTGGCAGAAAAATCAAAAGGCAAGGAAGTAGTCTTCATAATGGGCTCATGAGGTCAGGAATTTTAGCTCACTGTGGATGGAATGCAGGCAGACTGGCTTCATCCATGGGGGCCAAAATGTGAGACATAGTCAGTCACTGTTGCCATTGTGGTTGAACAGGAAGTAAGAAGAATAAGCCTGCATCAGGGATCAATTGAACCTTTAAAGGTTCAGCTCAAGGTTTTGACTTACTTCCTCCAATGGGCTCCATGTCCCAATGATCCCACAGCCATCATAAATGATCACCGTAAGTTCGAGACCAAGTACTTAAAACACAAGTATGCACAAAGTTTTCCAGGTTGACATCATTATACTCTAGCTTTCTCATACATTTGTCACTTACTGTTTCAAGTGTTTGAAATTTTTGTATCCAGGATTTCTCAGTGATATAACTTAATGATTTCAGGAGCACTGTGGTCTCAATGAAGTGGTAAAAGATTAACATTGTAATTGCATTGTGATAGGCTAATAGATTGGATGTGCCTCAGTGATAATATCAATGTAATACAGTTTCTGGAAACCAAAGGAAGCATAGCAAAACACTGTGTGATTTGGATCTGTAATTGTAATTAGGAATTAAATAGCCAACCCAAAATGCTGGTGTAGGAACCAATTGAAAAACCACACATCCCTTCCTTTCTGTATAGTACAAAAATGTATTTCCATGATCTACTCATTTGTTGGTCTAAGAAACATACATGCTAATATAAATAAAGCATAAGAAAAATTATAACCCTTAAGCAGTTTTTAAAATACTTCTTCAAATTTTAATTGATAATGGGCAGTTTATAGTTTGGAGCACAAAATATGGTGCAATACTTTCTGAAAAAAATAACTACAGTTTTTGGGTTCATTTTATTTTTAAAAATGTGAGGAGCTGTAGACAACATGTGACCTGACCTACTTTGATTTGTTTGCTTAGATGGAAAATGCTTTGCAAGGGCACAGAAGATGGGTTGATGTAATCTCCATGTTTTTAACATTAGAATTAATTGAGTTATTTTAAATTGCTATTTGATAGTTGCATTTTCTATGTTTCTACATGTCCTTGAGACTCCAAAATTATTTTGTCATCTGACCTTGTCCTTACCGGTAGTGAATAACTAATGGGCAGCATCATTCTCTAACAAAAAAATAAATAAATAAACACTGTGTTTCTAGTTGGCAGAAACATGTGCAGAATCCCTGTTTAGCTCTGTAGGTTTTATTAAAAGATCCTTGATGGGTGACAGAAACCATGGCTAACACCAAACCCTTCATACTACACATTATTTTTTACTATATATACACACCCATGATAGCTTAAGTTACTATTAATAAAAGATTAACAACTATGACTTGGAATAACCCGAAAGAATTAGGCATGTGTTAGAACCATCACGGTGGAACTAATACTGAGACATTACTAAATGATTAGTGGGTGGGTAGGATATACAGCATGCATATGCTAACAGAGAGAGTGTGACATTTCATAATGCCACTCAGAAAAGTGTGTGATCGGGGCATGAAAATCATTCATTTCTCAAGTGTTTTACATAATATTTTCAGATTTCATTTGACTGGAGGTAACTGAAACCATAGTGAAGGAAGTCGACAGTAACAGAGGATTCTTTCATCTTTCTCTTTGATTCCATTTCTCCCTTTCCTTTCCTTCCTTTACATTCTATATACTTTCCCCTCATCCTGTCCCTGTCCTTTCCCTTCCCTGGGTTCCCTTCCCTTCCTTCCTATTCTGTCTGTTCCCCTTCCCTCTCTTCCTTTCCCTTGGATCTTGCTTTGGGAGGTCAGGTTGTGCATTCTTCTAAAAGCAGTATTTGCATATTGATTTTAAGAAGTAGATGAAGCATCTGTACATATGACAGCATCTACTTCATCATTGCATGGAAAGTATTAACAACATGATGGTAAGAGTGAGATTTAGGGTTAATTTTTCTTTTAGCTACCCTGAGGAAAACAATGCCAGTTTTGGAAAATTATTTTCTCTGTATTAGCATTGCTTTCTTCTGTTGCTGGTTAGGGATTCCATAATTGCTCTACCTGGATAAAACAACATTGATAGTTGTATTAGAATACAATTTAGTATTTTGAATACATTGAACCTTGAAGACTGATGGAACCTCATGGGTCTCAAGTGTGATTATTCTGACTTATTCAAAACAATATTCCTATAAGTCTGTTTAATTTTTTTCTTTTCTTGTGAGAAAGCTGAGCTCTAAAAGCTGTTGTAATGAACCACAGCTTTCCCAGTGCATTGAGACAAATCTATGATTAATCAATCCTCTTTTCACCTGCAGAAACTTGATTGTCTAGGAATGTATCCTTTAAGTGGGAGTAAGTTAGGAAGACCTACCTAAATATGCATTAAATATGGATGTGCTATTAAATAAGCAATGGAAACACTTCTGAATTCAACTGAGTTAGGCTCAGAACTGATTACAAAGGTCTTTTAGAGATGCACAGTATCTCAACCATGGGACAAAACCAAACAAACACAAAATCTATTGTAACCAGTTTGGGGAAAGCCATAAAAATAATACATGACAAATAGGAAATCCCTTCAGTGTAGACACTCCTGACATCTGTCTAGCTTTCCTTTAGAATAAAAATCTTTCTAACCTTGTGTTTATTCTCTCGTTGTGAAATAATTGCAAACTGCTTAAATAAAGTATGCACTTAGTGCAGCAAGAATACCTCTCATTGAGTCCAATTACATAGACAAATAGGTCTATTAGAGAGATTTTAGGAGCTGAATCTAACAGAGAGCAGAGACATTAGTCCAGCCCAGGGAATAACAAAGACCCCACTGGGAGATTCTAAATTGACCTGGATTGAGTTGAGACTGAGTATTAAGCTATATTCCTTTACTAGCAAGGACATAAGGTGGCCTAGATATGGCTCTCACTGAAAAAAAAAAGTGCCTCAACTCATGATTTACATTTGCCGAACAGATGGGTACTTAGGGGATACATGAGAGAAATTCATGGACAGAATTAGAGAAAACAGTAAGAAATTGACTCTCAAAAATTAAGGGTAGGTGAAGGGAGTAACATCTATAATGATAATCATAAAATGTTAAGTCCAAATTAGACACACACACAAATAAAATTTAACAGAAAAAATGACAGAATAAATAGCGGTTAAAAACTAAATTTCTATGTTCCAATTCCACTTTTCCACTTACAAAATACTTATGAAATTCTATTATTTACAGGAATGTTTGTGTATACATACATATAAATGCATATATGTGTGTGTGTTCATGTGCATATGCACCCACACAACTTAAACAGTTCCTGCCAATATTAAATCTTTAATAAATGCAAAATGCTGAGGAATTTATTGTTGTTCTCTCAGCTGCTGGGCTATGCACTCTAGAAATGTTTATAGAGGTTAAAGTGTAGCATATGGCAGTCAGAAAAGCCCTAGAATTAAGAGGCCATAAAGAAATGAAGGTAAGAACCAGGCCATTAGAAAACTGGACCAGATGAGTGACTAAAATGTGGCCCAAGGAATTAGACTCAAGCCTTGAAACGCATGTTGAAACAATCAGTTTTTGAGTGCATTTGTTTATACTCACACCATGCTTTCTTATTACTTATATCTTCTGTCCAATGAACTAAAAGTCCCATTCCACAGAGCTAGTCAACCAAGGAAAATGGTATAATTGACTACTGTGAAGAAAATTGTTTGACAAACGCCAGTACATTCTCTCTGTTGTGTTAGACAAAAAATAAAACATCTTAGCTATCCATTATCTTCACTAATAGGCTTTCAACACCAACAACACTAAACAAGGAAAACCTAACTCCCTGTTTTACAGGAAAAATGTTCTGCAGGGCAAGGGCACAAAGAGTGAGCACATAGTCATAGAGAAAGCAGCCCTCTTGTTCATGATGAAGAAAACTTGCTTTTTGTTGGGTAAGGTGGGTATGAAAACGAAGACTGCTCCGAAATTATCCTTGATAGCTGGGATTCAGACTGAATCTTATCTGCATACACATCAGAAAATTCTGTTGTAAGGGAAAGGTGATTTTTTTTTTCTTATGGAATTCCTGGAAGTTCATGAAGCATTTAAAGAGCCTTCTACTTCAGTGCTAGTCCTCAGGAAACTTTCAAAACATGTCACCTGAGGTTTCCTGGAATGACTGCCCATGTAATGTGAAATTTGAGAATTCCCAGTAGCTTTGAAAGATGAAAGTTACAGGAGAAATAAAAGGTATATTTTGTGGGTAGAAGAGCTGTTTCTAATATATTAGAGATAGTGTAGCCAAAAAGTACAAGCTGTGCTCTTTAACACCTCAAATTCAAGCAAAGAAATTGTACATTTTCTGTGGTTTGATAGGCAGCAAATATTTCTAGGAATGTCTTTATTATAAAGCACATTGAACCCGGAGCCTCTCAAGGATTTTAATACCGAGATTGGGAATGAGTGGAACTTGAAGAATTGCTATTACTATTATAAAACCCCCAAATCCTACCAAGAAAAATAATAGAGGACCTTTCTCCCTAATGATGATTGATTCTATTCTGCCTCACATCCTAACCTCCCCAAAGCCATTTGGCTTGCATATCCCTATCAATTCTCTTAAGATCCAACTGTTGGAAAATCCAGAGTGAAATTCAAATTTCAAAAGACACTAAAAATCTGATAAGTATTATCATGTGCTCAAAAATACAAAAATATTTCTCATCTCCATATACAGAAAATTGAAGAAATAATTATATATGATGCACAGTGGAATATATATCAAACACTCTAGGAACAATGGGTAAAAATTCGGGTCTTTCTAAACTAAATACCAATGACCAGAACTTCTGGACTCAAGGATTAATCATGGAGGTAGATGGGATGAAATCTAAACCCAATGGCAGTGTTGCAAATGAATGCTCTTGAACAAACACAGTGGATTGTTGTTTCATGAGGACTTTGGACAATATACTGTCCTGAACCACAATTCTATAAACGTATCAACTGAAGGTCAATTGATACATCTACAACACAACTCCTGCACCTAAGGCTCAGGGGTCATTTCCGTAGTGGGATTGGCAAGATGGTAAGAGCCAGAGAGGATCGGGGAGTTTGCTATTGGATTGTGTCCTAGGTATGTCAGAAGCTACATCCGTAAAGCCTCACTGGAGGGACTGCCTACATGTCAGCTAAAGGAAGACGGCACCAATAAGCATGCTGACATAGAAGGGGGGAGCTCAAAAGGTCTCGGTCTTACACCAAGAAATACAGGCAAGTAGAGGAATGTTGACGTAGGGGAAAGAGTCATCCCCAGGGAAGAACACACCCATTGGTTAGTCAATACCAAATAGTCATCCCTAAAAAGTAACGTAAATGAACTGAGCACACTGTATTTATATATTTTGGGGTGTGTGTGTGTGTGTGTGTGTGTGTGTGTGTGTGTAACAATAATTAAATAAAAGGCTATGAATTTGAAAGAGAGCAAGAAGGGGGTTACACAGGAGGATTTTGAGTGAGGAAAAGGAAGGAATAAATGATTTGATTGTATTATGTTCTCAAAACATTAAAAAAAAGAATTAGAAAAATTACAGTTGGGCTTTGCAGTGCATGCCTGTTTCTCTAGCCCTTGGAAAATGAAGGCAGAAGGATCAGGGGTTCACCATGATTCTTGCAACATAGTAAACTAAAGGAAAAGCCAGCAGGAGCTCCATAAGACTGTCTCAAAGTAAAATAAAATCCTTATCTTTTGATTCTCTAGTGAGTGTTATTTTTTAAAAGTAACAGTTTTTACAACTTTCAGGCTTATATTCCATTATCTGAAAAGGTACAAACGGTACCCAGGTTTGAATGTCCTGGGGAATGGATGAGGTACTGAGTGTATAGATGACACAGTCCAGCTCAGCAGCTCTAAACTTACATTCATGGTGTGACAAGTGCCATGTTCAGTAAGATTAGGATGCATGCAGAATAACATAATGCTAGAGGTATGGTGACATGGAATTTATCATTTTTCCTTAAAATGAATTTTAACTTATTCATTTATTTGTAACATTGTTTTATGACTTTTTTCTGTTTCCCCAAAACTGGGTTGAAGCTTAACAGTCAAACACAAAAATTGGGAATTATAAATGCAAATCCACATTTACCTGAGACTATTATCCACACCACAAGATTCAATGTGGATTTGAAGAAAAATGAGAGAATTGGGAAATCTGTTTACTACCTTTTAGCTTTATCTACCCCAGGCAAGTTTCTCAGCATCTTTAAACTCCTGTTTTGATGTCTGTGAAATGAGGATAACGCTCCACAGGGGTGTGGAAAGATTAAACATGACAGCTGGCATAAAGCATTAATACAACATTAATATTAATACCGGCCTAATTGTATTATCTTGGGCAATTTAACCTTTGAAATTTGTTTCTTCACCTGAAAAATATGAACAATCCCTTTCACTTTCAGAGTGTTGTTGTGGCAATTAGTTGCAATGTGATCATCCTCTTACCAACCATTGTTAGAAGAGTGAAAATTGATGAAATTGACCATCAGTGTTTCCATAAAACTAACACAGTTCTAGCAAGATATGAAGAAGTAGAGCAAGAGTAGAATTCTACCAGAGGTATCATTTTCATTGTGTTTATTGCCAAATGATGAGAATGAATGCCATTTGTAAAAACAGGCACAGATAGTTAGACATATTGTCAATGTTCAAAGAAAAATGTATAATGCATAAGACAGTATGTCAAGAGGAATGTCCATAAAATATGAAAAATTCTGAGATGCAGCTTTCTGGGCACTTAGAAGAAAACATACTATCCTTGACCCTTAAATATATGTCAGTTAATAACAATTTATGCTGGGGCAAGGGTTAGATTTCCAACATTTAGTCCAGGAAATGAAGTAAACGGTACCCAGAGTCTTCAAAAACATTTCTGTTAGGTTTAAGAATCTCTTCTCAATAATTAAGAATATAATTAAGCCTAAATGCATACATTAACATAAAAGTTTTAAACTCAAATAAAATACCAGAACCCAAATCATAAAGTGGCAAAAAATGATGGGATGGACAAATTAACTAATGCCAAATAAGTGCATTATTCTAGTCCTGCCCCAACAACTATAATCAAGTGTGGCATCCACACTGATGTTGGGTTAGCTGCACATACACTTGTTGTAAAGTGATGGTCATTTTATCTCTGTGGTCCTTCTCAATAGTGTATTACACCTGTAGTACTGTCTTAGTTAGGGTTTCTATTGCTATGAAGAGACAGCATGACCACAGTAATTATTATAAAGGAAAACATTTACTTGGGGCTGACTTACAGTTCAGAGGTTTAGTTCATTGTCAGCATGGGGTTAGGGCATGGTGGCAGGTAGGCAGACAAGGTGCTGCATAGGTAGCTGAAAGTTCTACAACCAGATCATCAGGCAGCAGGAAGAGAGAAAGACTGGCCTGGCTTGAGCATCTGAGACCTCAAAGTGCACCCCCAATGAAACGCTTCCTCCAACAAAGTCACATCTCCTAATAGTGCCACTCCCTATGAGCCTATGGGAGCCATGTCATTCAAAAAACCACAAGCACCATAAGAAAAACGTCTTAAATGTTGTTTGGCTTGAACTGTTTGGGGGGCACCCAGACAGAGGAATTGGGATTCATCCCTGGTGCATGGGCAGGCTTTTGGGAGCCTGGTGTATGTGGTGTGATATCTTGTGCAGCCTTGGTGCAGTGGGAGGAGCTTGGATCTGCCTCAGTGTGCTGGGTTCTGCTGACTCCCCATGAGAGACCTTGGTTTGGGGGATGTGGGGATGGAGGGTGGCTTGGGAGGGAGGGCTGAGGGGTGGGAGGAGGTAGGAAGTGGGATTTGTAGGTGATATGTAGAGTGAGTAGAAAATTTCTTAAAAAAGAAAAATGAAAAATAAAGAAAAAAGAAAAAAAAAGAAAAACATCTCAAAACTCACAGCTGAGGGACACTTTACAAGTTATATGACCAAAGAAAATCCTAAACAGACTATTGAGCACATGATGGTCTTCCAGAGGTAATCATAATCAATATGAACATTAGGTAAAAAAAATTTAAAACATCAGAATAAAATGTAGACTCTAGTAAATGATTATGATAATGATATTAATATTTTAATATCAGTTAGCCATACACAAGAAAAATGTGTCTTCCTTATCAAAGAAGTTAATAATCAGAGAAATTCAGTGTAGCCAATAGGGGAGCTCTATACCATCTTAACTTTCTTCTTGTAAATGAATGTAAAAATTGGAGATGACACCGTATGTTACTTACTAGGAAAATAGTGGTTCTCTCCTTATTTAAAGTTGACAAAATTTGCATCATAGTATTATTGAAAACTTTATTTTTTCTTATACATATTAATAGAGATAAAGAATTTTACATGATCAGTAAACTTTATTATGACAAAAATTATTGACTCATAAAGTCAATGATTTACCCTAAAAAAATGAAAATGCTAAGTATATGCATATATGTTTTCTGAGGCATAAAATATAATATTATGACAAAATACTTGTTTGTTTTTCCCCTAAATGACACAAAGAAAGAAAATCAATCATCAAAATGCTTTTTTCAAAAAATAACAGAGAATTATTCTAATAATTCTAAAGAACATTGAAGACTTTGCTTCAACCAGAATTAAATATATCTACATGTTCACACTGAGAAAAACAACATCGCCCACCTCTTAGCTGGCTGAGCACTCCTCAGGTTTCAGTCCCTAGCAACATTTCCTTTGATCACTCATTCCTCAGTGTCAATGTCACAGCATAATAACTTTAGAACTACATTGCCATTTTCTGAGCTTCTAAAGCCGGTTTGGCCAAAGAGATATACTGGTTTTAGTGGTAGGAGGATAAGTGAAATCAGAGTTAACTTCCTCCCCTCTTCTTTCCTAGTAGCATCTCCAGGAACCAAAATATCTTATCCTTGGGTGCTGGGTGCTGCCAGACTCATGGGTTCTGCTTAAACCATCCTGCCCATTGTCATATCAAGTTCTTATTGTTGCCCAGAAGCCCTTCATCTCTTGTGTGAATCATAATGTTCACTCACTTACTTTACTTTAAAAACTCAGGGCTAGGGCTGGAGAGATAGATCAGCAGTTAAGAACACTGACTATTCTTACAGAAGACCAGAGTTCAATCCCAACGCCACTTAGCAGGTCAAAACTAGCTGTAACTCCAGTCCCAGGGGATCTGATGCCCTGTAGTTAACTCTGCAGGCAACAGGCATGCATGTGATGCATAAACATACTTGCAAACAAAACAGCCATACATATTAAACAAATAAAATTGAAAGAAAAAAACCCTTAAAAATCCCTAAGGGTTAGAAGCTTTTTTTACATGATTCTATCTTGACTTATATACAAACTGGTGTTAATGTAAGAGGCATTGTTTTCTGAAATATGCTAAGAATTACAACAGTCAAGGCAGTCATATCTAATAATTTTGGTCTCTCAGTAATGTTTTGCAATAATTCTCTGATAAGAAGTATTCTATCATGTATCTATCTGTCCATCCATCCATTCATCCATCCATCCATCATCTATCATTTATCTACCATCTATCTCTATATATAGTCTATCTACATTATCATCTATCCATCATTTATCTATCTATAATCTACCTATCTATAATCTACCTATCTATCTATCTATCATCTATCATCTATCTCTGCATCCATTCATCATCTACCTATCATCTATATTTCAACTCTATTACATATCAGCCATCTGTGGTTAATATAAATGCTCACCCTCCTATTACTACTTTCAACCAACACTTATGCATACAGAGAAAAGCTATGGACATCTGAATATTTATGCTAAGGTATTCCTTTGGTTGTACTTGTATATTTAATCCCTGAGATTCTGCACAATCTCTGACAACTCCCCCAAGTTGCTGTGAAGTATATATTTTTTAAAAATGGGTTAGAGACAGGGATGCACAGATTTGAATGTCCACTCAGGCACTTTTATGTCTGACTCTTATCTATTGAACACTTAAGATTATATTAGTAGTTGTGCTAATATGGAATCATGTTTTTAACTCAAGATTTGTTAGTGCGAATTTCTTTCAATCAAAATACTGACTTTCACATGACTGATTTTTTCTGTGTTCCAGGAGTCATATATATATATATATATATATATATATATATATATATATATATATATATATATATAGAGAGAGAGAGAGAGAGAGAGAGAGAGAGAGAGAATTGCGAACAGTTTCTAGTTAACAGATACCTGCAAAACTGAACCTCTGAGTGGTGTCCTGAGGCTTCTGAACTCTGTGACTCAGCACTTTATCAACAATCTGTCAGAGATGCAATTTCTTTGCATGAGTTAAATACTCAAGACTAAACATAGTGTCCAAGTATTTACTGAACAATGAGAAAGTATCAAAGTTTGATTTGGGCTCTGGGAATACAAAAATTAATAAGTAATCTCTACTGCACAGACATAAACACAGTAGACAGCACCTGTCTGAATTGTCTATCAAAAGAAAGGGATAAAGTTTCCCCAGGGAATCCTTAACCACAGACCAAATTGGGTTTTCTAATTGAATTTGTATTATCAGTATGTCCTTCCCACAATCACACAAAAAAGTGGATATTAAGCCTAGAGCAGTCCCAGGTTAATAATGCCACAGCAATTGCTTGCTCAAGTGTAATTTCTGTCCAGGGGCAGATGTTTTAGTATCAGGTCTGAAAACAAAGTTTCATTAAGTATAATCCCATTATTTTATGATTTAGAAGTATTTAAGGTAGACTGTTTAGGAAGAAAAGCTCCTATGATTGAGAATAAATAAGTAATTACAAATAAATCTTCAAGGTATATAATTGACAGATTGGTCAGGTATGAAATGCTAAATATTTCAATATATGTAAATAAATCAATTAATATATAAAGAGACGGTGATCCCCAAGCTTGGTAAATAAAATGATGATTTACCAAATTGAAAATACAATAAATCTGAAATTCACTGTCCATTTATATCAATAAATAGGCAAAAACATGTACTATAACATTACAGAATAAATGCAAACAGACATTAAATTATACTAATAGAACATAAAAACTGTAGTTTTTAAAGATATGCTAAAGGTAAAGTGAGCCTCACCATACAGTGAACTAAATGCAAGCACAAGGAAGAGTGGGGTGGGAAGATGGAGGGACAAGACATGGCCTTTAGGTATGGAACTTCTCTCATGTAGGAAAGTGAAGTCAAGGTCTGAGATAAAGAGCAATCAAATGCAGAGTATGGTGCAGGGCAGATCAGCAGGAGTCTAGTGTTACTGTGTTGTAGGTGCAAACCTTGTAGAACAGAGTGTGAATTGGTTAACCAGCAATACATGCAAGAAACAACACCCCAGATATATTAATTATAGGTAACTATTTGGGAGTCTCCAAAATCAAAATGGTCATTAAAGCTGGAGGAAGAGATAAAACTGTTTGGAAAAAAAGATTACAGAGAAAAATTGAAGGTTTGGGGATAAGTGTTCAGGAAATCTAAAATTCAATGAATAACCTAGGAAACATCGTCAACAAAGGTGGTGACGACATGGCCACTTTCACATAGTTTAAACCAGAACATACTGTTCTGTGAGTGTTTTGAGAAGGCAGAAATAGTAAGCCTCTGAAAGGGAATAATTAAATAGCCCTTTGGATGCAGCAAACCTGAGGTATTTGATAAATGTATGAACACAAGCTTTAGTTGAGTGAATCTAGAAAATGGTCACATTGGAGTGAAAAGTGTTTTGTTTTTGTTTCTGTGTTTTAAACAGAGAAAATAGACACATTTGCAGTAGACTAGAGTCAGTGGAGAGGCTCCTAATTGGATGAAGTGTTGAGAATAAGAAACTGAGTGCTCAGCCCAAAAGGGAACATCTATATCAATACAACCATGCTCAAGGCTCAGGGATCACTCCAGAAGAGGAACAGAAGGAACACAGGAGTTGGAGGCTGGAGAAGGGTGCTGTTAAATACTGTCCTTTGGACATGGCTAAGGAAATCAACCTCATAGCAGCCATGTTTACCTGCATATGACCCATATAGATCAAGCCAGCCAAAATTCTGGCATATGGGAAAGATGATCACTGGGCCCAAACTCATGCCATAGAGTCATTAGCAGAAGATATTTGGTGAGATTTTTAAAGATGATGTCACTGGTAGGTTTCCCAAGTGCCAGCGGATGATCCCACAACCAAGTATAAGTGGGAAGTCCTAACTGAACTTGATGTGTTAGAAAAAAAAAGACATAGAAATAGGAGGAGGTGTATTAATAGGCACAAGGGAGAGAAAGGGAGTAAGTGGTAGACATGATCACATTCCATGTGTACATATATGGCATTCTAAAAATAAAGAAAAAAATAAACCCATAAAAACACCATCCACCCAATAAACAATAATAGTGATTTTGGAAACTAGTGTGAATGAGGATTATTGTTTCATGGGTAAGTTTGTTTAAAACTTAATATAGTTACATACATCAATGAGATTAGAAATATATATATAAAATAATATAATATGTAATATTATAACATATATAAAGATATCCATGAATATGGGAAAGGATTTGGTATTATATGTTATTTTTCTGTTGCTGCAATAAAATACTATGACCAAACTACTTAGATTTTTTTTCTTTTGCTATGGGTTGACAAGTCATGCAGCACATGGCCAAAGCAAGAAGCTGAGAGATCACATCTCAACCGCACAGATGAAGCAGAGAAATCAAGCAGGATGTGCAGCAAGGCTATAAGCCCTAAGTGCACTCAGTGAGTACTTCTTCCAGCAAACCTGAACTGTCTAAGGGTTCCATTACCCCCAGAGTAAGACTACCAACCAAGGAGCAAGTGTTTAAATACCTGACAATATGGGGGCATGTCTCATTCAAACAAAAGATGCCAAAACAGGTGTGTATTCCAAACAATGAGAAACATGCTTTTTACCACAGTGTTTTCCAAGGTGGTATTTGTAGCCTGGTAGCACCAGTGTCATTCAGGAATCATTTAGAAGTTTGAAATCCTTTGGATGTGTACAGTGGTCAGTAAGTTGATAAGCATTCCATGTGATATTGGTTCACATTAATATTTGTAATTATTGGCCGGGCAGTGGTGGCGCATGCCTTTAATCCCAGCACTCGGGAGTCAGAGGCAGGCGGATCTTTGTGAGTTCGAGGCCAGCCTGGTCTCCAAAACGAGTTCCAGGAAAGGCGCAAAACTACACAGAGAAACCCTGTCTCGAAAAAGCAAAAAAAAAAAAAAAATATTTGTAATTATTGATGAGTCACCAGGAGAAAGATAATGAGAAGTCAGGTATGAGTTGAAATCAAGAAAGTTCTCATATGATGCCATATATTTCCTGGGTTAAGGAGGAGACACTATCCAATGGTATAAAAGCACAACATTGATGGACCTCATTTAAGGAGTAAAGATGTTTCATGCAGAGAAAAACTGATCTGAAATGATGTATAGTAGCTACTCGCTGAACCAAGGCTGGTTTGAAGTTGATAATCACTCATTAATAGTGGTATGAACAGAAACCATTGTGGGAACATGTCCTGTACTCCTAAGCATCACAGGTGGATGTGTGGGGAAAGCATGTTGCTGTCTATTGATGTAATGAAGGTCTGTGGCAGAGTGATAGTGAAATTATCAACTCCAAACATAAATAAAGCAAAATCATAAAATGATGGAAAATTTAAAAATGGCTGCCATTGTCCAAGTGTATCTTTTTAAATTACAAATAATTTTTTAGGATATTTGCTAAAATTGATAAGGCACTGATAAGATTTTGTTGAACTTTTGGAGTATGAGTGGAGTATGAGTATGCCATTGAAGATGGGCATTATTTGAGAGGTGATTCATGGTACCATGTAACTAAAATGCATTCCAGTGATTTGTGAATTTGGGTTTTCATGACCTTTTTTGGTCTCTTCCAATATTAAATAGTCTGTGTGACTATTGAATTCTGGGTAGTAATAGGGAAATATTTTAACATGCCTTTACATTAACACTCATGCCTCTCCTTTATCAGATTGTTCTTTGAAACTAGCGTCATATAAACCATCAAGCAGCTGTCTGCTGAGGTGTATGTGTTGATAAAATGCCATCTCCTGTCAAAAGAAGCGGTGGGGGGGCTTGTCATCCATATATAGTATCAAGTCCTTGCCATCCCCTGTCAAAAGAAGTGGAGGATGGGGCTTGTCATCCATATATTGTATCAAGTGCCTTGGAAATGCATTCCCCGGCACCAGCTGGAGTTTCACATGGCTGCTACTCCAGCTGGGAGCAGAGTGAACATAATGAGATACCCTAAACCAGTTTCACCCAGATAAATAACTCTCTAATTCCTGACCACACAGAAACATAAGGGAGAATGACATTTGTTAATATATCAGGTTCCATTATTAGAGTTACTCATTAAAAGCAATATGCAACATTCAAGTAATTACTGTGGATCTATTCTACCCTTACCAGAAATAATTATGAGAAGGCAAAGACTAAAAACACTTTCTCAAATCTTTGAAGACTATTATAACTCTCTTCAGATCAGACAGCTTATAAAGAAAAGAGAGGGCTATCTGGTACTTGTTTTTAAGACAATATAATTTTTATGTGAGAAATCCTGAAAACCATTTGGGTTTCTGTTTCTTTATTCTCAGACACCATAAGCTAAAACCTTCAAATCATCAGTTCTGCAAAATAAAAACAAAGGAGCCCTGAGTGCTTTCTGTTAAAAATACAGCATGGATGCTGAAGAGCCCATGAGGTGTCAAATCTACCCAATAAACTGTATGCAGCTAAGGAATGCTGAGAATAGGAGAAATAGTCTAGGTAGAGGGCAACAATTTGTGATCCAGTAGCAAATACTCAGCCTTGAAAACATACATACAAGTAACACTGTAGAGACTGAGCAGTCTGGACTTCTGTAATTTAGTAAATGTGTGTGTGTGTGTGTGTGTGTGTGTGTGTGTGTGTGTGTGTGTGTGGTGATATTTTATTTGTGATCTAACAAATAAAGTTTGCCTGGAGATCAGAGGGCAAAGTCAGCCACTATATTAAACATAGAGGTCAGGCACTGGTAGCAGACACCTTTAATCCTAGTATTTAGGAGGCAGAGACTCATCCAGTTCTCTGCTAGTTCAATGCCACACTGGGAAGAGAGCCAGGTGTGGTGGCGAATGCCTTTAATCCTTGCAATAGTTAATCATGGAGGGCTGGAGGGCTGTACAGACAGACAGGAAGTGATAGAGCTGGGCGAAAAGAGGAAACAATATAGCTGGGTGGCAAGAGAAAGTAAGATGGCAGGGCACAGAAAGGTATCTAAGGTGTGAGCATACAGGAATTAACTCTCTTGGGCTGAGGATTTCCTAGTGGTAAGAACTTATGGCTGGCTTGTTCTATTTCTGATCTTTCAGCTTTCACCACAATATCTGACTCCAGGCTTTTTATTAATATGACCTTTTAGCAATTCATTATATATATATATATAATGAATATATATATAATATATAATATATATATATATTATATGTGTGTGTATTACTAAATACATATATATATAAATACATGTATCTAACAACAATAAATGAAAAAAGATACCATGATCTTGAACAACAGTAGGGAGAAGTATATGGGGGAAGTTCAAAGGGAAAATGCTGAAAGGGGAAAATTCCTGCCAGAAAACTCCAACACGTTTTTAAATGCCAAATGATGAAATTGTATTATTAATAATCTCAAAATTATAAAAAGATATTTAGTAAAAGTAAGCCAATCTGCAATTCCCTAATTTTCTAACATTTTAAAAGCAACATGAAATCACAGGGTGACCTGTGTATTGTTTTGTATCATAATAGTTTAACCAGAGCTATGGGAGAGATGTGTTTTCTTGGCAAGAGTAAGAAATAATGATACAGAAGGAGCAGTATGTGATGTTTCCCATCTGCATCTCCACCCGGGGAACAGACTTCTTGTGGAAAGGCTTGGGAGTCCTGGAGAGAGACATGGAGACTGTGGAATAGACATCACTGGACCATGTCACTGCTCCACATGGGCATGTGTATACTTAGGAAAACTGACTTCACTCTCTGTGCTTTATTTCTTTTAAGTAACTTTTTTTTTCTTTTAACAATCTATTGTGTATAATGCTGTCATGTTTCTTGGTTAGATTTTCATTATTCTTATCATTTTAGTTGAGTAAAAGTCCCCTATTATTCTTGCATAATAAGCATTTTTACAGCCTTCAGAGGATAATTTTGAAGCTGAAAATTAATATCCTAGAAAGATCAGTTAATGAACAGGCAGAAAATTCCAACACCTTTTTAAATGCCAAAAGTATCTAAAGTGGAGGAGACTTATAACCAAGTGTTTCCATACATATTTTTGCAAATTATTAAAATAAATTTGAATGATAGTATCTCCCTTAAAAAGTGAATAGCCATTGGAAAGTTGAGACTCAGCATGTTATGAAATCATAACACTGAGCTGAATGAAGGAGAGAAATGAGGTTCATAAGCAATTCAGGGACAGAATCCAGAATGCAAATAGAAAGAATGCCACTGATTCCTATAATTAATATTTATGCAGCAGCTATATTTATGATCAATAGGGGGATGATGGATCAATTGTAAAGACTGTCAGCATATGTATACAAAAGGGAGAAGTGTCCCAGGAATCTATATAAGAATTCTTGCTAGAAGTGATAACAATTGTCTCATTGTTGAGTCAGAAGCATATTTATGAGGATAAGTGAGCATTAGACATGCAAATTGGAAATGGATATTTTGAAAAGTATGCCAATGTTAATGAAATAACAAATGGGAGGGGTCTGTGGAGATAGCTCAGAGGGTAATGTGCTTGTTGCTCAAACATAAGGACCCAACTCCTGATTACCAATACCCACATAAAAAAACAAAAGCAAACGTGACATTATGTACCTATAATCTCCATCCTTGAGCTGGACAGGAGAGTTAGTCAGCTAACTGAACCGCCAATCCAGCCAATCGGTGAGCTTTTGACTCAATAAGGAACTACCTCAGAAAATAATTTGTGGAGAGAAATAGAGGACTAACTGAACCGCCAATCCAGCCAATTGGTGAGCTTTTGAGTCAGTAAGGAACTACCTCAGAAAATAATTTGTGGAGAGAAATAGAGTAAGACACACAACAAGACCTAGAGCCCCAACTTGATCAGGTTTCTACGTGTGCACTCATGGCCTATGTACACCCACACATGCACCATACACATAAACACACATGTGTAAACCACATGCACCTACTAACACATTCATACACACACCACATGTAGGTACAATACACACACACACACACAACACAACACATATAGAACAATGCGCACACACACACACACACACACACACACACACCCCAAAGAAAGAAGTGATTATTTTTATTCTCACTATAACTAAGTATATATTTTTAGAATTTTTTAATATGGAAATAAAATGTATCTGAGAATAATATTCAGATGACTCAATAGGAAGTAAACATGTATTTAATAAAAGCCCATTGATAACACTTTTGTATATAATTGAGGTCATTGAGATATGGATGTGATTTTTATTAGTCTTTGTTTTTAAGGAGGTTCTACTCTACAGGTACACATGGAATGAATTAAGACCATGTGGCAAATGAAGAGACATATGGAGGAATAAACAATGGGACATAAAGCACAGAAACAGAATCAGTAAAATACATGCAGTCCGGTCTCTGTTGTTGCTATGGCAGATTACTGCAGGCTGGATGATTTTATAAAGATTAAAGCTTTATTTAGGCAGCCAGTAATAATAACCAAAGATAAGGTGGCCATCAGCCTGGAGGGGCTTTATGGGAGGGATTCAAGAGAGGGTAGTGAGAGGAGGCTTGAGGGAGGGGAAGGAAGAAGAAAGGGGTGTAATTCTATTTCAATTAAAATTGTGTTTATTTTATTTTTTGTTACTTTTATTTTGAGAGTATAAATTATATCAACTCTCTTTCCTTACCTCCCTCCAAACTCTCCAATATACCCCTCTTTGATCTCTTTCAAATTCATGGCCTTTTCTCATTAACTATTTTTATGTATATATGCACACATATGTACATATATATTCCTAAACACAACCTGCTCGGTGTGTACAACCCTCCTTATATGTTGTTTAACAAGCTTTGTTTGGCTCACGATTCTAAAAGTGCGAATTCCAAGGACATGGCTTCAGTAGCTGGTAAGCATCATTGAAGATCTTTTTGCTGCATCAGAACATGCCAGTGGGCATAGCATGTTGAAATGGAGCAGGCCTGACAGAGTTTATAGCAAAGCCACTCCCTTGATAAGCTAGTCAAGTCAGCAGAAGAGGCCTCAGAATGCAAGCATTTCCCAAATATACCCTTTTCAAATACCACTGATTTATAACTTTATAGGTAAAATCATGTGAATTTTCAAGGACAGAAATACAGACAGGGATTAAATTAGAGACAATACAAAGATAATTTACTGCTACTTTAAAATTAACTTATTGTTTGAAAATTTCAACTATTCATTTTATATATTTTGGTCACACCAACACAACCTCACTTACCCCTTCTCCCACCATCCTCCCCTCCTCCCAACAACCACCTTGCCACACTGTCTTGGCTCTTTCTTTGTTTTTGTTTTGTTTGTGATTCACTGAATTGATCCAAGGCTTTCTGTCTGGGCATGGGTATGGATCTATCCACTGGACCAACGATAACTCACTGAAGGCAAAGACCCTCCATCCCCCAGTAACTACCTATGGCCAGTGGTTTTCTGGGGAGAAGCAGGGCTCCATGAAGCTCTCTCATATTCATAACTGATCATCAACTGGTCCAATCTTGCACAAGTTCTTTACCAGTTATCACAGCTGCTGTGAGTTCATGACTGCACTGGCCATGTCATGCCTAGGAGGTAGCTTTGAAAGTCACTCTAACCAAGTAGTTCTCAACCTGTGGGTTGTGACCCCAACTATTTCACAATGGGTCGCCTAAGACCATTGGAAAGCACAGGTATCTACATTATGATTCATAACAGTAACAAAATTACAGTTATCAAATAGCCACAAAATAATTTTGTGGTTTGGGTCAACAAACCATGAGAAATTCTATTAAAAGGTCTCAGCATTAGGAAGGTTGAGAACACCTGCTGTAACCCATCATCAACAGCCAATTATCTTCAACATCTTTCATGATTCTCCACATTAACAGATTTCTCTGACCAGGGCAGAAGGCAACTGCAACTTACAAAAAGATAGGGTATAGAGTATTTCTTGAATTAGTAGCCTACCATTGAGAAGCATGTATCTCATCCTACCTTATGTCTACCTCCAATTCAGAACAATCAATGAGTATGACTTTTTCCACTCCGACTCTCTAGTCCCAGTGATTTTTATACCCTGAGTATTTACTACATCCATTATTAAAAATGAAAATGTATCATTACTAAGTTTTTCTATTTACTCTTTTGTCCAAAGCTGAGTTCACAACAGACACACATGATATACATGTGATGATTATCTACACAAACATTTTGCATTAACTTATTATTTTCAAAGCAGATGGGGGCTTTGTGTAATACTAGACACATGTCATTCCATCCTAAGGAGGAGAATGGGAGTTTTGGTTCCTGGGAGATCTAGTTTCCTTGGGGAAAAATGAGTTAAGAAAAATGTGAACAACAGAACAGATTTGTTGATGCAGAAGTTTGTTTAGATATGCACAGTTGTTTTGAAAGCCTATAAAATTGTTTGCACTCAAAATATGTGAAGAAGATAAAACAAAAAATTCTGCAATGTATCAAAAAGTATTCTGTGGAAGCTAGGCTGACTAGTTACCAGAATGAATAAGGGAAAGCATTTTTGGTGGATGTACATCTGTGTATCTTAAGTGTTTTGTTTAAAAAAAAACTGTCTTATGATGTCTAAGGATGTATCTTAGTTGATTGAATGTTAACCTAACATGCATGAAACCCTGGGTTCAGTCCCCAGGTTGGCATGCCAACTGGTGTTATCTTTGTTCTGGTGATCTTAAAACAAGCATGTTGTTGAGATTTGGGTGTAGTTTTCCTGTCATATAGGAAATGACATGACCATTTAGACACCCTTGGTCTTCTGGCTCATACAATATTTCTGCTTCTTCTTCCATATTGTTCCTTATATGTGCAGATTACATTGTAGATACATCAGTTGATGATGAGCATCACATGGTCATTAGTTCTAGGCATTTTGACTGGTTGTGCCTTTCTGTAAAGATTGCTATCTGCTGCAAAAATAAAGTTCCTTTCTGAGGAGTGAAAACTACACTTGTGGGTATGAGAAGAGTATCTATAATGTAACTGGGGATTATGCTGGTTTAAAAAGTTGCTGTAATTGGTTCTCCTGTAAGATCCATGACTTCCCTGGTCCCAGGGAGTTGACAATGTTTCTAGTACCAGGCATGATTCCCCTCTTGTTTGATGGATCTTACGTCCATTTAGACATCTGTTGGTTAATGCGAAGATCTAAGTACCACTGTTGTGCCTTTGTCTCTCATTGAAGCTGGGGCTCATCAATTTGGATAGGCTGGCTGGTCAATGAGCTCCCAGGACCTACCTTTCTCTGCCTTCCCAGCACGAGGATTACAGATATATACCACAGAGACTGACTTTTACTCAGGTGCTGGGGATCCACACTCACATCATCATGCTTGCCTGGCAAGAACTGTAGAGATGTGCCATCTTCCCAGCCCTTTTTTTTTTTTTTTTTTTGATATTTAACGTTTATGGGTTGTATGCTTACTAATACTTTGAGTTTAATTTGCTGTTCCTATTGTAGTTTATATGAGGACATTTACAACATTGGAGGTAAAGTTTTAGTTTTATCACAAGAGCATATTCTATCAATGCACCCTATGAATGTTGATATTGAATTTTATAGCCAGTATTGATTAGTATTAGGTTGTTTTACTGTGACGTACCTGCCATGTCTCCTATTTTCATACTTCACTTTGAGAAAAGAAATCATTATGTGTTGCTTGTTTTTAGATAGGATTTTGCTATTCCTAAATGAGGGTTTACTTCAACTTAATTTTATAAGCATGTATCATAGAAGTAAAGCATTTAATAGCATGATTAAACTTTAGAATGAGAGAGGGAGAAAAAAGAAAGAAATGAGTGAATTTTTGAGCATCTTCCACTTATTATTATTATTATTTTGTTTTTTCATGACTGGTTTCTTTGTGTAACAGGCCTGGGTGTCCTGGAACTCACTTTGTAGACCAGGTTGGCCTTGAACTCCTGGAGAGCCGCCTGTCTCTGCCTCCAGAATGCTGGCATTAAAGGCATGCGCCACCACTGCCCAGCACTTTTTATTTTTAATCCATGGGTTATTTAAATGTAGGCTCTTTAGCCCACACAAAACCATGCTGCTAAAGACAAGTAATTTTCATAGATTTCTAACTTAAAACGATCGTGGTTAATAGCAAGCTTTTCCTAATGTAGTGCTTTAAAGTTTGTTGAGATGCCCAAGTTTATCTGCAGATGAAATGTAATCTCTATTAAAATCTCAATGTCGTTCTTCCTAGAAATAGGGAAATACACTAAAATGTCTATGGTACCTCAAAGGACTCAGTATAACAAAGCAGATGAACAAGCTTAATAAGAAGGAGACATCGCAGTTTGTGATTTCAAAACATATACAATCCCAAACCCAGATATATAGGCCAACTGAACAAATATGAAACTCTACAAAGACAACCATCTGAAATGTTGTGAAGCTGTGAAATTCTTTGAAAAATCACCTGTGATTCTTATTATTATGATTTAACATACATTTTCACATTCACCTCAAACTTCATGTTACATAATATAATGGAATTCCTATCCCTCTCCCTCCTCACTTCTCTCTCTCTCTCTCTCTCTCTCTCTCTCTCTCCTCTCTCTCTCTCTCTCTCTCTCTCTCTCTCTCTCTCTCTCTCGTGTTTGTGTGTGTGTGTAGATGCACTTGAAGTCCAGAATATAATTTTAGACATCATTCTGTTCTTTAGGAACGTATCAGCCAGCGTCATTAATTTCTTTTCAGACATGGTCTCTCGCTACCCTGGAACTCTCCAGCTAAACTTGTTTGCTTGGACAACAAGCCTTGGGGATCTACTTGTCTCTATCTCTTGAGTGCTAGGATTAGAATATATTGTAATTGACTGTGTCACATGAGTTCTGGGGATCCAATTCATCTCGCAGAGGCTCCCTGATTCTATTTTCATTAATTTCCAGTTTTCTATAAAGCCCAAATAGTTTTTTCTTTATTTCAGATCTTTTCTAGAAATTCTATGTGGTTCATTGCAAAGATTTCTATTTCTCTTCTTCCATTTCCTATCTCAACATTCATTCTGGGCAAGGCTAATTTTAATCTAATTAAACAAAAGATTTATCAGCCCTGTCAGTTATTCTATCTGGGGCATTTGGGTTCATGCGAATTTCTTACCATGGATCTCTTTATAATGTGCCCCACATGAGGAGCAATTGTGGGAGGTTGTCTGGAATTAGCATGGGAGACTCTGTCCTTTTCCTGAATGTGCCTCTTTAGTTGTGTCCATGGCTTGGGTTGGTAACACAGGTCATACTGTGGTGTAGTCATTGACATGCATGTTAGCCGGAGTCACCTCAGGCTGTTCTGGGTCTTCTCTGTGTGTCAGTAAGTGCAGAGAGGACAGGATTTGAAGAGCTACCATTTCTTTAACATCTGAAAAGCTCAGTCTCTCAAAACATGTGTGATTTCTCCTGACTCGTGTTTCTTTTTGGGTAAGTCCACCACGCTATGAACAATGACCCCTTCTTTCTCCTGGAAGTTCACAAGAGATGAAACCGAGTCGGCTCAGCAAGAGGACTAGTGCTAGACTCCACCTCCTCTTCTTACCCTGCAGTGCTTCCAGACAGCTGTTTTATAACATTTCAGGATTTTTTCTTATCTACAGGAGGTCATTTTAGTAAAGCTCTTTATCTTTGCCTGTAGACATTTTTAAACTTTTCTGAACTTAAATAGGATGTCTTGCTTCTTTTTTTTCCTCCCTGTAAGAACACTAATACTTGTTAAAACATATATTTTGGGGGGTTTTTTGGGATTGGAAAAGTTGTCTTTAAGGAAAGACAGATCTGTGCATTTCATGTGTTATAAAAGTCTTTAGATATATTTAATGTTTCAATTAATGTATAATTAGACTTATTATCTTTTAGGAAATGTACTATATCTATGTGGATATTGTTGGAAAAGGAGGAAATGTACAGAAATAAATGCTTTCAAATAACTCTAGTTTGATGAAAGAAGATGGCTGCTTCTATGTTCTTTCTCTTTTATTATTTCGTCTTTCATATATTATATCCAGACCTCCATTTCCCCTCCCTCCTCTCATTCCAGCCCCACCCCATTCCCTGTCCCACAGTTCCACTCCTCTTCCTTTCTCTTCAGAAGAGGGCAAGACTTCCAGAGTTATCAACCAAATATGATGTAACAAGTTATAATAAAACTAGGCACATCCCCCTAATATTAAATCTGAGCAAGGCAACTCAGTAAAAAGAAAAGGGTCCCAAATTAGGCAAAAGAGTCAGAGACAGCCCCTGCTTCCACTGTTCGTAGTTCTACAGGAACCTCAAGCGAGACAACCATAGTATGTTCTGTCTTTCATCCATCTATAAATGAGTACAATATATGACTGTAAGTATAAAATGAGTAGTGAGGACATTTAGCCAGATTGTACAGTTTGCCTAATACCCAATTTAAGAACTTAAGTTTGTAAACATACATTTTTTTTTTTACTTACACCAGAGGTTTATTTGAAAACAGAGAACATGGCAAGTAAATTCAAGTTCCTTGCTTCATAGAAGTTTTACACTTTCCCTCCAGGTCAGAATGAACCATCGCCATTCTTTGGAAGTTTAGAATGTGGATCTGGTATTTCCAGGTGGGAAGGGGGCATTTGAGATTGCCCAGAGTGACACATTCTTTAGTGAAGAGCATCATAGCAATATTAAAAATAATCCTGAAAATATTGTCCTCACCCATGTAAAAAATCTTTTCTGCACATAAAAGAGGAAAAGTCACAAATGAACTTCGATCCAATCTAGGGTTAAGCAATTACATAACTCATATGTTGCATCACTAGGTGTAGACAAATTCTCTTTCTAAAGAGTCAATGAGCCTTTTGTATCAAACATGTCAACTCCATAGTAAACTTTGCATCTTCTTTCAAAATTATCTCTGACTGCAATTCCTTATTTACCAAGTTTGCTAGATATAAACCTTGTCTTCTAAAGCTAGCTTCCAAGGACCCTGCTTGCCTCTCATCTCTGCTAAACACAACACATATACTTCATCAGTTAATGACAGCCTGGCCCACCATACCACCATATGGTAAATGCCCCTGTCCTAGCTAAACCAACATCTATAGTTTTTTTTTTCTTTCTATGCATAGCACCTACAGTCTTTAATGATATTTTTCACTGAATCCCTTAAATTGCTTAATTACAAGAAAAGTTGATTACCAAAGTCTCACATGATGGTTACATGTTAAGAATGAAAGTAATGTTTATGAATTTCAATTTTTTGGATGTAAAAGTGCCTCCAGACTTTTAAACCGGTAAATGAAATTTCAAAGGAAGAGAATACGAATTTTTACTTCCTTAACTATATAAGTGTGTGTTGATGTTGGTTCCATGTCAGGGATAAATTGAGACCAAAAAGGTGGAAAAAAAGGGCTGAATCTCAATCTCATACTCAACCTACAATGGATGGTTAGGGTACCTTAAAACCATACCCATACTGAAACCAATTACAGACACCATCATGAGAGAGCCACTCAGAGCCTTTACAGGCATGGAGAAAAGGTCACAGGTGAGCCAGTACTTAGCGTGAATGGCAAGGCTTAGAGGATTCTTCAAAAGAAGGAAGTGGCAGATATTAAGGAATCAGGGAACTTCAAACACTGAAGGAAAGGGCTGTTAATAAAGTACCAGAAGTCTTGAGAGAGGGAGCAAATGGCATCTGAGAAAATTGACAGTAGTCATTTAAGAGCCTGGATGATTTCCTGCTTGCTACCAGAGAGATGAGGATGGGACCAAACAGGCAAAAATGGCACTGTGCAGAAGAGAGGTACAGAAAGAGGGAGACCATAAGAATGGATTCCTCTGACCTTTAGCACACCACACACACACACACACACACACACACACACACACACAAAAAAAAAAAAAAAAAAAAAAAAAAAAAACAACAACAACACTGATTCCAGATTCCAGAGCATCTGCTAACTCTGGCTCATGGTTGGAGGACATGTATTTCCTCTAGGACCTTGTAGTGTGTCATAGCTTTGCCTAAATAAATGGAAACCCCAAAATTATCATGCATAACAAATTCTGAGATCTTAAGGATACATTCACTTATGCAGGCAGTTATCCATCTATCTAGTCTTCTGCACACATCCAATCTTATGTTTCATGAAAGTCACAGAGAAGTCACAAACACAGCTCATCACAGTAGCTGGATACATTGTCACGGGAATGCATGGAGGTTGCAGCCTAGGGGCGGATGTCAGGAACAGGTTCCAAACAGAGATTTGCCTGAACGGCGGATTAAGGGATTCAGGGAACTGAAAGAAACAGTCCCAGATGCCAAGACCCAGACAGGTGGAAATAAAGATAAAGATATATCTATGTAAAGTCACATTTCCTGGGGACATATTTCTGGAAAGCGGTGTAGCAATAGTAAAAAAAAATGAATGGAGTAGATAGCCAGATGAATGTGAACTTGAAGTCATTTGCTGCCAAATACTAGCATGTTAACTTTGGTCTCAGATACATCAGTCAAGTTCGTGGTTGTTTTTAGAGGGTTAACTGTGCCTCTCAATTGGTTTTAGGATGATTAAACATTATCATATCTGTAGGCTCTTGAACACTACCTGGCATCTCACTGTCCTGCTGCCAGTTGGTAGCCATGGCTCAGACATTAGACAAAAGATTCCTAGACAGTGTCTCCCACAAGCCCTCCTCTGGATTCTTTCCTACAGATGAAGGAACAGAATCTTGCAGCTGCCAGTTTTGCTCCAAGGGTTAGGGATGCAATGCTAGTGCCAATGATTAAAAACATGAACAAGAAACTGGCTGGGTTGGAAGCATGGAAGTGCATATTTGTAGAAAGCTGCCTGGGGACCACAGAATCAGAAAATCCTCAGAGAGGTAGGGGAGTGGCGGTGTAGGGAGAGGATGATGGACAAGGGAGAGAGAAAGAACAAAGCATATCAGGGAATTGTTAAACCATCCTGTGGTTTTGGGCCCTTGTATGATGGGACTATGAATGATAATACATTAGGAAACACGGTAATATCCAGAAACTGAAGAGGTTTACTTAACTTTCACTCTCTGTACAACTGAGATCTAAGGATTTTGACTTTTGGAAGCTACTGAACCTGCCTAGTGTATAAGGACTCTGGCACTGAGTTGGTGGCAAAATAAATTTACTTACATTTTATATTATAACCTGGATATATTTCTGAAATTCAGGGACTGACTGGTATACTGACATAGAAACTTTTGCTCAGAAAGTGATGCCACTTTAAAGTAGTCCAGACAGCTTCTAAGGAACTGGGTGGTTATACAGGCACATAGGACCTCCACCAAAAAATACTTGCAGTAGTGTAGTATGAAAATCCATCAAGCTAGAAACAGAGGGCTCCTGAGCACAGTATGTGTCTAGAGTAAGGAACACAGCTCTTGTGAGATGAATCAGAAGAAAAAAAGTGTAAAATACTCCCCCATATTAGACACAATTTTTCTTTGTTCTCATATTCCGTCATGACCTCTCCATCCATTTGATGATAATAATGACACCTTAGACTCTTTGGCACTCTCCTGGGTAGCAGTGAGCCTGTGTTTCACTGATAAAGATTGCTCTATCTAGCCTGCATTTACTTCTGCATCCTTATGCATGCTAATGTTTCCGAATGCACTTAACGTGTTACCAGGCTTAGCCAGTGTGTTTTCTATGCCATAGCCTCTATTACTCCACTTTATATTTCTTTATGTTCAGTATCTTCATTTTCTTGCTGTAGTTGCTCAGCTTTTCCTCCAGTTTCCCTAGTGTGAAGTATTTTCATATGGGCCATTTTTAAAGGTTTATGTTCTGGAAGTGTTACCGATTCTGTAATTTCCACATCTGTTCTTTTGGTTTCATTTTAGGAGGTGGCAGTCTTGTTCTGGAAATGAGATACACATACCTGCATCTAGAATAAACTTTCCAAAATGTCTCACATAATATATCTTATCTTGATGATTATTAACTTTTATCTTATTTTGAAACTGATTTAGACATTATTCAGATACATAAATAAATCAATTTTAACCACCTGTCTCCTTCTGAAGACTGATTTAAGCCTCCTTTTGGCCATTCCAGAACAATCTTTATTGTTAATGGAAACTTGATTTTTTTTTTGCTCCTACAAGATATCCAAAGCTATACTGAAGCTTCAGAAATGTAATTTTATGTTTGCCTATTCCCTTGAAGTGGTTCATTTTCTGGATGGGGGATTGAGCAAACAAAAGCCTCTTTATAGCTCCTGTAATATGTATGCATAGTCCTCCATGGTTTCTATCCTTGGTCCCTGAGAGTATCGTTACATTCTCATCCATACTCTGTTCCCTCCCACCAACAGTTTACTAAAGGAACCAGGTCTGTTGACTTTTTTTTTTTCACAATGTTCTGGAAATTTCTCCAGGTGACAAAGTCACAGACTCGTGCTAAGGGACTTACGCTTACTCTCTTCCGTCATGGATTTCCGTCTAACTCATCTCTTATCGAGTGTTATCATTTTCGGAAGAAAATGCCTCACATAAAGTCAGCTGTTCTGCCTATTTATAGTAGAAAGAGAATCCACCAACAGTTATTTCTTAAAGGAGAAAATTGAGAGATAATCATTCGTGTTTCAAACATAAAACCGTGTATGGAATTTTAGCCTTACAGTTCAAGCACTTTGGGTGTTGAAGAAGAGGGATTGCCATGCGTTTGAGGCCAGCCTTGGTTACATAGTGAGTCTCCTATGAGGCCCTATAGGATATACTGAACTGCGGCAGTAAGAGGACTAAGTCACCACACTGCCAGAATTCCTCAACTCCATGGTAATCTACGGGTCAGCCACTACATAAGAAGCCTGGCATTGGTGGCAATATGGTGGCACAATGCTCAGCCAATTCTGGTATGAATATAGAAACATGGCCGCAATCATTATCACAGATTCCCTATTTCCTATTATTCTTTATAGACTATCTATAATGACAGATCGGGGAGTAGGGAATGCTCCTAGCCAGTCCCTAACAAGTCACACTCTGCTCTTGATACCTTGCCTTGGGGCCATCACTATGTGCAGAGCTACAGAGCAGAACAATCAAGTCTTGAGTTGTCGCAGAACATGACAATTATCCTTGGCATTGACAAGCTTGTTTACCTCACCCACAGGTCTGTCAACACAAGTGCTACGGCAGAGCACTTTAAAATAAACACAGTTCGCCTGGCATTTCTAATGAGCAGCTTTTAAAATATTTTTATCCAGAAGGACTTTGCTTTAAGGAAAATGTTATGTGAGTAGGTGGAAAAAAATATTTTAGTACAATAATTGACACTATTCCCATGGTCTGCCTGACACATTGGCATAGTAGATCATTGCTTGCCTGCCAGGATTGTACAAGAACTCAGTAACTTCTCCTGCCTCTCTAAACTCTCCATTGCCTGCTGCCCTCCTGCTCCTGAAACCCCACTTCCCAAGGTTATTTAAGCATTCAGATCAGGGGGAGACTCTTAATCCTGGGAAATGTTTAGTCTTGCCCTTGTTGATAGAGGTTTACTTCTGATGAATGAAGTTTTAGCAGCAATTAGCACAGGATTCTGTGCCCAAGTTTTGCAAACATCAGTATAACAGTTAACCCTCAGTAATCCATTCTAGAACTCAGTGTTTTATTAATGATGTGTTTGAATAATCTCCAATTTATTTTGAGATTGTAATTTAATTGCAACATTTCTCCATTTCCTTTCATTCCTCCAAACTCTCCCATACACTCCTCCACACTGTCCTTGAGATTCATGGTCTCTTTTATTTGTAATTATTATTGAATGCATATATGTATGTACATGTATAGGCCTTAATATAGACTGTTCAGTCCATATAATGTTACTTGTATGTATGTTTTCTGAGCTCTGACCATTTAGCACTAGACAACGTTTGGTGTGATCTTCCCTGGGGAAGACCACCTCTCCTGCTCCCAGCTTCAAATTTGTTAGAAGTGAGGCCAGCCAGAGCTGTATTGAAAAAACACCACTTATCCCAGTAAGGAACCAGACAGGGATTGAGATATCAAGGAGTTGTTGGGAGGAGGGCTTTAGAGCACTCATCAAAGGGAGGTCATCTCATGTTACAATCTCTCACATGGAATTTCACTGCTCCACCTCATTCAGGTGAGTTCTTAGTGACACAGCAGAGTTTTCTTGTCTGGTGTGTTTTAGGGATTTGAGTAGCACATTTCAACTTGTAGACTTCAGCACACTATTTCCACAGATTTGTTGAATCTTCACTTCTGTCCCACAGCATCTTCTCCTCGCTCAAGTGCAGTGTCTTTCGGCTGTGACTTCCTTCTGGAGGCATCCAGAGAGTTGGGACTTAGAGTGCTGATGTAGGTCAGATTCATTAATGTCTCCCCTCAGAATTGCTCTTTCTCTCATAAATCCACACGACTGGAATAATGTGTCTGTAAGCTTATGTATGTATGTTTATATTATGCACATATATGTGCATATGTGTGTGCATGTATGTATATTTGCATAAACATGTGTATATGTGTTTGTATTCCTATATGTATGTGTATGTGTATATGTGTGTGGTGGTTTTCAGTGACTTTATGTGTGTATGTTCATATGTATGTGTATGATTCTGTAGTAATTATGTGTATCTGTATTTGCATATATGCTATGTAAATCCATGTATATATATATATACATATATATGTGAATGTGTTTACATGTATATATAGATATAGTTATGTGTGTATGTGTGTGTTTATGTATCCATATGTGTGTGTATATATGTTTATTTATATGTGTATGTATATATATGTATGTTTATGTATATATATTGTTATATATGTATATGAGATATGCAAATATATGTATGTATGTACATTCATGTATTTGTGTGTATAGAAATATGTACATATTTATATATATATGAATGTATATATGTGCATGTTATATATTTGAGGATGTTTGTGTGCTCCTTGCTTAATTAGAAACTATAAAAGTACTGACATAGATTTCTTTCTTTTTTTTTTTTTTGTTTTTTTGTTTTTTTGAGACAGGGTTTCTCTGTGTAGCTTTGCGCCTTTCCTGAAACTCGCTTTGGAGACCAGGCTGGCCTTGAACTCAGAAATCCACCTGCCTCTGCCTCCCAAGTGCTGGGATTAAAGGTGTGCCCCACCACCGCCCGGCAGATTACTTTCTGTACCATCTAACTTACTTTCTCAAGCTCAGGCTAGTGTCCTGGTCACCTCCACTCAATACAAGCAAAACCACAGAACAAAGCTGATCAAGTCACAACCAATGCTTTGCAACAATTCCTGAAAGCATGTGCAGTTTTACATCTGGACTGTAGATGAAGTAGAAGAAGAAATAAACTGATAAATATCTCTAATTGGATTTAAGAAACTTAGCGTGATGCATATGTTCAATAGAGAACAGAGATAAAATGCAAACTCAGATGATGCCTCCAGGCTTGGAAGTTTGTCTCTTGTATGAAATAGCAGTTTCTTAGACAAATTGCTGACCCTCATATTTATATTTCATATCTATAAATGATTGCACTAATAATGCTACAGACATTGTAGTATTGCACTGAGAGCTATTTAAGCCCCTGTATAGAAAATCTTTCCACACTCTTCATCTATATGTAATGTTTAGACAGTCAATGATGAAAAGGTTATATTAACAAAACCATTACCTTGAAGAGAAAACATTGCATTGATCACTGTCACGACATTCCATGTCATCAGTGATCAAGGTGGGTTTCTCACGCTGACATTTCAAGGAGTTGACACATATGATTATCCTTTCTTAGTCACTAGATTTTATGAAACATCTATTGAATATAATATCTATCTGAGATGTGTTTCTCTGAATAGAAAAATTGCAGACTACATTTTTAACTTTTTATTTATAAGTAGAATGTTAATACTCCAAGTGTTTAAAAAATAATGAAAATTGCCATTTAAACTTGCTATTGTTATCCCTTATAAAACATGGCTTCTAGTCCTGGAAACTAGCATCTTCAAATCCAGTACAGAAGTAAAAAGTACAATGGGTGTCCCCTTTACTTGTTGGTGGATATTTTATAAAGGTAGTCACTATTCCATGAATGCTCATAGTGAATCAAGACTGAAAAGAAAAGGAGCAAAAATAAATTTTGCTAAGAAATGTATTATTTATTCAGAATTATGCTAGTGTTTCTCTGTGGAAGCGTGTATATAAAGAAAAGTGAGATTATTCAATTCTGGAGAAGGAATTTAACAGACAATTTCCAAACAAAATAATGTACCAACAGATGCAAAAGAGAAGGACTATCTCTCTGATCATTCCATGCTGGCTGGTTGGTACAAGCCTGGAATCTAAAATGTCTTCCATCCCTCTCTTGGATCCTAAGCAAAGGAATGACCGAAGAAGGGACTATTTTAGTAGTTAAGTCTACCCCTTAGTTTTGGGTTTTGTTATTGATCATGAAATAACAAACCTACATCAGGTTTTAAAAATATCCCAAAATATCTGGCTGTATCACTGACAAGTATACATAAATAGAGAACCCACAGAATAAAGGAGTGATTCTCTCCTCATTATCTTCTGACAGAAAATGAAATGGCTCCTTTAATTTTTATTTCTTTAATTAAATTTAATTGGCACATAAAAATAGAAATGTTGGGCAAACTAATGGCATAACATGGTACTTTTATGTCTATATAATATGTAAATTTTAAGTCAGATAATACATACTAGATTTTTAAAATTTTAAATTTGTTTTGCAATGTATTGCATGTACATGGATATTTTGTCCACATGTCTATCTTTGCACCATGTGTGCCTGGTGCATTTAGAGTCCAAAGAGGGCATCAGGTTACATGGAACTGGAGTTACAAATTGTAGTGAGCCTCGATATGGATGCTGGAAATCAAAGCTAGGTTCCCTGGAAGAGCAGGCAGTCCTCTCAACTGCTGAGCCATCTCCCCAGTTTCCACATATCTGCTTCTATTGTAAACACTATCATTTTGTCATACAAGGGACATGGCTAGGTGGGTAAAGATCTTTCTGTAGAAGACTGAAGAGACATGTTGTATTCTAAGTGACCATATAAACGCTGGACAGGGTGACTTGTACACTAGGGATTGGTGACAGATCCTGAAGGATTGTTTCCAGCCAGATTCATGGAAACTGCTAGCTTTAGGTTCAGTAATATCTGTGTCCCCAAATGTAAGGTGGATATGTGACCTAGGTCATTATTCCAACATCAATCTTGGCCTGCACATATTCCTCAATGGGCAAGAGAAACACACACACACACACACACACACACACACACACACACACACACACACACTTAAAAGATCAATATCTCTCTCTTTAGAATTTTGAAATAGGTAGAACACTGTTACTGTCTACATTCAGCCTACTCTTGCATTTCAGAAGTTCATGATTACATCTACTTACGATTTTGTACCCATTCAACCTTTCCTATGAGAGCATCTTAGTCTGCATTCCACACAGTAGTGCAATCTTGAGATTCCTGTCTTTCTGTACTTGGTTTATTTCATCAAACACCAAGAACTCTAATTCCAATATAATGGCAAGCAAAGGAAACCAAACATTAAAGGTCTAATTAGGTTCGGAATTGTTAATGAAATACGTTTTTAAAAATCTCTGTGAGGGTGAGGTTTCCAAAAGTTCTAAGTTTCCAACTGAACCATGTTAAAATGGCACAAAGTTATTTGAAACAGACTGCTGAAATCGTTAGTTGAATGAAGTAGGATCACATGGTAAAGAGCATATAGGCAAAAGAAATCTTCGGAGTATTCGACAGTAATAGAGGGACACAACACTTTCAAAAAGTCTATTCAAACACAAAGGCTTAGTAAGAACTTTACTGTGTGAATGAATATTGAACTAATTCACTGATGTCAATTCAACCTTTAAAAAATAGAAAAGGACCTCCTTAGTCAGAAAGTGTGAGCCTAAAGAGCAATTACAGCAATCAAAATTCCTATCACAAACAAAGTGCAAAGATAAAGCTAATTACATAATTAAGAATAATGGTCTAAATATGTATTTCCTCTTTTAACTGACTGAAAAGCAATTATATGAAATAATGTCTACATAATTTCTTGTTGTGACGCTAATGTATACGAATGTGATGAATTTGACAATTGCTTCACCACGAAGTGAGTGGGAGCAGAGAAAATTAGTGGTGCAGAGAAAGGAGTTAGCCTGAGACCACATGGGGAAGGCAATAGAGTGAGAGAAGGGGAGGAGAGACTCAGAAACAAAGGAGACCGAGAAACAAGAAATACGATTTATGTTAAGTTCTTTGTATTCGTGAAGGGACAGTACCTGTGCTTTATTCTCCTTGGGTATAGAATTGTATGAAGGAATTATTATAATACGTTATACTTGGCACATACATAAGACATATTTTAAATTATAAAACCTAAAAATATCTATATAAAAATAACTGTTAGTATCTTATTTGAAAAAAATCAGTATGACTATATAGTATATTATAATTTTATCATTATACAAAGTAACCCAAAGAACAATCACGAAGGGAAGACCTGATTGTCAAAATGAGACAATTAAAAAAACTACACAATATTTACTTCATGCGTAGGATGTAGGAAAATGAAGAATAATGAACAAAATAATAAGATAGGTACATAAATATATATTAAAGTAGTAAATAAAACCCACTTGTGTTGATAATAACATTAAATTGATTAAGCAATCAAAAAATAGAGATGTTAGATCCTGTTAGAAAACACCCAACTGCATGTCATCAGGAAAAAAAAATGCAAAAGAGGAATGTAAAAAATGTGAAAGAGGAAGATAAAAGGTAAACTGTGCCAAGAGATAAAGTGGCTGTATTGATGTTAGAACAAATAGACAGTATACCTAGAGTTCCGAGAGAGAAATTTGATGTTATTCAAAATGTGTTCATACAGGCTGAGATGATGGCACACACTTTTATTCCTTCACTCAGAAGGCAGAGACAGGCAAATTTCTGTGAATTTGAAGCCAGATTGGTCTACAAAAGGAATTCTAGGCCAGCCAGGGCTACGTGGTAAGATCTTGTTCCCCGCCCCCCGCCAAACACAAAAACAAATGAACAAAACAATCAATTCAACCAAATGTACGGATATAAATATACATCCATCTAATAAGGAATTTTTAAATATATGAAGCACAAAACTGATCAAACTAAAGGCAATAGCAGACTTCCATGATAGTAATTGAGAAATCAATATTACATGTTCAAGAGTAGGTGGGATGAGGAGAGAGTGGATTCCAAGAATATAGGGCCTTTGAACAACATGCAATATCAACAACACTAGACAACCTATTAAACATTGGGAGGACACTACCCTAAATAAAAGCACAACACACTTCCTTCTGAGTACCTGCAACATGTGGCCAGTTAGCTTAAAGAGTCGGGTATAAAACAAACCCCACCAATATTAATGATTGAAAGTAAATAACAAAATTTGTTAAACCTAAATAAAACTAATAAATTAGTAACAAGAAGAAATTAAGATGCTTTCCACAATCTCTTAACTAAATCTTGTGAAAAGAGGAAGTCAGATAATTCCAATATTTTTGATAGGAATGACAAGTTAGAGATATAAACCCCTTAAAATGGGAGCTGAAGAGATGGCTCAGTGGTTAAGAGTGCATGGGGCTCCTGCAGAGGGCCTAGGTTTGATTCCTAGAATACATTTTATATGGCATACAACAGCTAGCCTGTTACTCAAGCTCCAGGGGATTGAGTTCATCTCCTGGCTTTCACAGTCACTGAATTCATGGGCATAAACTTGCACATGGAAACATAATTAATTAATTAAAATAAAATCTTTTCAACCACCTGAAGTGAATCACAGCTTAGAGGCAAATGTATAGGTTCAGTCATTGGTATAACTAAAAAAAAAAAGAAGAAAGAAAATTAATAATCTAAAATTCCATCATATAGTATTGAATAAATAAGAAAATAAAACTAAAACAAGTAAAAATGACATTAAAAACAGAACTTAAGATATTGTACTGAATTCTTGGAATTTCAGCACTTAGGAGGGTGAAGTAGAGTAATCTCCAACATGAGTCTAGCCTGGAATACATAGTGAGTGACAGGTCAACCTATTCTACAGACACCAACAAACAAAGAAACAAATAAATAAATAGTTTTTAAGAATCTAATCATCAGATGATGATTCATTGAAAATATCCAGTCTACAAATGATTAGTTCAAATGACTAGGAAAAAAAGGAAAACCTAAATTAATGAAAGCAGGATAGAAGAATGGACATTAATACTGACTTCCAAAGAGAGAAGAATATGTCCTGAGAAATACTATACAGATAAATGAGTAAACTAAATGAAATGCTCAAGTTTCTGAACTTTCTGAGCTACTGAGAATCCTTCAGAAAGAAAGAAATTGGATACACGCTAAAACAAGCAAAAACAGTGAATTCGTAATTTTTAAAACTACAGAAAGTAAAGGAGCATTAACTAACTTCATTGGTAAATTCTACAAAATATACAAGGACAAAAAAATGGACCTAGAAGAGGAAGAAGAAGAGGAGGAAGAAATCCCACAAAGCCCAGAGTAGCATCGCAAAAACTATACACTTATCTCTAGCAAAGATATTTTACACACAGATATCCACAAGCAATATACCCAGTACCATATTAAGTTTCGATGACTCTCTTTGAAATTTGGGTTCATTTAACATGAGAAAAACCATAGCACAATATAATCATAGTACCTAGGAAATGACAAAAAAAAAACCCTCATAGTTTCCTCAATGGATGAGATCAATACATTTCAGAAAACCCAACACTACTTTATAATAAAATACCTTAAGACAAAGTATCCCCCTTGGAAAAAGACATCAAAAAGTACACTTTGTCATGATACTTTATCCTTTTCTTTTCTAGAAAGACAAAAATAAGTAGACAAGAACAAATTTCATCTTCTTCTTTATATTTCTCGTGGAAACCAGGGATGTTAGGCAAAAAAGAAAAGTAACTAGAAAAAAAGTAAAACCATCCTTTATTCTTCTTGAGGCAGGTTCTCTCCCTGTCCTGAAGCTCATCAGACAAGTGAAGCTGCCTGGTCACCAGCCGTCAATGTCCTCCTTCCTCTGCCACCACACAACAGGTTACACATATTGGACACTACACCCAGATTTTTTAAAAATCTTGATTCTGATGATTAACTTAGATCCTGATGCTTATGAGGCAAGTAGTTTATAAACAGAGTTTATTATAAAGTTTATAAACTTTAAAATAAGTTTAAAGCAAGCATTTCATTTAGGTCTTCTCTAGAATGTAATATATATATATATATATATATATATATATATATATATATATATATAGAGAGAGAGAGAGAGAGAGATAATGCCATCAAATTAATAATCAAATAACTAATAATCAAAGGAAGCTAACTAATTGAAAGTTGTGAAGAGCAGGCCGGGTTGTGGTGGCGCACGCCTTTAATCCCAGCACTCGGGAGGCAGAGGCAGGCGGATCTTTGTGAGTTCAAGGCCAGCCTGGTCCACAGAGCGAGATCCAGGAAAGGCGTAAAACTACACAGAAAGTAACCCTGTCTTGAAAAACCAAAAAAAAAAAAAAAAAAGTTGTTAAGAGCTCAGAATACATTATTTTGGAATTGTCAAACAATCACATTAATAATTACATGTATAGATCTGCAAATCCAAGCCTTAGCGACATGCTACTTTACACTCATAAACAGTCATAATAAAGAGACAGAGGAGGGTATAAGCTAAATCTGGGGCCTGCGTCTGTCCTTGCAGGCACTGTACACTTGTGCATGTGTGCACACACATATACATGTAGACACGTAGATAAACATATTTTTTTTTAAGTTTAAAAACCTTAAAAAATACACTTGAACATTCAGGAGAGCTTTTTGAGTCTGGTTAAAGTTGGAAAACATATGCCTAAGAATAATGAATGTTTTTTAATTATCAAAAAATATCAATAAATAGAATGAATAATTATGGTACAGTAAATTAAATATTTCAAGTATGTGTCAAAAGAGGCATCTTTTATACTATCTACTTTAAAAACATTTTATATGTTCTATTTGTCGTATCAATGTTTTGCCTGCATGTATGCATATATGTATGCAGGGCCCAAAGTGATCAAAAAAGACCATCACATTCCCTGGTGCTGAAGTTGTGCGTAGTTGTGAGCTAACATCTGGGTGATGGGAACCAAACTCTGCAAAAGCAGGAAGTACTCTTAACCCTGATCCATCTCTCCAGCAATTTTATACTATTTCATTCTTATAAAATACCCAGAACTCCAATGTCTTTGGAGACAGAGAATATTGATAGCTTTACAAAGAGCAAGTGGGTCATTGGGGGATACTGAGAAATGGAGGGTCACTTTAACAGTGTACATAGATTTTTAGGGTAGTAACCATTATCAAAAGTATAATGATGATTGCATAGATGTGGCTATTATAAGTAAAATTTAATTGCATGCATCAAGCAGGTAAATTGTATAAAAATTACAATTTCAATAAAACTACTATTATATATACCATTAACATTTATAAGGCTGTGTCTTTATTTAGGCTATATGGTTAATGTTCTTTAAGTTCATGAGAATCAGGCAACAGTATAGATCATGGATGGGGGAGGGACTCACGTGGCCTTTTTTATCCCTAAGGAGCTGTTAGGTGTTGCTAGAGTTTTCCTGCCTGGCCCACAGTCAGGGCAAATCTCTCTCACCTGCCAGTCCCACAGCCGTCAGACCCGACCAAGTAAACACAGAGACTTGTATTGGTTTCAAACTGTATGGCCATGGCAGGCTTCTTGCTAACTGTTCTTTCAGCTTAAATTAATCCATTTTTATAAATCTATACCTTGCCACATGGCTCGTGGCTTACCGGCATCTTCACATGCTGTTTCTCATCGTGGCGGCTGGCAGTGTCTCTCTAACTCAGCCTTCCACTTCCCAGCTTTATTCTCCTCCTCGTCCCGCCTACACTTCCTGCCTAGCCAATGGCCAATCAGTGTTTTAATTATTGACTAATCAGCAGCACATTTGACATACAGAACATCCCACAGCAGTTAGGTACTGATGGAGACTTCAATTGTGTATCCAGTGTTGAGCCACTACAATCCAATGGTCATACAGCTGGCCCTCTTTAAACCTGTGTGTCACAATGTTTCTTAAAGACACAGATGTGAGAAAAGAATTTGTTGCAGGGGTATCAAGAGTGGGTCTGCAGTGAGGGTCATCAGAATGCATTAATCACAGGATGAAACTGTCAAAAGAACAAATTGAATTTCAGAATATCAGAAATTTCAAATAGTCACAATACATTTATAAATCTTAACTTCACCTAGATGTACTCACAAATATTGCTTAGAAATCTAAACAAACTTGTGACTACTACTTGGGGGGAACAAAAAGAATCCAGCAACTGTTTCTCAGTGTAATATTTTTATCGGTGTTCCCAACAGCAGCATCCATGGCTTCTAGGCTCATTCCTGGTGTACACTAGTCTCTCACTTGAGTCCACTTTAATTTTCCTTTTATTTGCAGTGATTTTCATTTTGAGGCAATAGTCATTTATGCCTAAAAATGAACAATAGGAACACTATAGTCTCATTTACCTGCTTAAGATGGTAATTGGACTGATTCAACAGCAGTTTTGAAGACGGCATTGTGGATTAGGAACTTTAGTATCTGTAGCTGTTACCAACATAGATGAAAGATAGACAATGTTTTCCAAGGCATGCGTAGTATTTTTGAAGAGATTAGATCATAAAACAAGTGGGGAAATGAAATGTTTTGATAATTTATTTGAAAAAAAATAACCATAAATTTCTCAGATGAGATGACGAAGATTTCTCAGTATACTCCATGGAGACATTGTCACGAGAGTCATGCTAGAAAACAATTAGACGAGGACAAGTCTGCAAGCATAAAATCGTGAAGAAAGTAAGAGGACAACGAACAGTCTTCAGAACTGAGTGCACTCCACTTGGAGCCCAAGCGGAAGAGAGGACAGTGGGAAGGGCTGTGTGGAGGATGCACATTAAGGGTGAAGGGAAAGCGGATTAGAGAAGTCAAGCAGGATACTAGGGCTGAAAGCCATGAACCGGGAGGAATGTGGGAGTTGGGGACGTTAAGTGTTTGAAGGGAGGCTAACCCAAAAGAAGGGGGTATAAAGGGCTATATGGAAGCCTGGTATCTCAGAGCCTGATAAAAACAGTAGTTGAGGGATTATAGAATGGATGTGAAAACGAAGAAGAGGGAAGGCTGAGCATGAAAGCATTAATTAGGGTTGGAACAGGTAGGTGGGGTTAGAGCAAGGGGAAGTGGGTAACTTAGTGAAAACTAAGGATCTGTGAAAGTGCCTCATGTGAAGTCACTGTCAGTAAGCAAATGAAAAAAATAAAAACAGGTAGGAAAAGTTCAATCAGTTACCCTGCACAGGTGGATAATATTGTTCCAAGAAGACATGGCTAACTAAAGGAAATTTGTAGTATAATGCATGGGTTATTTCTCTATGAGGTATTAGTCACAGATGCCTTGAAGGTCTCCAAAGCAACAGAAACGATTGCCAATGCCCTTGGTTACCCACCATAACTACAAGATAAGATGATTTTTCTGTAGAACACATCACATTCTTTGGCTGTAGAATATAGAGATTTTCATCTCAAACCAACCAGAAAAAATTTCCCTGTAAGCAAGCTTTCATGGTGCTGGCACTAATGGTGCAGAATGCTAATGGACACAGTGCTGCAATATTGATCTGCCAGACAAGATGAACATACTGGTAGATAGTTGCTGGTGGAAAGAGAATCATTCCTTAGGTAAATGTTGACTTTCTATGCTCCAGGAGATGGCCTCACATATATTGGCATCATGAACTTATCCACTGTGTTATGAGGCTGGTAGAGAGTGATGATGTGGGAAGGTCATGGAGGAATGAATGGGGTATAGATATTTCCTGGTATACATGTATTAACTTGTCAAAGTTAAGAAGAAAATGATTAAATAAATCAGGGTGGTGGTGAAAAGAGAGGAAACTAACTGCCCAGTGGAGGAATATCAGTACAGGGGAGACTCATCAAGCTCACGATGTGTAGTGATTCCTGAATGTGCATGTCATCTTTGAGAGATAATTGACTGCAAGAGCCCATCCCCTGTTTACCAGGTTCCTCGCTTCAAGGAAAGAAATACGATGATGGGAGACACATCATTACTTTTGCCTTTAATCAGCATCCTTAATGGACAGATCCTCAACATGGATTCATGACCACGAAGAAAATTTTCTGAATCTTACTGGTCTCTGGTATCTAGAGTTCAGCATTAATTAGCACACGGCACAGAAACACAAGTGAGCTCTCCGCACTCCATTTCTCAGCACTCTCCATTCCGGCTGTCCAGCAGCTGCCTGCAAGGGACAGACAGCCACTGTGACATGCCTCGTCCTCTCTGTCTGGTAAATGGTGAATTCTGCAATACCTTTTTATGTGCTTGTGTCAGAAGCTCCTGTACTAAACCTGAAATCTTTTTTTATTTGAAATGGTAAAAAACAATGTGCATTTACTTTCTATGTTATTTCTTTCTCCCATGAAATTTCCTAATAAATCCTCTTATGTGCACAGAGAATAGGAGAGGGCTGAGCATGTGTGTTGCGTATTAAGGGTGTGGAGGTATATAGGATTCCCAAGAGTTACAGTTGTCTATACAAAGAGATAGGCATTATAAATCCTGGGGAAATAACAGAAAGGATTAACATAATACTATTATAGAGTTTGGTAGTAATAGTAGACACTGGTCTTTCAGAAATCAATCATTTCAAAGTTTCCTATAGGTTAGACATAAATAACAACCCCCTGAGATGAGAGGCATGTTCTTTGGAATTGTAAGAATTTAGGCGGAGATGGGACTTCTACTCTTCTTGAGTGGAGATAGTGAGCTGCATCCTTCATCCAAATCTGTCTCAGTGACCTTTGGCTGGTGTATGTACTATACGTCCTGAAATACCTTAGAACTTATCAGTGTATTTGAGAATTCATTATAGAGAGATAAATCTAATCTCCATCCCCCAAATAGGTATTTTAATTATACTGTGCCCTTGGAATCTGCCTGTTAACCTGGAACTTTGTTGAAATCCTGCAGGAAATATTAATTCAGCCAGCTCTAATTTATACGCTGTGAACTTTATCCTTTTAATTGGTTCTGTTAATAACATTCATTTTAAACCTGAAGGAAATCAGAGCTGAATGTATAAAGCTTATTAGACACAGGAAGTCCTGAGTTCTCTTGATGTGAAGAGAATTTTATTCATGGCAAGTAGTACCTAAAATACAAGAAAATCTGTAGCTCAGGAACAATGAAATGAATTTCTTAAATCTAGTATTTGCTAGTTCATGTGGAAATGAGAAAAATATTTCAAGGTGTTTTTTTTGTTTTTTGTTTGTTTATTTATTTTTTTGCAATTGAAGGGGAAGAAGATAACATTCCATTGAACAGAAAGTATGATCTATAATGAATGAAGCAGCAATGCCAATGCTTCCCTCCACTCTCAATTTGTATTCTTTGTAGGAATTCTGAGGGATAATTAGTGGCTTCACTCCCTGATACCCTGGTCATTGTTCCTTGGCAATCCACTTCCCAAAAAATATTATTTATAGTAATCTCTGAGGACTATGTTTTAATCTTGTAGTTATTTTAATTCACAATAGTGCAAAAATCAAAATAACATAGAAAACCTGAAGCTCAGAGAAGTGATGGTTTACGCCTACGGTTCATAGATGTTGAAATGTCCTCAAACGTGAGTGAGTACTTCCTGGATGTTTAGCAGAACCAAGGCATCTGCTGCTCTATGTTAACACCCTGGGCGAGTCTAAAAGTAAACACTGCTGTTGTACGCTCTCATTCTGTACATTTGGCAGGCTCAAATCCACATCATCATGGCTATGTAAATGATACCAACTATGTGCTGTTCCTAGGACCTAATGCTATCCTTCAAATCCTGTAATTTAAGTGGAGAAAACTGCTGTGTCCCAGAAGCCTTGACTAGAAGCAGAATCTAGCTTTCCAAATAAAACTCCATATAGATCCAGAGTGATGTAACGAGCCACCCCCATGATCACTCAGCAGTTTTTAATAAATTTGCGTGTTTTTGTTGGGACTCAATTTGTGTACAACAAGAGTCACTCATAAGTTATACAGTTTTTGTTGTTGTTGTTGTTATTTCCCAGAATATCCAGGGTGTGCAACCACTATTGTAATTCTGCAACATTTGTCACCATCAAAACAACTCATACCATTTGCAGTCATTACCAACCTCCTGTCTCTGAGGAGCCTTTGATGTATTTTCCAGCTGTATATATTTACCTCTTAGTGTTTCTTATAAATGGAATCATACATCATTTTTACTGCCATATTCTTTCATTTACCATAATGCGTTCAAGGTTGATCTATGCAACATGTCACTTTATTCATTTCTATCACAAAACGATATTCTACCTCACATATATAGAATGTCCCCTGCATCCATTTCTCAGCTGATGGGCATCTGTGTCAGTTATAAACTTCTAGCTATTAAATTAAACACCATCTAAACTTCCAGTACAATACTTAACATGCTCTGGGAACCAGGTTGATCCTCCTTGACATATGTACTGAAGCATTCTAACTTTTCTACATACCTTAGTGTTTTATAGTTCTATACTTTTTATAAAATAAAGAAAAAATTCTAACTGAATACATTACTTAGGCCAGATATAGATATGACATTTTAGGGTTAATAGACTAGCTAATGCATTATTTTTTAGCTCCACCAAAATATTATATAAGCCCATGATAAATGAATTTTGCATACTATTCATGAGAGCAATCAAGAGCATGACCATATCCTCTAAAATTTAGTGTTCTTTGGGACATCACTGGCCAACAACTGCAAAAGAATCATTTCCTAGCACTGTGTATTTCATTTGTTAGTTCTTGTGTCTAGTGCAGTCATTGGTGCCTCATTATAGGATACTTAAATATAACTTTTAATATATGTTTATAGATATATGTTAGGAAGCCTATTTTACAGTGTAGACAGAACCCACTTGAGAATGGTTTTAAATTATGGAAAGACCAACACAGTAAGTTCTTGTGGCATCACTCAAAAGTCACACAGAATTCTAGTAGAAGCTTCTGCAATTGTAGGTTTTCGTATGACGAATCTGAAGTCTTTAGTGTTTTCTCTCACAGGTTTCCTTTTCTACCCTGCCCTCCCCTTCCATACCCCAATGTATCCCTACCTTTTCCATAATCACCTATTAACCCTTTCTATCTCCATTCCACTGAAGCTCCTACTCATTGATTTTTTTTTAATTCCCTGACCTCTGTGGATATTCCAAACGGAATCTACATGTTTAAAGACTCAAGGCTAACATGTAATAGTGAGAGAAAACAAGTTCATTGTTTGTCTGGTCTTGGGGTGAAGATTTAGTTTAATATAAATTATTTATATTATATACTATATAATAGATATATTATGCAATATGCTATATTATAATATAAAGCACAGTAATGTATCATATTGTAGTGATGTCCTAACAGGGAGCTAAAGTACTGCATTAGTAGTCTAAATAACTGATAATCTAGCTATGGAACATAGGATCTTTACCTTTTTGAAGTGAAGCCATACTCCTATTCTAGATGATATACTCAGGAACCCATATTTACACAACTGCATTGTATTTGTAAGTGTCTATGGTTTTTTCATGTTCAACACTTGCTTGTTTACTCCCCATTTAATCATTACACCATAATTATGCCTTCAGTGATAACGTATTTCTGTCTATGTATTTCTGCTGCAGTAGTGTCTAATGTTGATGCTAAGTATGGCTAATTAAAGTCATAGTGAATAGATTGCAAAACTCCCAAGATAACTCCATTTAAACATCGTGTGTGTGTGTGTGTGTGTGTGTGTGTGTGTGTGTGTGTGTGTGTGTGTGTATGTGTGTATGAGTGTGCGCGTGCGTGCGTGCGTGTGTGTGTGTATTTATGTGGAAAGTAGAAGTGAGCACAAAATTCCACCCCTAGCCAAGAATTATTTGCAACTAATACCTGATGGGAAAGGGAAAAATCTATTTTCTTCAGGGAAGAGATGCTCAATATATCAACCATGATGCAGGGAAGGCCTGCTCTAAGCATTCAGGCAACACAAATCAGCCTGTATGGGTTGTTTGTTTTTAAGAGAGATAATGAACCTGAAGTTGGGCAAGATGGGAGATGAGGGAAGATCTGGGAGGCGTTGAGGGAGGGAAAAATATAATCAAAATACACTGTGTGGCATTCTCAAAGAATAACTAAAAACATTATTTAATAAAGAGAAAGAAACCTTTTTTAGAGAAATCACCAGTGCTATGCTCAGAAACTTATGGACCCTCTTATGTGTATGAATGTTACCTAATGATTTCTAAGTTGCTGTTTTTAAGAGTTTCCAGTCGTCTCTTTCATTGTTTTCATTATTTCAGTGAAGATGTTTCCTTACTGCCCTAGGAAGCCAAATCTACAGGAAACAAAGTTTTCAGCCCCAGAGTCTTCTCTGTTCTCCTTCTTTACCATGAAACCTAATAGTTGACTTCCCTCCACAATTGCAAGACTTTGACACAATCTATATAACATTTAATAGGTAATGTTTATTGAAACAGTATATATTATCTTGGAAAAATACACACATACACACATATGCACACACTCATCTTTTATTCTTACACTTAGATAGATATCTGTAGAGTATGTTATAAGAACCATATAATTATGACTAAACAGAAGAATATAACTGATGGTTAAATGAGAACAATAACTTAAAAAATGCCGTGGAAATTATATTCAATCTAGATAACTGCTGAAACATACTTTTTAATAATTATGAATGATCTAAATTGAATATTTGAATCCCATAAGAAATAACAAGAATGCCCAAAATACAAATTTATGCCCCGAAAAACCGCAGTCCAAACTAGCTAAGAAGGATCCTGGGTATTAGTCATCACCTGTGTTAAGAATACCACAGTGCTTCATTGACTACAAAAGGCCACTCTTCCACATTCCCACCCAGTCCTTAGATCATTTCTAAACTACAAGAAGAGTCAGGAATAATGGTGAAATCAAAGGAGAAGATTGGCCATTTTCTGCCGCAATCAAGTTACACATTTTGCCTTTAAAAAGAAAAGGGACAAATCTGACTCATGATCAGGAGAGAGTAAACCTTAGATGTATTTTTTTCTACAGGCAGAATTGAACATTTTGAGGATAGCTGAGACTTTGGGTTTCATTGCACAGATCACCCAGAGGAAAAGAAAAGTTTAAAATATTTTTGGAAAAACTGTGTAACATGCTTTTGCTCCTAGAAAGTTTCTTGTTTCAATTATAACTTTCTCCTACAAACTGAAACAGGCTGCTTGTTCATAGTGGTTCTGCTCATTCTGTCTAAAGTCCAAGTGTAGTATTTCCTTCCACTTTTTAACGTGTGTTATTGACAATAATGAATTCTATGTTTGTTTATTTATTTATTTAGGGTGTAAATGGATGTGGGGAAGGAGTGTACTCATGCCACAGCATGCCTATGAAGGTCTGAGGACAACAAGATGGAGGTTTTTGTCTCCTCCCACCATATTGGTTCTTTGGATGAAAATCATTTCCTTACTCTTGGCTACAAGACCTTTTATCCATTAAGTCATCTCATGGGGCTGAAAAGGTGTGATTTTTTAAACATAATAATTTTTATTGTAAAGAACTTGTGTTTATACATTTAACAGTCCAAGGTTAATGAAAATGCAAACAAAATCTATAAAAATTTGTGCAAAAATTCTCAAGTGTCGCAAGAGAGTTACATTAGCACATGGAATTCTAATGTTTAACTTAATACCAAGTATTTAACACATGATATAAATAGATAAAATATGCACACTATTCATATATACATATACACTATATATATATATATTCACCAGAATGAGAAGTTTATCCCAGGGTTCTATTTTTTATTTAATGAGAGAAGTTAGGGTCCCTTTTGTTTCCTGTCATTGTACAAAAGAAATTGCAGAGAACTAGTAAAGTATGGAATATTACCAAATACCATTTTAAATCCATTAGTGGGTAACAAATTTGGTTTGGAAGATCATAAAATCCACCCATCTTTTTTCTAGTGATACTGAATTGGTTAGATAGGAAACTAAACATGGCCTTATTTTAGTCAAACATGTACATGGACACTCAACCATGAGCTTTTACTTACAGCATAGCATGTTTTAAAAAATTCTGTTACTATTCTATACTAACACATTTATTGAATAATGAATCATGATCCCTTTAACTTCATTATTTAAAATAAGAGTAAATTATAGGATTGAAAGAGTGTTTCATACATGTATGTGATAAAGGACTAGTGACCCTCCATGTGTGGATTTTGCACATGTATGTTTTTGCACAAAAAAAAGGAATAGGAATATAATAACCTGGGGAATATTAGTGACATGGAAATCTTGTATTGCCCAACACCATAGTAGTCACTTCATAAGCACATATGTGTTTTAAAATGTGGAGAACCGTACATTGAATCAAATTCATTATACAACCTTAAATTTTTAAATCATTGGAAAATATTTTCTTTGTTGATTGCAGTAAAATATCCAACTTGGATTCAAGTCAAATGCCCCTGCCAAAAGATCTATTACCAGAAAACATAGCCTGAAAAATGGCAATAATTTCATGTAAGAATTCTCACACTCTTCTGAGTCATATTGTAAGCACATAGAAGCATGTAAATTGGTTTCTGTTGTTCTTTTCCTTTCATTATACAATTATGCAGTAGCTCTATAAATATATTCTGTGAGCCATACATATAGCTACAGACTCAGAGAGAGAGAGAGAGAGAGAGAGAGAGAGAGAGAGAGAGAGAGAGAGAGAGAGAGAGAGAAGGAGAGAGAATCTCACAGGAAATAAAAGAACTTCTTCCTTGCTAACTAGTTTTCACTTTGGCAGAAGGTTGCAGGAAAGAAAACACATCAGTGGTCTTATCCAGTCTTTTACTCTGCATGTTATAATACTAACCTTACAAGAACGATGTGCCTACTGATGGAATAATGGCACAGCGATTAGGGGTGCAAACAACTGTTTTCTGGAGGGATTAAGACCCTGATCCTCAGAAGTGATTTTCCCAGTTCTGTAATTCAGTTCTAATGCTCATGTATGGGAGGTCATAAGCCATAGGTGGAAAACCTACCACTGTTTGCCATGCTCTCAACTTGCTTTCTAAATGTTTATACCCCTAGGTCTATATTCCTATCAAAGACCATCAGAAAAGCTCCTTCATGCAGTTAGCAATGGCTAATGCAGAGATTCCTAACACGTTAGGTCTAGAGAATAAGTGACTATGAGTCATCAGTTCAAAACAATATAACTGTATCACCCCTCCCACAGTGATCATGTAACATTGTGGAACAAGGGGCACAAAGGATATAAGAATTGAAGAATAAAAAGGAAGGATGTAAAACAGCATCTTGTGGACAGGACATCACAACTACTTTCATTAACATGCAGCAGCAGTAAGTACCTGCATAAGACCTACACCACGTAAGTCAGTAAAAATTCCAGTCTGGTGGCGGAGGGTCTAAACAAGGCATTTTTAGCAATGGATAACTATTTGAGTCCTGCCCTTGAAAGATTGCCATGAGCCAAGCGATAGCCCCCACCTATATTTGTATGGGCGGCACTAATTGGAATCTGTAGACTACCACATTTTTTTAAAAGACATGAAATCTGAAAGGAGATGTGTTGGGAGCATTGGGGAAATTGAAAAGGAGCTGTTGAGGATGAGATCAAAACACTTTTTATTAGTTCTTGAAAAATAGCAAAGGTGTGATGTTTGAAGGAGACATATTTGGAGAAGTCCAGGAAAAGCTAGGAAAAAAGTAATAAGGGGAATAGGGTCAAAATATCTTACATACAAATATGAAAAAGAGGACTTAAGTTGGAGGAAGACTTGGTGGGGTGGGGTTTAGAGGGATTGAAAAGGAAAAGGAGATATGGACATGATCAAAATACATTGTCTACATGTTTAAAATATTTAAAAAAGAATTGAAAATATTTTTTATAATCCCTTCAATTTTTAACAGGTTACCAGAATTTAAATTTGTTGTATAAAATTAATCAAAATAAGTCATTTGAACTTATCCTCTTCAGCATATATGCATCTGTTATATCAACACCTGTTGCAAACAAGGTGTAAAAAGAAAATATAAAACTGTAAAATCCATGTAAAACATTAAAAATATTCTTCTTATTTTCAAATAACACATTACTTTTCCAACACCGTTTTACTGAAACTTAAGGAATCATTGATGTAATCTAATAGTGAGCAGTAAATTCTGTGTTTTTACATTCTAAATTCATATTCTGATTCCTATTATGGAAACAATGCTACTATTGTTACCATGTAGAGTTTCACATTCAAATAGATTTGAAGAGAATAAGAGATTTAGTTTTTAAAGCCAGGCAGTGGTGGCACACGCCTTTAATCCCAGCACTCGGGAGGCAGAGCCAGGCAGATCTCTGTGAGTTCGAGGCCAGCCTGGACTACCAAGTGAGTTCCAGGAAAGGCGCAAAGATACACAAAGAGAAACCCTGTCTCAAAAAAACCAAAAAAAAAAAAAAAAAAAAGATTTAGCTTTCAAAATGCGAGCTAAGGATATGTAAAAGTCAAATGTATTAATTTTAAAAGGAAACATTTTCATTTTGAATTCCACATTTAACTGGGCTTAGTTTGCCACAAAGTATATTCATTAAACTATGTTTAAATGAGTCATGAAACTCTCTAACCTAATGTAAGATAAGAGATATTGCTACATAAATGATAGGAAAATACTCTTTGGAATATAGAAGAAAGAAATAAAAATTATTTCATTAAAATTGTTTTTAAATTAATCTTCATAGAAAAACAATATTATCTTTTCAAGCAAAAATTATGTCCAATGTTATTTTTAACTTAAATCATTGTTAAGTAAATTTGGGTAAAATAATCCTCTTTGATATAACTGTAAGAATTTTAATTATTCTAAATGAAATTCTTAAACCTGGAAGAATTAAATTTTCCACAATTGAAAAATTATTTCATACATTCATTCACTTCTACACACAGTCTTAATTTATTCTAATATGTTAGTGTTTCCTTTCTATGGAGAGAAATATAATACAAATTAAAGGTGTTTTGAAAAACTCCCTGAATCCCTATTAAAATAAACTACAGGCTCTAAAATAAGATCAGTCAATTCTCTTTATTGAAAGCACTATCATCAGAGGACACAATTGAGACAGAAAAAGCATCCTTCAAGTATGCACTTGGGTGAGATAATGGTGAGGACAGATGCCATTAATACCCATTAAGATGTCTGTCTTTAGATAAAAAGCAATTCAATAGCAATGAATGCTGTTATAAATAAAATCTTAGCAGGAACAAATAGGGACATGTTAGAGGACACATCTTCTATCCATGGAGAATATTCTTCAGTTCTCTCAGTTCTTAGGAACCTCAAATATCATTTAGTTTTATTTCTTTCCATGAACATTGATTGAGAAATTTCATGCTAGAAAAAGTTGTAGAAATAGGTCACAGATATAAAGCATTTATGCTATGGTCCTGTCCATGATGCTTCACAATGTGCAAACAATACCCAAGGAATAAATGAGTGTGATAAAAAAACTGACTTTTAATTATAGATAGATAGATGGATAGATAGCAGACAGATAGATGCTGAATAGATAACAGATAATGGGTAGGTGATAGAGAATAGAGTGACACTAACAGATAAATGATGAAGAGAAAAATAGGTGATAGAGATGAGAGATAGATAGATAGATGATAGATAGAAAAAGATGACAGATGATTAGATGGGATTTTTACTCAAAAATCCACTGCAGTTTTAGTAAGAACTTAAAAATTGTATTTTAAAAGAAAATAAATGAAAAAAGCGTTCAAGAAATTAAAAGAAACAGCTACCATAGTAATTTGATTCTAGCAATTCTCATGACCATAATTCATATTTAAGAACAGCTGAACTAAACTGAAATATAGACAATTGAAACTGAACTAATTGAAATAATATCAGGAAGAGTAACATGTAATAGAGTTCTGAGACCAGTTGGGTATAAATCACAAAGAGCTTTGGGTAGTAGAAAACTTAAGATGAGTTCAGGAAAGCTGGGACAACAGTTGAGTTTGTAAAGTGTGTATGGGCATGACTGGACTCTGAGGACCTGAGTTCGATACCCAGAATGCACCCAACCATCTTCTTGAGCTGGATGTGGTTGCACATAGTGTAATTACAGTTCTGAGCTGGTGGCGAATACAGAATCCTTGGGGCTCACTGTTCAGCTGCCCTAACATGCTTTACAAAGTTGAAGACCAACATGAGATCCTATTTCAGAGTTTTAAAAAGGTGGATGGCACCTGAGGAACTACATCAAGGATGTCTTCTGGCCTCCACATCCATAAGCTTACAAGCAAGTGTATAAAGAACCCCAAAATTCACTGGAGTATTTAATACAGGCAACATGATTAGTACTAATGATATTAACTGAAGCAAATGAGGGAAATGAAAATCTCAGTCTGTACATGGTAACGGTTATTAACATTATTGGCGAGCTTGTTGTATGATAATTGCTGTGAGCTCATTTAATTGTCAAGCTCCTTCTATGATGTAAGTACTATAATTGTTTCTAAGGCATCAGTGAAGAAATCAAACACCAGGGATTTCAGTAGCTCACTCAACAAAACGTAGTGTATAACAAAACAGGAATGGAGACTTCATGTAGTATAAACATGTTCTCAGGGCTTAATTATTGCTGATGGAGAGTCTTGAATGTAAGCACATCCTATTCAGCACATGAATGTGCATAGTGATCAGCTAGCTTTATGGATGTCAGCATAGTATTAGAAAGTCAATGCAGGCTTCCAATATGAGATAATGAATCTTAATCTCCAACTCTAGGATCAAGTCAGTCTCAGAGACAATCGCACCTTAATGTCATTCATAACAGTTTCAAGAAGATAATAATACTACTCGAACTAATATGGAATAAATAAAGGTCCCCTTTCAGTTTATCTGTGTGCCCAACCTGAGTGAATAACAATTATCTCTATTGTTCATTGTATAATAGTTGTCCTGGCATCTTTCATGGTAACTTTAAAGCCTAAGTTTGGACTTTTAAAGAGTTTTACACTTATTTACTGGGAGGGGGCATGTGTGCCATGGTATACATGTAGGAGTCAGAGGACAGTTTGTGAGAGCTGGTTGACTCCTTTCACCATGTGGGCTCCAGGGATTGAACTTAGGTTGTCAGATTGGTGGCAAGTGCCCTTACACACTGAACATTTCACTGGGTTCTCCTTCCGAATGTTGATAGGTACATGTTCTACTACTGCAGTGCACCAGAAAGAGCTTTTCATGAGAAGTAGTGGCTTCCCTTCTGCACTTTGGAAATCAGGATAAATACACACATGTCTCTACACTCCAAATCATCCACTCTATACCTGTAGTGACATTCTCTCTTGATTTCTCTCAAGAATACTGAATGGACTGATCATTTGCTCTACTTTTTGCTTCACTTGGGTTTAGGCTCAAAAATAAGAAAACCTTGTTTATTCACCACTGTACAACAACTAAGGGGCATAAAATCAGGCAATATGGTAGTCACATGGCCAACACCTCCTAAGTGAAGGAGACTTCGAATGCAAGACACTTCTACAATTGAAAAAAAAAATACTTTACCTAAATCTAATCAATTGCTGATTGGTGATGGTTGTAAAATCTTTGCAACAATGATAAACAATATACAGATATTAAATGTTTGAACTGACTCATGGACATCCAATAGACATGTGACATCTTGCATTTGAGATACCTTTACTCACTTTTGAGTAGGATTCTGTCTGGGAATATCTGATGAAAAAGTGAGTTTAAAGCAGAGAGTGTTAGTGATGCCCACTGAAGAAACTTTCAATTCAGTCTGTTCCAAAGGAACCAGATAAATCTTTCAGCTAAAATAATTTAAATTTTATTCTAACTTACCTATTCAAATAATTTCTTTTTGAAAAAGAAACAAAGTAACCCTGGAGAACATCCACTCAATAACTGAAAAAGGAAAACAATACATGATGTCTCCCTTCACTGTTTTCTACTCTGAAATAACCTAGATGATGAAGAACCTCGTTGTTACTAACAGTTTGAGATTACTTCAAAAGGATACTTAATGAATCCCCTAATAAAGCCACAAAGAAAAGTGAAGTTATGACATTTGTAAGAAAATGGATGTAATTGGACATAATCACATTAAGCATATTAAGCCAGTAGCAGAAAGTCAAGTATCATATATTCTCTTACTTGTGGTGCCTATATTCTATACAGATTCATAAATTATGTATGTGTGAAACAAAAGTATAAATAACGTTGTTTAGCTCTGTATAGGAACAAGAGAGGGACAAAAGAAATGGGGTGAGAGGAGAGAAGGTAGATGGGTGGGAATATGCTCAACATAAAACACACATAAATAAAAATAAAGAAGGGTTCTCTTCTGAGTTCGGAAGGGCATAATGAGCACTGGCTTTTGTTCCTTGAATCACTGGTAGATCTAACCTGTGGTGGTCTCTTCTACTGATATTTGCTTCCCTGCAAAAGGTGTAATTGATAATTCAATCCAAGTTATTTAGTATTGCTTTACTGGGGTTTTTTAATTCTGATTACAACTCTAAATGGATGGAAATTTACAAAAATCATAGAATTCTCTTAGTTGTTGAATATGTGTTGGCAAACAAAAGAAACCTAACATTCCACAAGTTATGACTTCTTTTGAGATCTATTAAACTGAAATAACCCCCAATTTTTAAGGTATTTTGTAAGGTGTGTTGTCGTACCTACTTGCCTGAAATGCTTGGATTCTGTAGTTCCATTCATTGAAAGGTATTACATGTTGTTGTCATTTTTATATCTTTGTTTGGATTTCATAGCAGGAAGATCCTGGCTACAAAAAGCTTTGCAAATCTCTTCACAAACACACCATTCTATTTGTCTCCATCTGCAAATATTTTCATACGCACATCTAAGCATGCAAGTAGATTATGAACAAACTTATACGATTTGTGTGGAGACTCACTTTATGCAATGAGCAAGGGCATTTGTGTTTATAAGAATGCTTCAGTTGGTTCTGATTTCAGATCTCTATAGTGTATGCTTTAAGGAATTGTGCTTCTCCAATGTGTGCTCTTGTTTCTGTTGGAGAATGCAATGGTGTACACATGTGAACTGGCCTCTGTGTGTGTGTGTGTGTGTGTGTGTAGTCATCTGTTGTGTGTAGCTTTGTATTCACTGGATACACACACACACACAAATATATATAAAACCTATGTTCTAGAGTGAGAATTAATAGTCAACCTAGAGACACCAAAATCAAAATGGAGAGTGGTCCTTCCGGGGTGCTAATGGTGCACCCCTTTATCTGCTCACATTTGCAGCCCTCACTTTTCAGTGATTTATATAACCTGATGTTGCCGAGACTGTTTGAAGTATTTTCGCTTCAGGTCCCTTGCAGCAGTCGATGAAAAATTCATGCCCAGCTCTTGCAAATACCAAATTCCAGCAAAGATTTTTCTACCCAAGAGGTGGCAGTTGTCCCGATATGCACCTGCCTCAGAGTGCTTTCTCTGTACACAGTGAGCATTCCCAAGCAGTTAGAAGTTAACTTGTACGAGAATCCAGCCTTCCAACTGGGAAGCATGAGTGTCTTTTTATTAAATAAGGCAAATGATTCTTTACCCTCAAACTCCTATTTTTTATGTTATAAGGATATTTATAATTTTAAAAATATTTTCAAACATAATTTCAATTTATCTTCTGTGACCTTGGTAAGATAATTATTTTTTCTGAAATGTTCTTTATTTGCAGTTGCTGAAAAAGTATAATAAAAGTGACATGACAGTTGAACACAGACACTGTGGAGATATAAAAGTAAAGACTTCAAAACTTTGTAATTGGTGAGATGAATACAAATGTGGGAAGCTATTTATTGTCACTATGGTTGTCATTAGCATTTATCCAAGGAAGACTAAATATAAACCAAAATACAAAACACTTAGTTCATAATCTCAGAAACCAATCTCATGACTCTTCAACACCCCTCCCTTTTTTCTTTTCACAAACCATAGACAACTGCACATTTTTTAATTGTTCAGGCATAATTAACCATCATTGTTAGCAAGAGGTTGGGCTAGGTAATCACATTCCATACATTGTTAACACCATTATTATATGATATTTTGCAAACCATTTGGTCACATATATGTATTTGATACAGTATGTATATCCCTATTAGAGGGAGCAACAGCAAACAGGTCCCTTGATTCATAAATCTAAATACCTGGCAACCTCATGCACTATCTGTAACCAATGGACTTGGAGTATTTTTCTTCCTGGCGACCTCATGCACTATCTGTAACCAATAGACTTGGAGTATTTTTCTACCTGGTGACCTCATGCACTATCTGTAACCAAGAAACTTCGAGTATTTTTCTACCTGGCAACCTCATGCACTATCTGTAACCAATAGACCTCAAGTATTTTTCTAGCTTCAACAACTCACAGCTTGTATCCATTTTGATAACGTATTTCATTCACTTCTTCTTGCAGTATATCCGATGCCCTCCACTGAAAAGATGAGTTTTGACATCTGTCTGTTGTGCCTTGCTCTGTTTTTCCGTCATTGCTTACATCCAACCTGGAGAGGGCATTTGTTACCAAGACACATATTTCATCTTGAAGTTATGACAAAATGATATAATAAGTTATATTATAATCATAATTAGATATTTTATCCTATCTTATAAATATTTATTTTATTCTAATCTTATTTGATTATCAATGCATTTATTATGTATTAACTTTTATTCTCAGCTTGACTTATCGGGAATTATTTATAAGGCATCTAACAAGCTATTCATAAAAATATTTCTAAAACTTGAGATTAGCTAAATCAATGCTTATATATTGACTTTATTTTTTTTTACAAAAAAAAAGTAAACTAGATATGTAGAGTTTAAGATGGCCTTTGTGGTTGTGGAGACAGCTCAGTGGATGAACGTTTGCTGTGTAAGCATGACAACCTTGGTTTGGGTTGGAACAGCCTCATAGAAAGCCAGGTATGGCTACATGCACATCCACAACCCCGGGCCTGATGGGATGGAATGTGGAAATGGGAAGATCACCAGCCTTTCCCCCACAAAAAGTAGTGAGCTCTAGGTTCAAGCAGAGACATTGCCTCAAAGGAATTTGGTGGAAAATGGTAGAGGTGGATACCTGATGTCTTCCTGTGTCCTCTTCCTGATCATGTATGGAAGTACACAATGTCACACATGAACACATGCATACCCCAACATATACATAGTAAAATAATAATAATAATAATAATAATAATAATAAAATGATCTTTGAAATCTCTAATAGCACCAGTGAAAGATAATAGAAAAATTTCCTATGTTAGAGCTGGCAAGATGGTTCAGTGAAACGAGGGGCTTGCCGCAAAGTCTGACAATCTAAGTTCAATCCCCAGAACCCATGTAAAGAGAGGGTCTGCTCCACAGAACCCTCTACAAGCACACGGTTGATGCACACACACAGTAACAATGGTAAATTAATGAAAACTTAAATCCCATGCTACCACTCATATTTTTAAGACTCATTTCAAATACTAGAAACTCACTATAGACTATAAGACTCCTTCAAAATACTATAGCACTCACTAAAATATGAGGAAACAGTGCATCATTACAGTGCATGCTGGCAAATCACCATAGAAACCCAGAAAAGAGAAAGAGCCTAAATTATTTGAGAAAAACTCTCCATAACACATTTACAAAGGAAAGCCATTCAGCTTGATGAAAAATTATCAAACATTCATTTTGTTGTATCATATTTCCTATTTAATTCCATTGATTTTTTTTATAGATAAACAAAAAAGAGTTCATCCAACTCTTAAAGATAGAATACAGTCAAATATTTTCCTGGTTCTTTTACATTATAATTAAATAAGATACTGGAAAAGCCACAGTGAAATTCTAATGATTGAAAGAAATTAGGCATTAGAGAGCACTGCATTAAGAGTTTTTGTAGAACTATTACTGCTAATTTCTCATTTTCATTATATGTATAATTAAAAACTATTTATCTACCTCATTACAGAATTTGTTCCCCGGGATGATGAGAAAACATACAGCATATTCATATTTTAAGAGAATTTCCTAATGAAAATCTCCTGTGCTAGAATGAGGGGAATGGATCACTTTTGTTTCATTTCTCATATTCACTTTGTCAACCAGGTAGCAGTCTGATGTGCGCCACTAAAATGTATGACGCTGCCATCTGCTGATAAATAATACACAGCATTCCTTCAGTTGCAGAAAATATCATATTTTAAGTAAGACTGAAATTTCAAATTTTTCTTAGAGACATTTTCTGAATATAGTTTTGAACTAAAAGTAAATGTTAATCTATTGACAAATGAAACATAAAGAAAAAGATGTCAGTAATACTTAGAGGAATTCGAAATGCAGGAAGCAGCTGTTTAATGTGAGGTTGATACTCACTTAACTGAAACTATTTTCACAAAATATTCTGTCCATAATATGAATTTTCACATATACAGATATTTGTGCATTGTTTACCACAGGCAGCCACGGAGATAAAGCTTCCATAAATGTAAAGCTTCCATAAATGTACTATAATTCTTTTCAACTTCCTTAATTTTCTGTATACTTTGGATGGGAAGGAATCTTTTATTCTCACTCTACTTCTTCATGTTTTCAATTTAGGAACTGTAGTCCTAAGAGTTAATCGACTTAACTACAATGCAATGTTATTTTTATTTCCTAAGTCACAGACATAACAGACTTTAATACAGTAACAAACCAGCTGGTACTGGAAACAGAACTCAAGTTGTTTTGGGGTGGTCTTGAACGAACCCAAGACTTCTCGTACTATAAGCAAATGTGCTATCAGCTGTGCTACAAGTCTTGCTCTGAGAATATTGAACTATTAACATTATAGTATACATACAATTGAACATATTCTATACTGTGAAAAAGAGCAGTGAATAATTAAAAAAACTATTCAGGTAAATCTAATCATAACTCATACATGTTTTCATGCACATATACCCATATGTGGGTGTGTGCATGCTCATACCTAGGTCTAGTAAGATTCCAGAGGCACCAAGACTAAATAGAAATAGAAGAAAATAACAGAGGAAGGGCTTCTGTCAATTTTGTGCTCCCTAATTGTTCCTCTAGAAGTTTCTATTTCTGACATTGAGGCCTTTGGTCCACTTAGGATTGATCCTTGTGCATGGTGAAAGGGAGGGTCTAGTTTCCTTCTTCTACATGTAGATATCCAGTTTCCCCCACATTTGGAAAAGCCCACAACTAACATCTCAGTCCACAGTGAAAAAAGGAATTTCTCCCAGAAATCAGAAACCCAAGACAGATGCCCTTTCTCCACTGCTATTGCAGAGGATACAGAGTTCTAGGTAGAGGTGTGAGGCAGGAGGTGATAACAAACACCTGCAAATGTGAAATGATGAGCTGAAGCCATCTGTCATGGATAATTCCCTATCTACGGTATTCCCAAATCTTCCTGTGAAAATATTGAGAAGTAATGATGGAATTTAGCCAATATTTGACAAACCAAACAATGTGAAAAGTATTAGTTATGTTGTTGTTATACACTAGAAACTAAAAAGACAGAAACCAATAAAGAATACAAAAGAATTTAATGCTTTATATTGGGTTTAAGAGCATTTACACATACACACACAGCACCATGCACATACATACACACTCAAAAATATGGTGTAGTGACATAGAGAAAGATACTTAATGTGAACCTGTATCATTTAACTGTATGCACACATCTGTACATATATTTATACATATATATATACACACACACATAAATAAAGCATTCAAAAATTAAGAATCAGTACATTTGTTATCTGATACATATGGAAATTATTTAAGTGTCCTAGGGATAGTTATAATAACTAGCAATAATCAATGCATTCAATAGACGCAAGGTATATTGATAGACTTGATTGCAAGTCTATATCTCAATGAAAAATACAAAAAAAAATAAACTGATTAGTCTAGATGACACTGTTTCTTAGGCATTGTCCACTACCAGTGGCTTATAATAAAATACTACAATGGTATAGACAACTCATGCTATCTGAGCAAATTACAAAGAGTTAAGCTTAAAGATTTCCATGCTTAAAAAGGAGCAGGAAATGTATTTATTTTATTATGTAATATATGATAGATTTACAGATGTCTGTTCTGCCACCATCGGTTTGCTCAATGTAGTGTCTATAAAACTTAGAACATTGCAAGGAAACTTGAACAAGGGGGAAAATGTCTGGATCCAACCATTCTGATGGCTTTCCATATTTATCTATATGTTTTCCATAGACTTGCTGAGATATCAACAAATACAACATAAATTTATACTGAATCCTGAAAGATGGGTTAGTAGCCAACAGTGATCATTTTGAATCAGAATGAGGCTGGTTACACAGGTGTAGGCTCTGTAGCTATCGTGCTCATTGTTTTTATTTTTATCCACTCATATCCTGGTAGCGTTACATGAGTAGCTTACTGTAAAGTTTACTTCTTTGTATTTGGTGATTATCGCTAGGACTTATGCCATACCACAGAACTCACATTCAAAGTACATCTTACAGTTTGAAACAAGAGGATATTTTTCTTTGAAATGGAACATACCATTTAAAAATTGTACATTCAAGACTAAAATTTCTAGGTGCAACTGCATAATTGTGTGATTTGAGGGCTTCCCCAGCTTCTTCCAGCTGGATAAAATACTGAGAGGTTATTTTGATGTCATTTCTCATTCCCCTGCATGGGGCTCACCCAATGACTTCCACAGGAGACAAGAGACAAAAGGAGGTTTCAGACAGGTACACACATCTTCTTTGTATTTTTGCTACATGTTTCTGCCCTAGGGAACTGAAAAGTATAACCTAGTTTAAAAAAAAAAAGGGAAGTTTTATCTTACTATATTCTGTAAGAAGAGCTCAAAATCAGCTTCCCACATATTGTGTGATGCATGACTCCATTCTCAAGAATCTTGGTGGGACTCAGAATGAAGAGAGAAAGGAAAATAATAATTTTCTTTAAAAAGGATAGAGTGGAAGACAGAAAATCATAACTGGCATAGATCCAAGATTCTCTGAACTGACCCGAATAAAACTCCAAGTTAGCCATGCACCCTGAACCCTCAGTGGTACTTTTCTCTCTTTTGCTTTTGGGTCTGGGCAGTGAAAATTTCTGTTTGTGAGAAGAGAAAAGGGGACATGAGTAGACTTCATCCTCTTCTCGCACGGACAATGCGACCTGGTTGCTGACTATTACTAGACATGTAAATATTAGTCACTTTCTCTCCCAGCAAACTAAGGTTTGGGAGGTTTTGTAACAAGAGCAGGCAACTAGTAACATTAATTTACATAAAATATTTAATTTAGTCATCCAGGGAGTTTGGTGTCTCAACTATTGACTCAATGAAGATGTTCAATCAATACAGAACAGAGCGTTTCTAGGTTTTTAATCTAATCAACTTCTAAGAAGGACTGTGGCTACCAGCTGAAGACTCTCATGTCTTCCTCACAGTGAAAGCGCTACATTTCTTGCTTAGTGATGCTTTGTGTGGTTTATTAAATATTGCCTTGGAAAGGAAGATAAATGAAAGGGGGTGTAATATTGAGTAAAATGAACTCCACTCTGTCATGCTTTGATTTTATTAAACCCAATTCCTTTAGAACAAGATTAGACCATTTAAAAAGTCAGTAAATAATTCACTCATTCATCGAAAAAAATTAACAATTTGCAATGAAACACTTTTCTGGCATTGAGGAGATGGCTCAGTTTGTAGAGTGCCTACCACACAAGCGTGAGGACTTCAGTTTGAATCCCTGTTACCACTTGAAAAGATGCCATGGGATGTGTGGTTGTTAACCCATTTGGGTGTCAAGTGAGAAAAAGGCAGGTCTCTAGAGCTCATTGGCCATCCAGCCTAACAAGTCATTGAACTCCAAGTTCAGTGAGAGATCCTGCCTCAATAAAGAAGGTGGTGATTAATAGTGGAAGACATTCAACATCGACCTCTGGTGTTCCCATACACATGCACGCACATAATGACACACATAAAGATGTTAATATGCTACACACACAAGAGAGAGAAAGAGGAGAGAGAGGAGAGAAGAGGGAGAGGACAGGAGAGCAGAGAGAGAGAGAGAGAGAGAGAGAGAGAGAGAGAGAGAGAGAGAGAGAGAGATTAATATGCCTCCAAACACACTTAGAAATAAAGAGGCTACTGTGTAGTAGACTAGTATTTTTACTTAATACACGGGGAACATATCTGGGAAATATTATTAATGTGTATGATGAAAGATCATAACTCTCACCTTAATAATAGCAATAGCAATTCTGTCTCTCTCTCTCTCTCTCTCTCTCTCTCTCTCTCTCTCTCTCTCTCTCTCTCTCTCTCTCTCTCTCTGTGTGTGTGTACAGGCATGCACATCAGACTTGCACTACCTCAGTCAGCTGACATTTCAGACTCACTGGATGTTCACTTAGGACCCTTGGTTAATGTCTCATAAATATGGTTTAACAACTCCTGTCTGTGCATTTGGAGCTTTAATTATTCAAGCTTGAAAACATGGTATGTCTGATTCTGGAAACCATTTCCTAAATTCTGCCTAGAAATGAATACATTATCATCTAATGTTAAACTTTCAGCACAGATTTAAATGGTAAATTCAACCTGTCAAGGTTTATTATCTTGGAAAACTGAGGCAAGACTTCTGTGTACCTTGACTAACATAACTGCAATCCACTTGAGTCCAGTTAGTGCTTCTCATATGTGCATGGATGTGAGGTCATCCACTGGTAACAGTGTCTGCTCTCCACAGAAAAGGGACTCTCCATTGACTGTAAGTCCTACATTCTAAGAGCTTCTCTGAGCAGGGAAGAGTCTTGGAGGCATCACCCTCCCTACTTGCTGGAATTTTTAACACGCCTAATCTTGTACAGGTCTTGCACAGCTGCTGTGTCTTCCTAGGTACAACAGCCATGCTGTATCCAGGAGATAACATTTGGAAATATTCTCCCATCCTCCCCCTTTTATATACTTTCTGACACTTTACTGAGCTGTTCCCTGACCTTTGGTGGGAGGGCTTGATGAGCATGTCCCCTCTAAGGTCGAGCACTCACTGTTGCTATTTCTTAGTATTTTGAACAGTTACTATCCAGTTTATTCACCCCTACCCACTTCATTGAAAAGCTCCTTTGACCAAAGCTGAGAGCAGCCCAACAGGGCTATGGCAGGTTATAAAGTTGGATGGGAGATAAGAATAACTAGACACCAAAGGTGGAGAAACACTAAGCAAAGCCGATGAGATTGGGAGTGAATGCTCTCCTCTGCCAATCGACTGACTGGTCAACTAACTCAATAAACACTAATTGAGGATTGATTTAGGGGGCTAAATATTGTACAAATCAGTTTACGGGGAGGTATCCCCCGCTGCCAGGAATGCCATTTCATGGAGGAGCAGGAAAATGAAGCCGTGCTGGTGTGTAGTAACCAGCAGGAACAATACAAAAGGAAAACATATCACAGCTGATGGCGAGCAAGCCCTCTCCCAGAGTGTCACTCATTTAGACAATCGTCTGTTCCACCCACAAAAATAAAGCAGAATTTGGAAGTCAACCTAAATCACGTTTTCCAAACACGAGCCTTCCCCAGGCCTCGCTGTTTTACCCCCTGCCTCTTGCCCATATTAAAAGTGCATTTCATTGGTCCCCAATGAACTCATCTCATTTCCCCCAATCTCTCTGAAGTACTTTCAGTCATGCCTCTTCAGAGCCCTCCATGCTCTCACTTGCTGCTGGCGTCAGATTCACCTTCAATCCTGAGTGACAGATTTTCCAAAGAACCCAATTAGAACCCAGCTAATGAGCCCTCCATGGGCTCCCCGAATAGCCAGATGACTGTTTATTTTCATCTTTTGAATTAAGAAAGAGACAGTAAGTCAAGGGAAAAGGAGGAATAAAGACCCACTAATTGAATCATGAAAACACCTGTGTTCCTCATCCTATATTTATTTACGCACTTTAATCTAATGCTGTTTAATAGGTGCAAAGTGCTTTAAACATCCTAATTATGTGTTAAAGAGAAAAAAAAGACTATGAATAAAAAGTAAAAATCAACAGGAGTGAGGAAAAATAAAACTCAGGGAACAAAGGAATTTAACTCTTTCTACACTGACGTGCTTGTGTGTGAAGGTGACATTAAGCTAAACCTTTAAAAATATGATATATATGATAGAATATATTTGCAAAGGTTTATACATCTCTGTCAAAGTGTTAATCAAGCTGAAAGCTTGTGCTGATGCTGCATAGATATTAAACATACTCCCATGTGTGTGATTTTTAAAACTTTGTGTTTTGTAGATCCTAAGAAACAATTGTTAGGGGCTACATTTGATTTTTGAAAAGCGACTTTCCCTGGCAGGCCACGGGGACTCTGGGTGACAATCGCTTTATTTTAATTGTTTCTAAATGTGCAGAGGCTGCAGGAATCTCTAATGATGTGAATATTTAATAACCGTGATTACTGTATAACCTTCTGCCTTTTATCCTTATCACAAACACCGACAGCAGCTGTCTTCTTTTCATAAGAGATCTCCTATTATGGTGAGGGAGTAACCTGGTGTGAGGAAAGTGAATACTGAAATACTGATAATGGTGGCACGCCAGACCATGGGAGCCTCTAGAAATGACCTGGGTCTCAAGGGGAACTAAGGAGAATATCAACATCTGACACTCTGAAGTAGACTTGTTAGACCTTAGCGTTCTAACTGTCCCCATTAGATGACTCACATTGTTCTTATTGATACTACAGAAATTGGTGACTGCACAAATACTTCCCATGGTCCCACCGAATCAGTAGTTAGCATATTTCCAACCTTATGCAGTAAGAGTATGTGTAGCTTTTCCATCAATGCCTCCATCTTCTAAACATCCCCTCTTCCAGAAATTGCTGTTGTGAACACATGGCAAGTGCCCTGGTTCAATTCTAGCAGAGAAGTGCTGCATGATGATAAGGTAATTTGTAACGTTTCATTAACTTTATCCTGTATGTATCTCAATGATATCCTGATCATCATGTAGACAAGGGTCATGACATGTACAGATACAGTATTTTAACATTTATTTTATTATAATTTTTGATAATTTTATATATATAATGTATTTAAATCATGTCCACACTGCCTTATCCATCCAACTCATTCTGTGTTTCCCCATTCCCTACTCAATCTTAACTTCATGACATCTTCTTTAACTATATATATATATATATATATATATATATATAGTCTATTGACATTGTCTTGGCAATCATGTTGAGATTTCATGGGTGCAGCTTACTTGCCAAATATAGAAAACAAAATAGGCCATGGTCCACTGGCTCTCACATTTTCCCATTCCCTTTTCAGTACTGTCTGTAGATGTAACTGGTCTTATTAAATAAGAAACACAGAGCCAAATGCAGAGTTAAAAGCCTAAGAGGTCAGAGCAGTAGCTAAGAGCTGAGACTAAAACCTCCTTCTTATCACCAGCTGCCACTGCCGTCCTTCTCCTGAGAAAGAGACCGACTTCCTGTGTGTCTGTCTTTTTATTTACTTTCTGTTCTGCCTTCTCATTGGTTGTAAACCCAACCACATGACCTTCTCATCACTGCCTGTCTATACAGACCCCCAGGTCTGTATGGTTGGTATTGAGATTAAAGGCGAGTGTCTCCAAAGACACAGACTCTGCCTGCCATGTGATCGGTAATTTGCTATTAGCTCTGACCCCCAAGCAACTTTATTTATTAACATACAAATAAAATCACATTTCAGCACAAACAAAACATTACCATAATTGTCATTTTACATAGTGTAAAGAACACACTGTATTTACAGTCCATCATCATGGCAGGGGCTTGAGAGCTGGCTACTACTGAACCCCCTATCAGGAGGCAGATAGAGAGAGAATGCTTGTGACCAGCTTAATTTGGTTTCTCTGTTTCTCCTTTTAATTCAGCCTGGGACACTACATTGAGGATGAATCTTTTTGCTTCAGGTCAGTTATCCTGGTATCCAACACTCCATTGTCCATGCCCCAAGTCTTACTGATTATGTGATCCTGGATCAAACAAAGACTCACGCTGAGCTCAAGTTGCTCATGAGCCCTGTGCAGCGGTGCATAGAAACCAGTTCAGGAACTGAAATTTTTATGTAAACAGCTTACTCTGCAAGTAGTCAAAATTATTCAGTTTAATTATTTCTCGAAGAATCAGTGAGCAATAAAATGGAGAAAACTCCCAGAGTATTTCTTCCTACGGTAAAATCCTGTTGAGATAAAATATCTCAGACAAATAAATGGAGAATGTTATGCTCTGTACAATATGGCCAACTTTATCAAAAGCTTTTCCCTCATAGATAATATATCACTGTTCTCTTTGAAGGCTTTTCCTCCTGGGGAATTCTAGTCTTCAAAATTCAGCATCCTGAAATTCTCTTTCCTTTCACACCAAACACCAAGCATGTTTCAAGCATCTCCTCTTTGGGGGCATAAAGAAGATATCAAAAGAAACAAGAAGTCTGTGTTGGGTTGTTTTAAGATGATCCCCAAGACATCCTGGGGATGGGACCTATACCAAAGTCCAAGTCTTCAGGTAATGAAGAGCCTGGTAACAGCACGGGTCATCTTAAATTAACTAGATTAATTCTCTATTACAGGAGAGTTAAAAAAAAAACTCTATCTTTTTTTTCATTTTCTGCTTTTCATTTTACTAAAAACTGTGTCAATTAAATTCTGAAGTTGCATTGTCTTTCCAGCATTAGATCCCAGAACAATTGTGATTTAAATATTTCTGGGACAGAACTGTTAGGGCACAATCCCCCTTCCCTGTTGCAGATGGCTAGTGATAGAAAGAGGTCAGATGCTACCACCTACTGAATGAGCACTTGTGATAGGCACCATGTGCCCTTTCTTGTGATGCAAGCAAAATAATTGGAGCCCACAGCTAAGGGGTCCCTACTTCAGTTTAGAAGGAGAAGGACTCCAACTTTTTATCTCCCTGCTCCTACATCTGAATTTTTATTTTTGCTTTACTCCAATGCCAATATAATACTTATTCCATTATATACTTACTGTGGGATGCTCTGTATGGCAAATGTGTTGCTCTGATTGGTTAGTAAATAAAACACTGATTGGCCAGTAGTCAGGCAGGAGAAAGTATAGGCAGGACAAGGAGGAGAAGAATTCTGGGAAGTGGAAGGCTGAGTCAGAGACACTGCCAGCCACCACCATGACAAGCACCATGTGAAGATGCTGGTAAGGCACGAGACACGTGGAAAGGTATAGGTTTATGGAAATGGATTAATTTAAGCTATAAGAACAGTTAGCAAGAAGCCTGCCACGGCCATACAGTTTGTAACCGATATAAGTTTCTGTGGCTGTGGGACTGGTGGGTGACAGAGATTTGTCCTGACTGTGGGCAAGGCAGGAAAACTCTAGCTACATATACTGGCTGATCAAAGTTGATAATAGTGTATACTTTCAGATCCACATTTCCTTCATGTATAGGTGAGGCCTTCGAATATTCCTCTCCTATACAGATTGCATTAGGTAACAGTCTCTGGCCCATGTTAATTCTCCCATCATTGGTTTTGTTTGTTTGTTCTGCCTTTAAGCCATCACTATTGTTCTCTCCTCTGTTTGCTGTGAAAAATTAACTGAGATAAGCCGTGAGCCACCAGGAAGGAGTGCTCTGCAGGGAAACAGTCTCTTCATTGTGGCATCTATGTCTACAAATTCGCAGGAACCCCGCTCCCACTCTTGCAGTAGGATTGTGATGTTCAACTTGCCCCCCACAGTCAGACTTCTAACTCTGGAAGTTTGCTCAGTAACTGGTCAGCTCCAGGTAATGGATCTCATGCCAGGAATACATGGCTTTTTTCAAAGCCACATGCGATAGTTGGCAAGACACTCTGACCCATATCCTAGCCTCCAGGTACACTGTGAGCACCGAAGGCCAGAAAATTATCTGGCCTGGAGAAATAAATACTGAAAAAAGAAAAAAAGGAGGTGAGTGGAGGGGGATGTTCCATATTCCCTTAAATCAAGCGTCAAAGCAAAACGACATTTTCTGTCCTCTTACTCCAAAACATAACTGAGCAAGAAAAACCACCCAGCTCCAGCTCTATGAACAATCCCTATTAAATTCTGCTGACAGTGCCTACATCTGTTAGCTCGTTAGAGACAAAGTTGAATGCTACTTGGAATCAATGTTGGGCAAATTTTTGGATGCAACCTGCAGTCCTCCTGGATGAGTTGCTCATTCGTCTTTGCCAATCTTTACTAATTTTGGCTCGCTGAACAAGGATATAGCATTCAAGCTGATAGCCAGGAAATTCCCGGGAAAATTATTCTTGTGTCCCAGCTGCCTGTCTGAAGTCTTGGCGAGTAGGAAATGACTGGCCATAGGCCCATCTTGCAGGGCCCAGCTGTGCTGAGTGTACAGATAGACCACAGATGGGGAGAGTCAACTGGGAGAGTTGAAGTTCCAAGACCTCACTGGTGGGAGGTCAGAAAATGAAGGGGGCTGTGCTGCCAGCACCTTTGTAGTACGATGGTGAAAAATGGATTCCAGCATTCTGTGCATGCACCACATGAAAATAGAGAAGGTGTGGCTACTGCAGAGTCCAAAATGCCCCTTTTCCAAATGTCAAGAAAGGACGAGAAGGGGCTGATTGATGGCAAACTTTAGGTGTTTGCCTTTGCTTCTTCTCTTTCTCCTTCCTCTTTTTATTCTCCTGCTCCTATTTCTGTCCTCATTCTCTCCCTCTCAGGAGTAAATATTCCCATTGTGAGTATGTAGAATAATTAAATTAGGCAAACTCAGCATGATAGTTCTATGTCCTACAGTAGTTGGAAGAAGCACTGTAGACAAATAGGTCAAGAACAAAATGGGAAAACTGTACACTGACAGACACGGGTGCTTCATCTTATCTTATCTTCTTCTTTCAAAAGCAATGCAGGTACTAGGAATGCAGAAAGGGCCAGATATTAAAATTAAATAAATTGATGGTGTTGCAGGACAGACGTGTTTGAGTCCACATTTTGACATAAAAGTGATCACCATCATCAATCATAAAATTGAAATAACAGAGTTTCTGTTTTCATGACTATTTTAAGTGTTAACTAAGTTGAGCATTGCTTACTATTGCTGGAATGATTGAGCCTCTACAAAATGCACAATTTTAATTCTTACCCCTTATGTTATGATATTTAGATATGGTGTCATTGAAAAGTAAGTCCCTGTTGCCTGACTTCAATGTCCTTGTAAGAAAACACACATCTAGATTCCTCTCTTCCTGCCTATGGGAGGTCAAAAGTCTGCAAAGCAGAAGAAATCACACAAAAATAAAACCAATGTTCTTTCTCACTGTAAGAATTTCATGTTGAGTTAACTGTTACTGTGTAATCTCATTTAAAATGGTTACTGCACTTTATTGATGGATGGATTTATTGTGTGTGTGTGTGTGTGTGTGTGTGTGTGTGTGTGTGTGTGTGTGTGTGTGTGTGTGTGTGTGTGTTCTAGCACAAAGCAATAGACCTGTGGAAGTTAGAGGACAACGTGTAGGAATTCGTTCTCTCCTTCTACTGTGTGGGTCTCAGGGAATCAAAATTAGGCCATCAGGTTCGATGGCAGACACCTGTACCCTCTAAGTCATCTCAAGGATTTCATTGTTGTGTATTGTTATTCTACTCTAGGGACACACTAACCGGCTCTGCTCCTTACAAAATATGTTTTAGACGTTAGTGGGAAAGGAAAGGAAAGAGTAGAGAAGGTAGTGAGAATTCTTGTTTGTTTGTTTGTTTTCAAGACAGAGTTTCTCTGTGTAGTTTTGGTGCCTGTCCTGGATCTCGCTCTGTAGACCAGGCTGGCCTAGAACTCACAGAGATCTGACTGCCTCTGCCTCCCGAGTACTGGGATTAGAAGCTTGTACCTGGTGACAGTGACAATTCTTTTGTGTCTTTTGCATCACAGCAGTTCTCCATACTCAACGGAGCACTTAATAAATGAACAAATAAATGATGTAATAAAAATAAAACAAGTCAAAGATGAGCTAAATAAAAGAAAAATATCTACTTGCCCAGCACCCAGTGTGTTTCTGAGAATCACCTTCCGTAGAGCTTTGTGTATATTAAGAATTAACTAAAATGCATGTAAATGAATCGTTTCGGGTGGGCATCATAATGCTGATATCTTGATAATGTCTATTTTATGTATCCTGACTATTATGGTAATAGCTTTGCCTGCTCTTGTCATTTTTCAATAGCAATATGAATATTAGCAACTTAAATTAGAGATATCACTAAAGATTTTTCCTGATGAATGGAGAAAAAAATGAAAATTAATTGCTAATTGTGTTATGTACTCTGGCTGGTCACTTAGTCAGTGCTCTGAACCAGCCATTTTATGTGGTGCAGTTCATTTGAATGTGACAATAAGGCACTAAGCTAAGGGTCATCCTATTGGGGCATGCAAAATCTCCACTTACAGAAGGGCTCTAGCTGTTATGTAGTACAATACATATATCCTTTTAAAATGTCATTCTGATTTTTATAAATTTGACAGTAGAAAGTAATTGATTAGCAGATAATTTATTCTCAGAAAGTATGTTCCTTCTTCCTTTGAGATGAATAGTAAAATAGAATTATAATTGCATACAACTTTATTGTGGCCTGAATTCAAATTCTCTTGTAAGTATTTGAAAGGGTTATGGAACCTTCAAACCATTTTATAAGGCATACAATCAGGAGATATTTTTTCTCTATTTTAATCAGTGTCTCAAGGTTGTCTCAAGATTTTTTTCTGAAACTTTCTCATGTCTCTATCGTTATGATAGGTAAAGCTAGCTGAGGTAAAACATAAAAATGTACTTTTAATGGAATTAAGGATACAAGTTGCTTATCTAACTCACAAACCACATTAAAGTTAATTGTTAGGGCCATGCTAAATAAATGAAACCCAGGTCATTTGTACACGCATATTCTTATGGAGGAAAATGCAGGGAAGATTATATCAAAACTAAGTTATATTCATAGTTAGCTAATTGTATAATCTAAATTTTATCTATCATTAGAAATACTGGGAGTAAAAAGTCTGGATTACTGCAATTATAATGCATGGAAACCACGCATCTGCCTTTCCTTTTACACTCCCTATCCCCTTGTTTACATAACATTCCACAGTATTAGCAGAGAGGTCTCTTTGACTTCAGGATACACATGCCCTTCTGTTTGGCCAGAGCAGTCATTTTAAGATGTACAGCTAGGAGCAGCAGTTTGGAGATGAGACATGAACGAGATAACCTAAGCTCCTCCAAGGCATTCAGTTGTGAGAGAGCTAGGATTTCCATAGACTCACCAGGTTGTAGGCCACTCTGCATGGTGGCATTCATCTCCTGCCAGCGTGTCAACAAGACTAATGTACATACTGGTGAGCCATGCATGAATAGGCAGTACATGCAAATAAGATTTGGCTCTATTACAAAACCAAGGGCTACTGCCTTTGGATCATATTTGCCAGGATATGAAATAGAAACAACTATACTATGGCAAAAGATTAAAATATCAGGAAACACACTTTTTGTTTCACCCTGACTCTTAAGTTATAATAGAGCTGAGAGGAATCATGTAATTTTCCTGAACCTCAGTATGTTTCACATAGAAAACAAAGGAGAAAGTAATCTTATATAAATTAGAAATGAGAAACCAGTAAGTTCTAATAAAGCAAATGGAAGCCAGAGAGCTTGCTCCCATACCCAAGATCATTTATCATATTTCTCTGCCTGAATAGAAGCACAAGTGACCAGTATATTTCCTCTGAGTCAATTGAACCCAAATGATTTCACCTTCCCGTTTTATTAGTAACAAAACAAACTATCAGATAAAAGACTCAGTGTCTTTTTTTTCCTTAAACATTTAAACCCTAATCTATGCACTCCCAATTAAATGGATGAAGAACTCAGTGTCAGAAAATATTCCAAGTTGTATTATATGTTATTTCTTTTGTATGTATGTATAGAAGGGTGACACACAACTGGCATGGCACACATGTGAACACACAACGTGTGGAGTCAGGAGACAACTACATGAGTCATTTTGCTCCTTAACCATGTGAGTCCCTTGGACTGAGCTCAGGTCATTAGCCACATCAGTAGGAACCTTTATTCACTAAGTCATCTTGATTGTCCTGGTCTTCCTCTGAACTCTTGAGATAACTAATTTCTCTTCTTAATGTGTATCCTTCAGGAGAGTCTGTGTGTACAGACCCTTGCACATTATGTTACTTGTCTCCCTTCCATAATGTTGCTTTCCTTCTTAAATGCTCTCCAGAGTCCATGTGTCGGAAGCCTGATCACCAGCCTGAAGTGCCAATGGGAAATAATGAAAACCTTGGGAATGAAATAGGGCAGAGCAGGAGCAAGTGAGGTCACTGAAGACAAATACTTGGAAGTGATATTGAGACCCCATCCTCTTTCTGTTTCCCTTCCTTGGCTTCTCAGTACCGTTAGCATTAATGACCCCTTGCCACACTCCTGCAAACTGTCATGATGTAGCCACCATTCCTAAGTAACAAGGACAAGCAACGTGGAGCTCAAAGTTCTAAGAAGTTGAGATGTTCTAAACACGTCCTCCTTGATATGTTGTTTATCTCAGGTATTTTTACAGGGATAGAGTGTAGTAATGCAAGGAGAAACATCATACATGTAAAGAATTGGCTTGTATCTCACATGACTTGGGGTCTGGCACATTCCAGATTCCTGGAAGTAGCAGCAGGCTCAGGATGCTATAAAGAGATGATCTTGCATGCGAGCTCAGAAGCAATGGAGACACAGAGTTCCTTTATCTTGGGGGACTTCAATCTTTCCTCTGATGACCTTCTATTGAGTGGATGTGTCCCACCAACATGGTGGGACATAATCAGCTTTATCTATATACTATTAATACAGTCACCTTTCATGCAGTCATATCAGAATAAACCTCCACAGCCGCTGCTAGACTAGTGTCCCGGGGATCTGGGCTTTGTAGATGAGCCAAGATGACACATGACATGTAAAAGTAACCAACAATTTCTTCTGCAGAGGTTTTCTCAGTGTGTGCACAAGGTTCTGATTCCTTAACACATAATAAGCTGTTAAGAGCTGAGAACATTTTGAACAGGTCCAATATGGCCATAAATGAACATGACTTGGAAAAAAAAAGTCAATGAAATGATTCCTAGTGATAATCGGCTATACTCATAGATTATTGCCTAGCCCAAATGTCATCAGAGAGGCTTCCTACAGCATCTGATGGGAGCAGTTGCAGAGACCCATAGTCAAACATTAGGTGGAGCTCAGGGAACCCCACAGAAGAGGGAGAGGAAGGATTGTAGGAGCCAGAGAGGTTGAGGATACCAGAAGAACATGGCCCACCAAATCAACTAAGCAGGACTCATAGGAATTCACAGAGACTGAAGCGACTATCACGGAGACTTCATGGCTCTGCATTTGGTCCTCTGCATATATTTTATGGATGCTGACTTGGGATTTTGTGGGGACTCCTAACAGTGGCAGTGGGTGTGTCTCTGATTTCTGCCTGCTCTTGGGATCCTTTTCCTCCTACTGGGTTACTTTGTTCTTACTCTGTTCAGCCTTAATATGAAGGTATGTGCCTAGTCCTACTGTATCTTTTTATACTGTGCTCAGTTGATATCCGTGGGATTCCTGCTCGCTCCTGAAGGGAAATGGAAGATGAGTGGATCGGAAAGAGAGAGGAGGTGGGGTGGGAGACTGGGAGGAATGGAGAGAAGGGAGGCTGTGCTATATATGTATAGTATGAGAAACGAAGAAAAAAGAAGGAAAAAGAATAACCAGACCTTAGAAGGGAGTGGCACACGTTCCAGCTGAGGAGAACCACTCTAGGTCTCACAGTCCATGCCCTGCTGTAAATACCTCTGTATTTCTGTTTCAGAAATAGAGAAGTAGAAAGTGTGTGTGTGTGTGTGTGTGTGTGTGTGTGTGTGTGTGTGTGTGTGTGCATGCTTGTGTGTATGCGTGTGTATGTGTGTGCATGTGCATGTGTGTGTGTATGTGTGTGCATGTTTGTGTATGCTTGTGTGTATGCATGTGCATGCGTGTGTATGTGTGTGCGTGTGTGTTTACAAACAGGCCTTAGACAATAATAAGTTTCATATGCCATTCTAATGAGTTGGGTAACTACCTACAAGAAAAAGGACATCTATGGAATTTTATTTTAAAAAGACAAATATGAGAAGGTGTTGGTGAAATATTCCTCAATCAACATGTTGGGGAGATATAAGAATACTTGTTCATTATGAATATTGTATTTTAATAATATGGTTTAGGAGAGAAACAATAAGCTAAGGAGACTAATTGGAAGAGGGCTAGAATGTTCAAAATTCTTTGAATTTGAAAAATGCCTGAGAATTGAAGATGACTCAGAGTTTTCTGCCTGTGACTTTAAAATGTTGCAAACAACCTTAGGGAAATGAAATTTGTATGATAGACAAGAAGACTGAAGGTAAAGGACAGAGATTCATTCAGGTAATGTTTTAATTAGGTAGCTCTTTAATACTAAAGAATTACACTCGACAGAGATAAACATACATATCTATAGCTCTGGTGTGAGAGCTACCTGCTAAATACAAACTATGAGCACACGACAGACCGTAACCTGTCTTGTTAAAGTTGCTGAAAGGAAGCAGAGCTGAGTCATGTATGAAAAGATGGGAACAGGTGAGCAAATGTACAGTAGTGCATGAGATCTACATACAAACACCCTAATAACACCACATCAGCCTACCAGGAGAAAGAAAGTTTCAATGAGGGAGGCGAAAGGCTAATACACGCAATTCAGCCTCTGCTCCTTTTAGTCTTATTTGCTAGCTTGTTCACATTGTGTTTATAGAAACACTAGACCAAAGTGATCTGAGATAAAGGAAAGAAAGAAATAGAGGGCATAGAACTGCAGACTGAGAGAAAAAAGAACACTTCAAATTAGAGATATACGAACTAATAATGATGATTAGAATGGGCAGGGAGCCTTCATGTGAATAAGAAGCAGTATATGTCTTGCACTTGTCTCTTTGAATATGAGGATGGTGAGAAGAACTTCACGCTGTCAAGTTCATCAAACCACTGGAGGGTCAGGTTCTATTGTGTCTGTCTGATTTCTGAAGCATCAGCATAATTTGTAACTTAACCTTTATTGTCCCTTGACACCCACTGGAGGTGTTGAAATGCAAAATGATGATGGAAAGAGGTGAGTACCAGCTACATCATGTGCTCTACACTAGCTGTCCTACCGAATCTCATTTCTGAAATATATTGGGACTTCTATGGGCGTCTAGGGATAAAGTATCATATTACATTAACATAGTGTTCAGCACAAATCCATATTTTGCGAATTATTAAAAAGGTGCTCTCTAAAACATGATACCTAGATAAATGTGGTACACTCAGTGAAACTTTATGTAAAAATTAGTGCATGCATATGAGGAGCTGGAGGGATGGCTTGGTGGTTGAGAGCACTTGCTGCTCTTCCATCTGTCACAGGCTCAATTACCTGAACCTATATGGTGGCTTACAGCCATATATAACTGCACTTCCAGAGGATCTAATGCCCTCTTCTGATCTCTTCAGGCCCTAGGAATAGACATGGTGAACATACATACTTCCAGGCAAGACACTCACATAAATTAAAATAAATACATCTAAAATTTTTAAAAAACAAGAAATGAAAAATACTATGAAAATTATTTAAAGTGGTAGAAAACCCTTGGAATGTTCAAAGTTGCCACCAGGAAAATTAATTTCAAAAACAGTGGTTACTGCAGTAATGAAACAATGCAAATTATGATGTAATAATGTAATGCTCTTTGGGTAAATATTTGAGTATGTTTCTGGTTGGACAAACTTATCAATACCTTTTTTGTTTTGTTTTGTTTTGTTTTTTGTCAGTCATGATGGCTCACGATTGTATGCGCAACACTTGGGAGGGTGAAGCAGAAGAATAGACATGTTTCAGGCTGGCCTGGACTAGAATGAAACTATATCTCAACCCCTACTTCAGCTTCCCTCCAAATGAGTATTTCTCAAGTTTTTAGAACAGCGAAAGCATATTCAATTTTAAAAAGTAATTGGAAAGACCTGAATTGTATAGGAAGCCTTATGCTTTGTGCTTGATTCTCTAACGTACATGAAGAAATAAATGCAACTGCCATTTCCATTATAAATCAAGCATTATATAAACCATTTTGTTTTATGGGAAACAAGTTTAGAGTGTGTTGTTTCTTTATGGCCTCTATATTTATTTCTGAGTGGCCAAGAGCATCTCCTATTTCATGCCACCCGTCTAGCGGCCTAGAAAGGACCCAAGAGAGGGATGACAGAGTAACCACTCACTGCATCTGGCATCTGCTTCCTTTTGCTATGAAAGGTGAAACTGGGTTGAAATCTCTCCCCTTTTTGTGATGAAGAGCTCAGAATGTGGTCTTTTTTTTTTTAATAACAATAGACCAGGCATCCATTGTGAAGAAAGGCTCTTTCTTCCAGCAAGACTCTTGAGGGAATGCAGGAAGCATTCAAAGAATGAGAAGCTGATTAAAGCTAAAAATGAATCAAGTCAAACTTTAAACATATTGAGAAAATGCCCGAAAGTAAAGAACTGGGAATGGAGAACTGGCCTCCTCTTTTATCTGTTTTCTAATTCAAAATGTTTTGAAAGCCGAGTCTAAAAGACTGGAGAGGCTTCAGAATGTGCTTAGACTGCAAGCTTACAGATGTGTGCAGCAGGTGCCATTTCACAGTTTTTATAAAACGCATGGGTTCCTTTGTTTTAAGGAACCTTTATTGTTTCCCGATGGGGGAAATAGGAGTTCAAGTTTTTGAAAACAAAGCGGAATCTAGAATATCAAAACATAAGCTTGATTTTGATCCTCAGTCTAGGTCTCTTAACCTACCTGCACGAATGTATTTTCTGGATGGTTTTTAAATCTTCCATTGTCTTAGTCTGTTTGTGATTACCAAGACTGGAGTCTATAGATAATAGAAATTTTCATTCTAAGCTCCTTTTTTTAAAAAAATGAAAATTATTCTTTGGTAATTTAATATATGTATACAATGTAGTTAGATAATTATTACCCCCAAACCTTTCTGATTCTTTCTGGACTCTACCCACATCTTCCTCCCAACTTCAGGACCTCATCTTTGTTTTTAACTCACCGAGTCCAAGTCATGCTGTTCCTATGCACTTGAGTGAAGGGCAACTTTGTAGAGAATAGGAAACCTGCCATGGGCCACACTACTGCAAAAAGCTGACTCTTCCCCCCACTCCAGCAGGCCACCAACTGCAATGACTCCTCAGTTAGGGACTGGAACTCAAGAGCATATTGACTGTCCTCTTATTTTGTGGTTCAATAGCACACTTGGTATCCTCAATGGTCCCCTGAATTGATTAGAGGCTTTATTTACTTTTGTAAATCATTTCTTCATTCTGCTCATTGCCTGACATAATCCACACCAAAATGTACATTGAGAATGAAATTATCCTGCGTGGGTGGGTAATGCTTGTCCTCTAGGTCACTTAAGTCATTGGTGCTAAAGGAAAACGCCAGTGCTATGTGCAGAACCCATCCCTAGGATCAGAGGCTTCCCCCAAAACACAGTTTACTCTGTTCTTTTGCTCACCAGAATTAAATACTAAGATCATATTGATAAAGGCATTACCCACTTTAGTTACAGGACACAGACTAATCAAGCTAGAACTGAACTGGAAACTCCCTTTCTCCTGACTGATGTACACAATGCTGGGAAGTGACATGCAGATTGCTGAGATCAAAACTCATCAACAGTGTGACTTAGCAATGGACTCTGTGAGGTAAAATATGACCACTGATGAAATACTGGTATGACTGTTTTGGGTACAACCACCAACTTTCTGATTGGATTTGAGGCCTGCTACACAGAAGAGAGTACAGGCCTGCTACTGTATAACAAGCCTAAACCCTATGGTCATAGGCTTCAGGAAGAAATAAAAACCTACTACTCTTCTTTTACTAATATATAGATATGTATTGTCAAACTGCCGTCTAAAGCTTTATGTTCATACTTAAAGAGTCGTACTGTGCAGGATATTAAAGATGAAAGCTGACCCCTGGATCAGTTCAATATGCAGAGCATAAGCAACTGGTAAGTGCTCAGCTGTAAAAGGGACATTTATATTGCAGTCTCCATGACCCAGCGTGCGCTGAAGAAGATGGGGCAGAAAGAAAGGAAAAGCTGTATGTAGTATTGGAAGGACTGATGCAGAGCTCTACCATGTAGATAAGATAGGACTTTTGCAATCACAAAGAACAGCAGCTGAGCACAGCTGCAGAAGACCTGCACAAGATGTAACACCCTAGCATCCCAGGGAACAAAGAGGTCATGCAAGTAGGAGGGGGGTGTTTGGGAAGAAGAATGAGTTCAGAGGGAGGGGAAAGGGGGTTTGAGAGAATGACAGGAGGTAAATGTGATCCTAATGCATTACATGTGAATGACATTTAAAAAACAATAAAAAAATCTTGCAAACCAATGTCCCCATGAATATCGTGGAAAAATTCTCAATGAAGGAAGAGAAAACATCTTCAGTGCCTTACCCAGTTCACGAACACACTGTCTGTCATTGGAGCCCAACTGGAACCCAGGCTGTCAAAGATGTCTACCACTTCTGTTTGTGTGTAAAACTGTCACAGAAGCATGAAGGATGAAAGTAGATATTGTTATGTAGCTAACTAGAATCACAGCAATATTCACTTGTGATGTTGCTATTTACTTGATGTTGATGTAGGACTCGGTGTAAAATATGAGTCATGCTAGTCAAATAAAATTCTCCTTGTATAATGATGCATTGAAGAGGTGATTTGTGCCTAAATAACACTTTAAAAGAAGTAGGAAAATCAGATGTGTGTGTGTGTGTATTAGCAGAGGCATTAGTTCAGGTTTTAAAATACATGAACTGTACAGCTTCTTTTGTGTCCTCATTCTAACATAGTTTTGCCCACTCTTTACAGGCATACCTCAAGGAACCCATTCACGTCACTGACTTATTGACTTAAACTCCATTAATTCTTCTGAAATTTTCCTTGATGTGTGACTAGAATCTAGAATCTAGTTGTCCTTCTCTCTCTCTCTCTCTCTCTCTCTCTCTCTCTCTCTCTCTCTCTCTCTCTCTCTCCCTCCCTCCCTCCCTCTCCCCCTCCCTCCCTCCTTCTCTGTCATAATGTCAGGGCTCTGGTTATAAGAAAATACCTTTTCCTACCTCAATTATTGAGTAAAATTTTCTTTTACATCTAGTTAAAATTAGTCAAGTACACATGGATATACAAAGGAGATACACTGATGCTAAGAAATTATGAAATTGTGTGAGCAGTAGTCCATGCTCAATAATAAGAACAAGGATGATATACAGATAGTTTAAAATTTATTTCTACTTCTCTAGGACCTTCCATTTCACCAGCGAGACCTTTAGGCTACTCAGCAAAGGCATCAGTACTCTGTGAGACCACGACCTTGGAAATGCCCTGGCAGCAGCCTCCATCTACAGCCAAGACAGTGGGCACCAGGGCAGTATCTTCCATCAAAAACTTACCTAAGCACTCTAGAAGTGTTTCTGCTGTGTTCTAGTAACATTCTCATCTCTCATATGGACATATTCCTTTCTCATAATCATCATTTTGTGCTGAGAATAGGCTTTGTAAATGAGTGATTGAACAGAGGAAGGAAATCACTTTGACCTTTCTATTCAAAACATTTCTGTATCTGAGAAGTCAAAAGTCTACTGAATTGAACACAACAGTTCATCTTATCATCCTTTGCATGTCATTTATTCACACTGGCACAAACAGATACTGCACATATGTGTTTATGATCATGTACACATGCAGGAGTGTCTGATCACATGCGCAGCTCTAAAACTGCTTATGACGTCATGCTCTACATCCAATACATCTTACACTAGTCAGATTATTTGTTTATATCAGTCACAATAATTAGGCTGTAACACCATACAGGTATTTACACTCTCCAGAGGATACAACATGGATACATAAAGGAGATTCGAATGCATACGTCTTTCTGCACTTATTAGAAAAGCAGAGCACTAATGCCACTTTCGCTGTATCAGACCATCAGATGCAATTAGAAGCTTTATCGAGAACTGCTGAAGAGATTATCAAGATAAAGTAGAGTAACTTGAAATAAATAACATTTTATGGATTCATAATGCCCTCATGTGAAAACTTACTGCCCACTTAAAATATACATAAGGCATTAAGTAATAGAGCATAAATAGAATATTCCAGAAATAAAAGCAAAAACTCTCTGACCACTAATTTATTTACTATATGAATAATTTAATATCTACCTCTGATTTAATTAACTGTCATGGTCAATTAACTAATTTAGTAACAATATGTATACAATAGATAATCACTCTGCCCTAGATAAAATTTTAAGAAATACTAAAACAACAAAAGGCTCATAAATAAGGAGGCTGTTTTGTTTTAATATTTTGATAATAAAATGGAGTACTGTTATGATAATTTAGGATAGATTTTTTTCTATTCAATTTTATAACCAGAGTTGAGGTATAAATACTGCACACAAAATTCTCTTCCACACTGTAGAAAACATTAAAGAGCTAACAATAAGCCTCTTTGTCTAAATCATTCTTTCTTGTAACCGCTTGTAATTTTAGTAATGGGAACCAGTATGCAACACTATTCTAAGAATTTTCTTTAAAAATCCCTTTAATTCCTATGTCAGTGTTTTGAGGTAGGCATCCTTCTCGTGACACATTAGTTTGCAGCTCAGACATTGAGAACAGGAAAGATGCATATACACCTGAGTTTACAGAGTGCATGCTGGGATTAACTTTGGCAATCGGACTTGAGTCTGGCATCAGAAACTCTAGGCTTTCTGTAGAGCATCTTCAAACTTTTTAACTCAACTTACTGATAATAAAGACACAATTGCACTCTTATCAATCTCAAGAGCACTTGGGGTGGACAGTTAGTGAGCTCTTAATGCTCATGGTCATGGAAAACTAATCCATTAATTTGGAAATTTCATTATTTTGGGGGGCACCGAGGATAGATCTCTGCTTAGTTGGGTTTCAGTCTCTGATCTTTAACTGAGCCAAGTGCTCATTTCCCCACTTACTTTTGTTCATCAGAAATTAGACAATAATTGGAGCAAACAGGTATTTGAACTCTAGCTCCATTATTGGTAACTTCTAGACTTATTCAGAAGCCTCCTCTCTACCTCAGTTTTATTGTATGAGTGGCAATAATGAGACCAATTTTGTGCTCTGAAAATTATGTGATTTCATAGAAAATGCTGCAGGTTACATTCTGTGATATACATATATAATACATAACATATATATTTATATATACATATAAAATTTATTTGGTCTTTAATAAAATTTGCTTTCTCTTCACTCAGTTGAAATACTTAAGAAAGATAAAGACTAAATATCCTCAGTCTAGTTTTCTCTTTAAACCCTATGATTTTTCAGAACATTGCAAAACACAATTATTTGGTCTAATAATACCAGCTAGATGTAGTTGACATTTTAATGCTGTTTTGATTTCCTATATAGTTTTGGTTACATAGTTTACACAATAACTTAAAAAGAGAATTCTAGTTTTCTGGTTTAGTTATCCTTTTAAAATGAATACTTAATCTCATTCTGGAGGAAAAAAAATCAATGAGTCATTACTGAACAAGAAGAGAACTTATTAAATGCTCATTTGAACCATGACTTTGAAGCAGAATTTAGCTAATTTGGTAGTTAATTCTTTTTTATCTATGCTAACCCTGGAGAAATTTTATCACCAAGGAATTAGTATTTGTGGGAATGTTTTGGTCTTTTGTCAATATCTATAGCTATCATATATATGTGTTATGTATATAATATATATGTACACATAAACACACATATATATACACATATGTGTGCATGTTTGTGTGTGAGTGTGTGCATGTGTGTGTGTGTGGGGGGCTAATCTTGTATGTCCACAATATAACCACAGGTAAGAGCAGGTGGCCCAGCCACTCCCTGTAATAACTATTGTCTGAAGAAAATAATACCATGATCCCAGAGGAGAGAAACTGTGTCTCTATCTGGCATTAGAAGGCCTCAGAGGAATTCTTCCTATGGAGGCCTGGTTCCTACAGAGAACACCTGCCTTCCCATAGAGTGAAATTGCAGGGCTTCTAAAAGAAATATGTTCCACACTAGATTGAATTTCTCCATCACTGGGTAGATATTTAACTGATGCTTTCACTGGGATGGTAAGTAGAATACCAAATGCCATTCACTGAGCCAGAAGATTACTCCCTTACAAAATGCCGAATGCCAGGGCTCTGATTCAAGTAAATGCAATGAAAAGTACACACACACACACACACACACACACACACACACACACACACACACACGGAAACAGACATAAAGATTAAAAAAAAAAACAGAAATATAGACATCATTAATATTTGCTTCTAGAAATTTACTTTTGGCTTTTGTCCTTTTAGAGTGAGAAATGACTAATAATAACAACCTAGTCAATTATTACAAGTAACTAGAGATCTCATTAGACCCTGCACATGCTATTAAAGTCATTGACAACAATGGAGAAAAGAAAGGATAATTAAGAATGGAACTCTAGAACACAGGATTTGGAGTAAGAATTGATGACAATAAATTTCCCCTTATTATTTTACATTTAAATATTAAACCTCATGTTTAAACTCAACAAATTACCCAGCCAAGAATAATATCCCACTCCTAGGTACACAGTAAAATTTATGACACCATGGTGTTATTGTACAGACATATGAAGTAGCAGTGTAAATTAATTATAACCATGATATTCACAGAATAATAAACTTTCAGTAGTGTTGACTCCATTTCTGGAGGATGAAGACTGTTAAGTGCTTATGAAGTAATGCCACTTGAACTAGACTGGAATAAATAAAGAGATACATTAAGGAAATCTTCCTCTCTTGCTTTGTTTTAAATTTTATGTGTATAAGTGTTTTGCTTACTTGTCTATCCTTGCACCACTTGTGTGCCTGGTGCCTATGGAGGCCAGAAGACAGTGCTGAATCCTCCAGAACTGGAGTTACAGTGACTATAAGCTGCCATGTGCATGCTTCAAATCAAACCCTGTGCTCTTAACCACTGAGCATCTCCCCAGCCCTAGGAAAGCTTTTCAAGAGGTACAAACGCATATTGAAAATGAAAAACAAAATATAATGCTGAATTTATGTAGCATGTAAACAATTAATTAAGATAGATACCTTTGTGACTAGAATTTTGTAGAAAAAATAAAATAGGGCTCTAGGTGGCTAAGTGACCTTAGCTAATATATTGCTTGCCTGACATCCAAGAGAATCTGATTTAAATCTCCAAAATCCGGGTAAACGTGTCAAGTGTGGTAGCATGTAATTATAATCCCAGCAGTGAGAAGGTAGAAGTCGGTAAGAATCTGAGGCACAGTAGCTAGTCTGCCTGGCCTGCTTAGTGGGCTCCAAGTCAATGAAGAAAACCTTGTCTCAAAGACGTTGGGAAATGTTCCCTAGAATGACACCTTACGTTATTGTCCTCTGACCTCTGCATATATATTTTCACAAAGGTGTGTGTATTTGCCTACACATGTGCACCTTTATACACATGACATATAGACCCACAGTTGGCTATCAGTTGTCAAAGTCTATAAAAATCTTCCTCTCCTTTGTGTCTGTCTACTTATCATGCTAACTCTGTTTAAATTTGCATATTCTGAGGTCTTGTTATAGACACTAATATCTAAAGTTTTTATAGCCTTTTAATTTATCCCCTTCACAAGGTGATATTTTTATTCATCAGAGAAATTTGTTGATTTCTCTGAACTTTATATGTGATGATACATAAATATATTTCAATTATTGAAAAGAAATAAAATTACATGATAAATGCTATAAAATAGACATAACCTATAAAAACCATTGAAAATATGTCTGGAAAATGTTCAAATATTTGGAAAATATGCTTTAAATTCTTAAGTAATCTGTTTCCACGGATATCTTCATAAAGATAATGTAGATGAAATTCTAAACAATTTTATTAAATAAGAAACAAAGAGCGAAATACAGAGTTAAAAGCCCAAGAGGTCAGAGCACTAGCAAAGAGCCAAGACCACCTTATCTTACCACCTGGCCACCATCGCTTCCCCAGAGAGCTTCTCCCTGTGTGACTTATCTTTTTATTGCTTTCCTGTTCTGCTTCTCATTGGCCCTAAGCCCAGCCACATGACTTCCTCATCACTGCCTGTCTATACAGACTTCCTGGTCTCTATGGTTGGTACTGAGATTAAAGGTTAGTGTCACCATGCTTGGCTGTGTCCTTGACCACACAGAGACTCTGCCCGCCATGTGACTGGATTAAGGGTGTGGGCTACCACCGCCTGACTGCTGGCCCTGGCTCACTATGACCTCTGATCTCCAGGCATTTCAGTAGAAATCACATTTCAGTAGAATCACATTTCAGTAGAAATAAAATATCACCATAATCAAATCTAAACCACCTTTCTTTGGAGAATCATTTACTCATGTGCTTTGTTGGAGTTAAGATTGATTCTTATTGGGATCATTGTCTGCATTGATAGCTACTTACAGAAACTTTTACTACTTCAAACTTCTCCTAGGAAAATGGAGTGAAAATGCAAATTAAATATCATTATCTCTTGTGGTAGAGTGCAATAATTGAATTGATATAGGCTTCAAAGTCACCCTGTTTTCATTTCCCCAATTTCTGAAGCAAAAAATAAAATTCAATTTACTTTGATAGTAGGGGGTGAGAAGTTTGCTTGTTACAAACAATTATAAAATTGTATATAGAGATTTTTAAATTTCCATAGGGAACTGTAATTATTTTGTTCAATTTTATCTATATTTTAATAACTGTATGTTTTCCTGTGGCTACATTTGCAGAAGTATTAATATCTGATACAAACTAAAGATAGCTTGTAAAAAATGAGGATTCACTTGAAGAAAGATATCAAAATATTATATGGAAGTCATTAATTAGAGTTCCTATCTTGTTTAATTTTTGTTTATATTGTTTATGTCCTAGTTCAATATGTGACAGCCCATAGATGTTCAGTAATTACCTGTCAATGAATAAGTAAGGCATCAAAATATTTTATCACTCTTTTGACTTAAATTCCAAAAATATCTTAAAGAGGGCATGCACTCAATGGATTGCATGTGCTCCAAAAACTGCTTAAATTTTCTACTTTATAGTTAGAATCATACAGTGAATGCAGATGGCAGCTACTCAAGTATGTAACTGAAGAAAGAGAAATGAGGTCATAGGAGGCAAAATTAACTTGATACCACCCCTCTCTTGAGCCAAAAGGCAAGTGTATGCTATATACCACTATACTTAGCTGTAACGTCATAACACACTAGAAGTCGAGTTGACAATTCAACAGCTGATTCTCTATGCTTAGTTGATGATGGGATTGAGACTCTTCTTGTTTTCTGTATGAAAGTAACATTTTTGGGGGAGATGTGATTATGGTAAAGGACACCTTTGTTTCAACAATGATAGCACAATGTGAAGAATGTGGAACAGGAAGGTCGATAAATCAATCATGAAATAAAATCTCTACATTTGTGATCATTGATCTGACATCTCTGAGTGGTAACCTTCTTACTTCCCCATTCCTCTCTCTCCTTCCCATGAAAATGGAAGAGTGAAAATTGGCAGATTCTTTTAATCTGACATGTGTTTCACAGAGTTCACTGGGAATGTTAGAATCCAATGTAGAGAAGATTTGGACTTGGCCTAGTACCAAAAAAAAAAAAGTCTAAATATATAGTGTACTTGAGTGAAAATGTCATGTTTGGAACCCTTTACTGTGAATATATGCCAAGGCAAAAATGAAAGTGAAAATATACTACTGATTTTATCGTGATCATATGATTGTAGCATTGAAATGATCACTGATGCATAGGTAACTTTCCTTCCTGCCGGCTCTCTCCCAAATTAGCACAGATAACAGCTAATAACCTTAACATCTCAACTTTTTCTTATGTTCCACAAAATAATAAAAAAAATTCTAAAAATGTGTCCACTAAAAATAGTTTCTTTCATGCATATTTTGCATAGAACAGAATCGCAGGATCTTCTAGTACTCTTAGGGCATAGACTTCTAATACACGGAAGAATTTCTGAGGTATTCCCTTACTTGGTTGAATCCCAGACACCAATTTGGATAAAGTCCTATTCTAAGGTTTTTTTTGTTTTATTTTCTAACGTTTTTATTCATTTATTTACTTATCAAATTAGTGTGTGTGAGAGACAGATGTGTGTAATGTGTGTGTGATATGTGTATGTGATATGTATTGTATGTGTGTGATGTGTGTGTGTGTGTGTGTGTGTGTGTGAGAGAGAGAGAGAGAGAGAGAGAGAGAGAGAGAGAGAGAGAGAGAGAGAGAGAGAGAGAAAGAGAGAGATATATATGTGGTATGTGCACGTGGTCTGTGTGATACGTGTATGATGTGTGTATGGGTTTGGTGGAGGGGTTTTGTGTGTGTGTGTGTGTGTGTGTCTGTGTGTGTGTGTGTGTGTGTGTGTGTGTGTGTGTGTGTGTTTATGATGTTTTGGAGGAGTGTGGGAGTATGTGGGTGTGAGGTGTGTAGGGGAGTATCGCCATATTGTGCCATGGTGCATATGTGGAGGACAAAGAACAGCTTTCCATAATAATCCACTCTCTCTTTCCACCACGTAGGTCTTGGGGATGAAACTCAGGTTTTCAGGCATGCTAGGAAGCATTTTACCTGCTGAGCCATATGGCTGGAAAAGTTGCAATTTAAAGCCCAGTAGCTCTATTAGTGAAGGAGAATTTACACTCAGAATACATCAGAGCTATTGCCTCTTTCTAATGGGAAAAAAATGTGAGTTATGACATCATTCATTTTTTGTACTTACATAATCTACATTATAAATTTAGCAACTCAAATAAATCCTTTAACTACTAGGCTTTTAAAGAATTGAGAAAATCTGCAAAATTGGCTATTTTTCTTATTATGTTTATTCATCTGACAGCATCTAGTAGAGAATGGAACTCTGCTGAACTACACTTTGAATATGGCCATAAATAAAACATGATTCCCGTCTTAAAGGAGCTCACACAATAGGAGAGATGACATGCCAGCAACTTGTGGTAGCTCCAGTAAGAATAAAGTGTTGCTAAAAAGTTTAGGAAACAAGATATGACTGGCTTCTTAAAGGGTTCAATGTTTGATCAGAACATTTTAAAATTCTTTACTCAATTCATGGTGCCTGCAGATGGCATTAACATGTTACTTGGCTATGAAAGCAAAGTTGTGTGTTTAGGGTGTGTATATCTTCCATTTAAATATCACACACTCTCACATTTTCAAATTTCATGGCTGAGGATGTAGCTTAGTTGACAGAGGGCTCGTCTTGCCTGCCACGAACCTCAGGTTTTTTCTGTAAATCTGTATCAACTGAGCATTGTGGGGTACACCTGTAATCCAGTCATCCTCAGCCACACAGTGGGGACTTAGAAGCTAATTTAGGAGACATGAAACCTTGTCTCTAAAAGATAACAAAACTATAATACAGAAGTAATAGACAGGGCATGTAGGTTTCACTTATTTGATTTTGATTACTATATGAACTGTGAACTTGAAGAAACAGGGAACGGAAAACTGTTGCTGGAATGTAATGTATGAAAGAAGAATAAAAACAGCCAAACCCAAAAACAACCAAGAAAAACATCTATTTAAAAATTACAGAATATTTCTATTTGAAAAGCAATAAAAAGATGACCTTGTAGATAAGAGATCATTTGAGCAGCGAGAATGATGAAGACATATTTTACTTTAAAAGAAGTATACAAATATTCAAGTATACAAGTATACAAATACAAATATTGTATAGTCTTTTTCAAGTGGTTACATCATTTAAAAAATATTTAGAACACAAGTTTTTCTCTGAAGGGACACTGTTCCAAGATACATACTGAGAGTTTATACATTTCACCTAATTTATTCTTTCCAGAAACTCTCAGAAAGAAGTACTCTTACAATCTTCTAAGTTTAAGATAGCAACCCTTAGAGAATGAACAGACATATCAAGTAAATATAAAAGACCTGTCCCTCACCATGCCTCACTACAGTTTCCAGGAATTTTGTTCCATAATCTGTCTATATAGCCTCCTACAGCAGGTAGGGGAGCCTGGCTTCCTGATTTGGACTGCCTACACCACCCAGGAACTATGCTCTACCTGCCACGGCCATTTGCACCAGGACTGCTTCTATATTCAAGAAATTCTGCTCCAGGAGCCCAGCCCACAAAGCCTCTGGCAACAAGTAGGAGACTCTGGATACCTAAGCTTACACTTGCCTATACCACTCCAGAACTTCCCACACAACCCATAGAGCAGTGGATCTCAACCCGTGAGTCATGACCCCTTTGGGGAACCTCTATCCCCCAAAATATTTATGTTACAACTCATAACAGTAGCAAAATTAGTTATGAAGAAGCAACAAAAATAATTTTATGGTTGGGGTTCACCACAACGTGAAGAACTGTATTAAGGGGTCTCAGTGTTAGGAAGGGTGAGAACCACTGCTTGAGAGGAAAACATGCACTTTGGCTCTATTGCGACCTGGTGCTTGCCTAAACATTGTTAACGCTACTACTAAAAATAAATTTGAACAACAACAAAAGAAGGTGAGATGATCAAGGAAGAAAGGAAGGAAGAACAAGAAGCTACCTCAGATGCACAATTCCCAGTGCAGAAATAGAAAACACAAGGGGGAAAAAAAAAGAAAACTACTCCAAAAATAACTAATAGTGGCAGGTAATGAGAATGACCTGGAAGAGCTTCCAGACAAAAAAAATTTGAATGAATGATCATAAGTATGTTCAGACAACACAAAGAAGATATGAATATACTCCAAAGAAACAAAACAAGAAATGAAACAAGAAAGCCTAAGACATGAAGAGAGAATTCAGCAAAGAGATAAGATTGGCAAAGAAATGCCAAAATGAAGTGATGCTGTTCATGAAAGACCCAACAAAACAAATAAAACCTCAGTGGAAAGCCTTACCAATAGGCTTACCAAGAGTAGGAGCTACAAGGACAGTAGAGAACTATATCACTCAGGGAAGGTAAGCAATACTTTAGAAATACATAAGAGGAGAATATGGGACAGCTTGAGGACACCATGAAAAGACCTAGTTTTCAGTTTGTGGGCATACAAGAAGTAGAACACCATTGGGAAGGCAAAGAGAATATATTCAACAGAATCATAGAAAATTTCCCAAATCTGTAGGTATAAGAGGTCTACAGAATTCCAAACAGGAGCAGAAAGAAAAGTCTCCATGATATATTATGGTTAAAATGTTCAAAACATATAATTCAAAAAGAGTATTAGGAGCTACAGGAGAGCAAGGTCATGCTGCGTATGAATGCAGACCCATCTGTGCTGTGGATATTGCTCTATACAAATAAAACACTGATTGGCGAGTGGCCAGGCAGAAAGGATAGGCGGGACAAGGAGAGAAGAGAATTCTGGGAAGTGGAAGGCTGAAGGGGAGAGACACTGCCAGCTGCCACCATGACAAACAACATGTGAAGATGCCAGTAAGCCACAAGCCACGTGGCAAGGTACAGACTTACAGAAATGGGTTAATTTAAGATATAAAAACAGTTAACAAGAAGCCTGAGCCATTAGGCCAAACAGTTTAAATAATATAGGAGTCTGTGTGTTTATTTTATAAGTGGGCTCTGGGACTGGCAGGGATTGGTGGACCTGGAGAGGAAATTCTCCAGCTACACATCTGAATCACCCCTGTTTCTTTGACAGAATCTTTTAGAATAGCATAGAAAGACATACTCAATTCTGAAAGATCACAATTTTTCAATCCAGTGTATTATACCCAGAAAAACTATGCAAAAATTATGCAAAGGTAATGTAATGGATAATGTCATAGATAGGATAGATTAGACAAAAGAAAGGACATAGAGTTTAAAGAAGATAAATGAAGGGATTTATACGAAGTTAGAAAAAAATGAACCTTAGTGCCAAAGTCTTGCAGGGTTTGGGGGGAAGTACTAAATCACGAAATATTTGAATTGTTGGTGATTAGTGGGGATTTCAGAATGGGAAAAGAAGAGAGAACTGGTTCAAATAAATCATGACAGGTAACTTCACATACCTGCAAAAAAGGGAGCCATGTAGATTCCTCAGGATCATAGGTCACTGGTCATATTTAGCCACATGATCCCCAACACATGTTAAAATCCTTATCTTGAGGTTGAACAACAAAGGGAAGATTCTCAAGGCAGCAAAAGAAATTCAAGCAATAATAAAAATAAAGATGCAGCCAGGCACTGGTGGCACACGCCTTTAATCCCAGCACTCAGGAGGAGGTAGGCAGATCTCTGTGAGTTCGAGGCCAGCCTGGTCTATAGAGTGAGATCTAGGACAGACACCAAAACTACACAAAGAAACCCTGTCTCGAAAAACAAATAAACAAATAAAGAAAGAAAGAAAGAAAAAGAAATAAAATAAAGATGCCCCAATTTGCAAGATAGTCATCTTTTGAGAAACTTAATGGACAGAGCAGCAGCAGATGTTCAGAGTATCAAAGGGAAACATTTGCCAGCTGAGAATAACATACAAGAAAATCCTTCACTTAGACATGATAAAAAGATCAACCCACCCCCAGAAAAAAAGGCAGAAAGAATTCACCATAGTAAGAATTTTCCTATTAGTAATGAAAACAAAAACAGAAGGATTTTTTATACTGCCTATTTCCTGATACACCTATTTCAGCTTTGGATATTTAGATACATGTATATGAGTATAAGTAAGCTTTACAGCAGTGATTCTCAACTTTCCCAACACTGCAACCCTTTGGTACAGTTCCTCATGCTGTGGTGACCCCCAACCATAAAATTATTTCCATTACTAGTTCATAGCTGTAATTTTGCTACTGTTGCGAATTGTAATGTAAATATCTATGTTTGTTGAAGGCCATAGGGGACTCCTGTGAAAGGGTCATTCGACCACCCCCCAAATGGGGTCATGAGCCACAGGTTGAGAACCACTGTTTTAGGGAAAAAAAAAAAAAAAAAAAAAAAAAAAGGAACCTAGAAAGTAACCCCTGAGTTGGGAAAATGTTGGCTTTAAGGCAGTGAGTAAGGATGGGAAGGACAAGAAAACAAATAAGCTATGAACGGGAATAGAGGAGGAGGAGGAGGTGGACAGTGCATATGGGGTTATAGGACACTGACAGGGAAGAGCAATGACAGAGATCATTGCATCTGAACTGGACATGTATCTTTTTCTTGTCAATATTTCCAGTATTGGATTTATAGATTACTAACATTGTAAATATTGCAAAATTTTAAAGACTTTAAAAAGAAAGCAGGGACAGCCATACTTTTACAAAACAGAATTTAAACTAAAAAATATAGGGAAAGACAAAGAAGTTCATGACATGAACGTAACAACATTCTGAATATACATACAGCAGTAGAGTACCCAGACAGACAAATGACATCAAATAAGCCTATGGAAGATACAGATAATCATATGAAGGCAGACTTAAGAAATACAATATACCACTACTAAATCAAAGTCTGACAGGATTTAAATTTTCTCAAATCAACATATAAATGAAATGTCATTATATGCCAGATTTTAGCAGGAATCCTATGAAAACAGAAATGTCCACTGAATTTTACATTGTAGCAGAAAGAAAAGATGAGAAAATGCATGAAAAAGATAAAGCAGATTTGCACATAGTAAGTTCAAAAGAACTAATAAGATGTAAATATGTATCATAAAATAACTAAATCAATGTGGTAATCAAAAAAGGGAAGATACACTCAGTAATGGAGCAGATAATAGAGTCAAAGGTAGACTTGTAGATGTAAGAAAGCAGGAAGTGGCCAAAGGAATACTGAAGATGCTTGTTGTTTTAGGATTTTTATCACTGTAATAAAACACCATGACCAAGAGCAACAGGTAAAGAAAGGGCTTATTTCATCTTACACTACCAAGATTCTCCAAGACCGAGATAGTAGGCTATTTTCACTTTATCATACTTAATTTGTTGTGGACTTTAACAGCTGAAGCAATCAACGAAATCTAGTTGTTAAGTCTAATTTATTTTAGTATGACATTGATCCTGTTTGTGGAGCCTGCCCATTTGTCTTTTTCAACATTAACATTTAATGTTTTAGAGCAACTCTACATTTCTGCCTCTACTATTACTTTAAACCTTGATTTATATTGCCAGAACCTGTCCATACTAAAACTGGCCAAACATTCACTGGACTTTTGTGAGAAGGTTCCTTTTCACTTACATTTTTAAAACTCAAGTGCAAAGGAACTGTAATATTTTGCTGAACATCTTTAAGGACTTCTGTATTTATACTTTTGTCCAATAGATATTTCCTTTTCCTCACTGACTAAATATTGCATATGTTTGAGAACATGGAAAAGGTGATACAGGATCTGGGTTTACCCAGGAATCAAATTTGCAAAGATTCATGTTTTGTTTTTCATTGGTTTTGTTTTTGTTTTTCTGTAGAGGTTCACCTACAACTAAAAGTTGTTCATGCTTAAAAATTACCCTAAGCTTTTTGCTTTCTCGTGAGACAGACATTCTTTACACAAAGCCTCTACTGTCTGAGCATTAGACACCAGGTCAGTGGCAAGTCAGTAACAAAGCTCTTTCTCAAATGAAACTCGAGTTTCAATGATCTGCAGCCTCAGAGCTTTGTTTGAATTCATATCTGAGAATAATTGCAAATTACTACATGGCATGAACTGCCATTGTGGAGGAGACAGATCAGAGGTACATTGTCTGGGCTTCAATTAAGACTGTGGCAGGAGGGAATAGAAAAGGAGGAGCCGGATTGAAAAGATACTTGAGTGTTAGGACCCTTCTCCCTCTACAATTCAGCACAGGAAAACTTCGTGACCCTTCTGTAGTCTAACAGTAGGTCCTACCATCACTCTAGTGTTATTATTTTTCATGACTGGATGGAGTTTCATGATGCGAAGGAAATTACTTCCCAGTTCTCCTGTTTAAAATGCATGGTCTACAGAGAAAGATCCAGGACAGGCACCAAAACGTGGTCTACAGAGAAATCCTGTCTCGGAAAACAACAACAACAACAAAAATTAAAATGCATAATCTTCATTTTTACTTTTATTTTATTTTCTCAAAAAATCAAAACCCTGAGGCATTTCCTTTTTTCAGACTGTATCCCTCCCTCCATTCCATCTATAGTAATCCTCAGTATTTTTCTTGGATAATTAATAATTTTTGAGTTAATGTGTGAAGAACTTAACTTCTTTACAATTAAAACTCAAAAATAAAGCGTGGTTCTCAGTATTTCATTATGTATTTGAATTCTAGATAAAGAAGTTTCACAATCTAGCAGTTAGGTAATCCTAAAGTTTATGACCGCTTTGAAGAATGAATGATTTATAGTATTTTTTTTGCCTTTTATATATACATTCAATTTGTTGTTATTACCGAAAAGAACGGTTTTCCATTGTATAGCATTATAAGTTGCTAAAAGTAAATGAATTCAGAATAGACTATCAAAGAAAGTTCCTGGAATCACATCGGAGTTTTTCCTGTTTGCTGCTGACCACTGGGGAAAAGGGAATAAAAGATTAAAATCGAGAGGACCAGGGAGTTTCCAGGGCCTGGCAGTTCTTACCTGCGACATGGCTTTACTGTTTGCAACATCTTCCAGTTTGCTTTTAATACAGAAAAACATTTAATATTTCTAACTCATGAATGTTTAGGTTATTTCTTGACTTTAATTTTACAAATAAACTGTCATCCTGAAAATACTTATTTAAATATGGACTATGAACCTATGGTAGAGAATTTTCTTATTTTAATCCTCATAATATGTAATTGATATTTTAAATGACTCACATAGAAGTTTTATCTCTGAGTTCACATTTCCAGTTCTCAGGTATGAAGTCATACAAGTTTACAAACCTTGATAGACATCGGTTCAACCTAACATTCTCCTTTGTGTTTGTGTATTAATTCATGGAGAAAACTAATAATTCACCACATTGACTGTTTATTCACCATAACCATTTTCCAGTTATCTTTCTTGCTTCTTCAAGTTGCAATTCATATATTGAAACAGACAACTTTTCAGCTTTAAAAAAAAAATTAAAATTCATGGAGGACTGTCTAAGGCTCCTGAATGCTAAGGTTACCATTTTGTGCCACTATTACAGAGTATTTGCAGAGACAAAAGTATTTAGGTAGCTGCAGGGTGAGCTTATGCCAGGTAGAGGTATAAGTTCTTCAGGACACATCTTTGTGACGGCTGCTATTCCATTCTAACTCTGCGAACCATGGAGACAAGTAAAGGTGACCTAGGGTCAGACGATCCAAAGTCAAAGCCTACCGCTTTAATGTCATTCTGACATTTTTATTTCCGGAGGAAAAGCCTGGCATACCCTTATGAAATTCCTGTGCAGATGAATTTGGTAACAAGAGTTCTATAATAGAATCTGAAGTTATTAATTGCCAATTATACTTGGGTCTTCATTTTACTTCGGCATGCGAGTGAGAGATATGGGGAAGAGAATCCTGCCTTGTTCAATTTAGAGAGTGGAAGAAATTTAATTTGTTTAAATCACATTTCTCCTAGGGAAAGGACAGAGACAACCTTATGAACCACAGAGTTCAGTTTTCAAAAAAAATACATTTATTCAGTACAGAAAGAAATATTCAGATAGGAAAGAAATAACAAGAGGTGGGTGTTGGAGCGTCAAGCACTCATTTAGTTTTTTCTCCAAGTTTATTTATCAACTGTGTCTTGTTTAAATCATTGGGGAGTATTATTTTACTGTAAAAAATTAATCCATTTCCTCCACAGGAATCATGTTTTATTACACAATAAATTTTGTGCACTTATCTCTTTATAGTTATGGCCAATGACACTAATCAAAATGACAGCACAGAATTTTATTATAAAAATATTTTTTTGGTTGACATTGTCTTAGTATCTCGGTTGCAGCTACTAAAAATAACTGTCCAAAAAAAAAAAAACATTGAGGGTCACTCAGTCACCTATCTGTCACCGTCTGTCTTCCACAAGGCATTCCCTTCAGGAAGGACTCTCTTGTATTAATCTATATAGCCCAAAGTGACATTAGTCACCTATCTGGAGATAGTTATTAAAGATCAGCAAAAATACAAGACCACCCAAGAGCTTCCCAGCAAAGTCCAACTCATAGCATCATAATAGTCAATATAACTGTGGACACAAAGGAAGGAAGCAATATGAGGAGCTGTGCGCAGTAAGGCAGTATTCTCTTTTCCTATAATGCTTGACATTCAAGATCAGCTGGAGAAGAATGTAAGATGTTACAAATAATTAAGAGACCAAGGCACGATAGGGCTCATTTCATTTCCAGTTTCTGTGTTCAAATGAATGCTGACGTGCCCACACATACTTAGTCACTGAATTTTGTGAACTGAGCACACGAAGTTGCATGAAGTACTAGGAACTCCTCAGTGAATGAGGTGGCTACTGAATAGGATTTATGTGAATTGTGTGACTTCAGGAAAGTTACAGAGGCTGCTGCTGAGGAAGTTAAGTTATAGTAACAGGTGACCATATGAAAAAGATCTGATAGAGAGTATTTGATAAGCGCTGAGACACTGCAAAGCACTTGACACTATGGCAACATGAAACACATCTCTTGAGCAAAAGAAGATGACCAGTTATTGAACAGCAAGTAGTGAAATGAAAACCAGGTATTTTTGTCACATCTATAACTGAATGAAAACTCCCTTACACTATTCAAATGGAAGTTTCAGTGCTGGCCTTTTGATCTTATACAAATCACATAAGTTACCTGAACTCTTTTGAACCATTACCTGTAACAAATTTTGAACTGTTAATTGACATACATTTATAGACATTTCAGATTATAGTGAGACTTAGAAAACAAAATGAAATAATTGGAGTTTTCTCTGCTGGAAATTTAATACCAATTGAATAAAACAGAGAGAAAACTAAATCATGTAAGCAAAATAGCAGACACATAGATAGATACTTCATGAACTCTTTTTCTAAGTATATATATATATATATATATATATATATATATATATATATATATGTTATGAAGAAATACATACTGATATTAGATTATAAAGTTTGGTGGTATATTGTGTCCCCCAATATACTGTGTCTCCCAATAAAATTTACCTGAGGATCAGCAGAAAAAGTCAGCCATTATATTAACATAGAAGGCAGGCAATGGTAGCACACACCTTTAATCCTATCACTTGGGAGGCAAGGATCTGTCTGGATCTCTGTGAATTCAAGGTCACACTGGGAACAGAGCCATGGTATGGTGATAATTAATCCCAGCACCAACCGTAGAGGTGTGGAGGTCTGTACAGACAGACAGGAAGTGACAGAGCTGCGCAGGAAGAGGAAGTGATATAGCTGGGCTGAGAGAGCAAATGAGAGAACAGAACAGAAAGGGACATCGGTGTGGGTAGACAGGAAGTAGCCCACTTTGGAAGTTGCAGAGTTGGTGAGGTGAGGTTAGCTATGGCTTGTTCTATTCCTCTGATCTCTCTCAGGCTTTAACCCCAAATTTTGGCTCCGAGATTCTTTTTTATTAATAAGACCATTTAGCAATTTGTCTATAATAAGTCATATAATACATTAATGCAATATGAATATACTTACATGTTAGATGATTTTGTGTTAAAGAAATATCACTACTATTCAATATGCAATGTCTTAGTTAATTTTCTTGTTGCTGTGATTGAAAAAAAAAAAAAAACTGGTAACAGCGACTTAGAGAGGAAGGGTTCATTTTAGCTCACAGTTTGTGTCCCCTTCCCAAAATGTCTTTAGACTTGTATTTTTTACATTATGCATTTATTCACACATATTCATAACAATAATTATTAAGAAAGAGAGGTCATGCATTAGAATGGTAGCTGGAGAAGAGGAAGGGGACAGAGGAGGGGTTTTGGCGGGAGGAGAGGGAAGGGAGAAATGATGTCATTGTTTTTTAATGAAATAAAAAAATGTTGCTTTTCATTCCTTTCTTTGATTTTGCAATTTCTTCCTGTGGGATAGCTGGGGACATCAGTGCTGATTTAAGTAGCAGAACTGATGACTAAGCAAGGAAATGTAGTTTGGATTATAAAATTCTTGCTTCAATTAACAATTCTTGCTTTCATTAAACAATGAAAAAATGCTGCTTTTGTCAGTATGAAGACAACTTTCTTTTGTCAAGTAATCCTTTCTGTATTTCAGTTACTTAAAATTGTATTACTACGGACACTGACTGATAGATACGAAATTTGCAGGACTCTAATTGCACCATCTACTTAGATATTAAGCACCATTTCCTTCCCCAAAGTTATATATTGATAGGAATCTGTAAAATTCTCTAGTGTGTTTTATATTTGTAAGTGTTGTAACGGGTATACAAGGATGTGTGCTTATAGAGCCAAAAATAAAAAGAGTTGTTTGGTTTTCATTTCTTTTTAGGCTGGTATCTCTCATGGTCACAAGTACATTTTCCTCCTCCAAAATCCTTGATGGAAAGGAGGATCTTGGATTTCAAGTGTGAGCAGAGCTGTTACCATGTGGCAGTTCTTGCACAGAATGACCTTAACTTGTGTACTTGACCCCGATGGGAGACTTGATCATTACTTCCTCCGCAGGCCTGATTTTCCCCACTTCCTTTCTACACAGTAGGTTTATCTGCACACATCACGACAAACATGTAATATGTGGACACAATGATTCTTTTCTGCTGGTGTGAATATCCCCATGCTGTGCCCCCCCATCCCTCTTTCTGCCTCTCCCCCACCCACACATGTGCCCAGAGACAGCTATGAAAACTAGAACTCCACTTAAAAGCCTCTCAGGTATTTTCTTTGTCTGAATGTACTTTTTCTCAACCATATATTACTTGTCATTGGTTATAAAACCTCTAAAATTTTTAATCCTAGGAGCCTCGGCCATATAATAGCCATAATTAGGACATGTTTCCTCAATTCATCTTTTTAAGGGTCTTGTCAAAAGAAAATGATACCCGGCACTCTTAAATAGAACTATAATAACTTTGGGGACCACTGTTTCCTGCAAGCCACCGACCACAAATTACCTTAGTTCCATGGGACACGGGGAAATGTTTTTTCCTTGAACTAAGATCTGACTGCTGTGTCCTTAACCTAGTACACAAAAATGTATATATCCAATAACATATATAAAAACAACACTAGAGTTCAACAAGGTCACAATCTATCATCTGGTCTATCTGTCCAACTAGTACAGAGTTGGATAAACACCGAAAGTCTCAGTCTTTCTTAGGAAAAAAATTTAAATATTAATTTTAATAGTCAGAAAAAAATACTCTCATAAATTAGGAAAATTTACAGTATTTAGAGATTTAAACAACACTCATTAGGACTACTGTATTTTATGCTGCTGTATTAAAAAGTAGAATTGGATGGAACACAGTTTGCATGCTACATGGTCCCCAGTTGATGGAGTCCCGACTAAAACAGTCTCCCAGTCTCTTTCTCTGGAGAAAGGTTTGGGTGAAAATAAATGACTAGTAATTCTGAATGCAAAATGTCATTACAAGTAAGGGCAGGAGAAGCAGCAGCAGCTAGCAACAACAACAATAACAACAAAAAGCATATGGATACCTGATGTACTGACACTTTAAGCAGAGGCTCCAATTATATGGGAACATACATGCAGACTGTCTGTGTGAATGTGGAAATACACAACCACGACGAACTCCCACAAGCACTGCTTCCCACGAGTGTGCAAAAGATCCAGGATCTCACCGCCATGCTTTGTCTTAAATGTGTGCATCACTTAGCAAAGGAAATTACTGGCTCCAGCAGCAGATATAAGTTACTTAGTCCTAAACACTCTCTGAATATCTTTGTGTGTCAGGCTCTTCAATAGGGTATGAGGACATCTTCCTGGCTGTGATTCTTGTATCTTGAAATAAAACTCACTTGGGATGTGACCTGTCAATGATTAAGTGCAATCCTGATTAGACTGGAGCAGGAAATGATGAGTGGGACATTTCAGCATCCACAAAGGACCTTTCCAATGGTTGACTTCATCATGACGATAAACTGTAAACCTGAATAAATCCGTGCTATGCTGTGCTTTGATGGGCACCTCTCATGTTTTCTAGTTGCCCTCAACTTTAAATATCTTTTCATCATTTGTAAGTTCTTCTGTTAATAGCGCCATACACCTTTTACTTCCTGTTTCCTCTTCTGCAAACTTAAGAATGTGCCAGGGATGCTAGTAATTAGAAGCCCCAATAATAGATTTCGCCTTAGAGTAACAAAAATGAAGGTGGAGTGAGTTCCTAGGAGCCATGTTCTGTGTGTCATCCTGTGTTCAGTGAGATGAACACACTCTGGACCAAGTGGAGACGATACCATGCTTTGGACTTTGATGGTAGCAATTCAGACTGTTTCAGTGACCCAACTTTCCCAATGTTTCTGTTAGCTTTCTGTAGCTAGAGTTTTCCTGCCTGGCCCACAGTCAGGACAAATCTTTGTCACCCGCCAGTCCCACAGCTGCTCACACCCAACCAAGTAAACACAGAGACTTATATTGGTTACAAACTGTATGGCCATGGCAGGCTTCTTGCTAACTGTTCTTACAGCTTAAATTAATCCATTTCCATTAATCTATACCTTGCCCACATGGCTCGTGGCTTACCGGCATCTTCACATGCTGCTTGTCATCATGGCGGCTGGCAGTGTCTCTCTGACTCAACCTTCCACTTCCCAGCTTTATTCTCCTCCTTGTCCCGCCTATACTTTCTGCCTAGCCAATGGCCAATCAGTGTTTTATTTATTGACTAATCAGCAACACATTTGCCATACAGACCATCCCACAGCAGCTTTCCAATGTCATTTTACTAAATTAATGTTCTAGGGAAAAAATCAACTACTGATATTGCAAAAGCAGATTGTGGGGCCTCAAAATATCTCTGGTTGTGTCACTCCTACACAACAGGTGAAGAAGTTAATTCCCAAATGTGAAGAGATTTAGCAGGCACAGACCCTAAGAAATCATGGAAATTAAATCTATCTTGTAGCCTGTGTGAATCTAGAGCCCATGCTTGTTTGCAGCACACCTGCATGCTGTCTGACATAACACACCCCAGGGTCACAGCATACCTAGCGACATATAGAATAGAAAATTCTATAGACTTGAAGGAAGGAGATGTGTGTGTGTATGGAACCCAGCATAGTGTAAACATGTGCCCTGGAGTCTCCAGGACTGTCACCATTTTCATGACTGTGCTTCCTAAAGCTATTAGTCAGGTTGCATGGCAAGCTTCAATTTATTTTTATTCAACTGCCATAAATTTGTTGAATACTTACTCTGTGCTAAGCACTGAAGAAAAGGTAATCCCTAGGAAAGATATTAAATACAGATCCATGCTTCCCATCTAATATTTGCTATCACTGTGACACTAAATCATGGGTCTTCAATGGATTATTAATCACATTATTATTGCTTTCAAATGTGTTGCAATTTAAATGCCAAATTATATTATAGTCCTAAGGGCATTGTCCAATGATGAAGGCTTTGCAAAGTTATACTAAATTAATAAAGAACTGGAGAACTGTCGTGGGCATACTATGACATTTAACCAATCCTTTGAGAAAGGTCTTGGATAGAGACAAAACCAATACAGAATTCCTCTGCTGAGTAGGGGTCTCTCAGTACTACAGTTTGGCTGTGATGTGTCCCTCTAATTGGCTCATACAGTGAGGGCTTGGTCAACCATGCGAGCCGTGTTCAGAGGGTATGGAGGAAGAGACTAGATCGGCATTTGAGCATGGAAGATGGTACAACTGTGGAAGATTGTGCCATAGCCTAGTTCCATGTCTTTTGAACTGATAAAATATCCTGAGAAGAAACAATTTGTGGGAAAAAAGTACTTTTTTCATTGTTTTTGTTTGCTTTGTTTTGCTTTTCTCACAATTCTAGGTTGTGAGGAAGTCAAAGCAGGAATTGGCATCATTTCACACCCGGAAGCATTGAGAGAATAAATGATGCATGAATGCTCAATACTAAGCTAGCTTTCTCTTGTCAACACATGGTCTAATATCATCTTCTTTCAGGCTGGGTCTTCCCACATCAATTAAGACAATCAAGACAACCCCCTCCAGACATTCCCACAAGCCAATCTGATCTACGCATCCCTCTACCTAGGGGATTCTAGAACTCATTTGGAAAAAAAAATGCATCAGACAAGGGCACGCCCTAAGAAGATGTACCAGTCCTTGGCCCCTTCCGGTCATTCTGTGGGCTTCTAAGGTGTCATGAAGTGAAATGCCTCTTTCAATACACAGTCCCACTGTCTTGGTGTTTTTCCTCACTTCAGGGCCCACAGTAGTGAATCCAGCTGACTATGAACCTCTAAGACCATGAAGCAAAATTGATATTTCTGCTTTTAAGTTATCTGTGTCACACATTCGCTACAGCGATAGAAAGAACTGCCTAACACACTCAGTGACCAATCCTCTTTGTAAATGAAATAGTTCTTCAAATCAAGAAGGGTCCTCTGGGATTACTCAGCTTTCAGGCCCGAGTATACTCATTTTAGGGCTATCACAGACAAAATACACACATACCTACATGTGTCCCCACACATACAGAGATCTACACAGACCGATGTGAAAAATGAAAACAAAAATTTCTTTATTTCAGCATCAGAAACACAAGCTTTTTTATTATTTATGTGTCACTGAGAAATTCTTAATATTCTTTATTTGCACATCTATAATTGACTTTTTAAAATGATGAGATCTTTGCCACCTAGCTATCAAAGTGCATCAGTCAAAAGGGAAGGTATTTTGTATATAGCCCAATTATATTGTGACAGGTAAATTACTAAGGCATCATCTAAGTTTTGTGTAAACAGAACTTTCTTTTTCAATTAATGGCGATGGTTCCCTCTTTACTTGCTCCTTGGGAATCCTGTTGGAATGCAACAAGAGCTCCCACAAAGAAGTGGCATTTATCTGGGTCTGAGAATGAACAAAACAAAAAGACTAATATAAATAAGATTTAAATGATACTATGGCAGGATCCAAGCTCACTTAAGTCTGTGTCTTTACTCAGGTTTATGTGCTTTAGAATATTGGCTTTCCTCACGCCCTCCAGATTCACACGTTGCTGTGTTGCTTTGACTGAAGGAGTTCTATTGTATATTTATGATTTATGTCCTGCCTGCTTCCAAACTAGGCTAGAGGCAGCTTGCCACAAGATGCAAGTATAAATGTAGTATTAGCAACAGAGAGAGACGACGGCGATATCAATGTAGATATAAAAAAAAATGCCCACAGGAAAGTTTAAATGAAAATGAACAGAGAAAAGAAAATTTATGAAGAAAGCAGGTGATGGCTGTGTCAGGAACCAATTTGAAGTTTATTCAGGACTCCCCAGCAGCCAAGATAAAAAAGGGAAACAAAATTGATTCCATAGCATCTTAGTCTGCCAGGTGCTCTCCTGGAAAATTAATCATGCTCATTTCTAGCAGGATGCCCATCTTGGATGGAAAGCTGGTTCACAGAGAAGGGGAATTTAAAGTGTCAATCGTGGCTTCAATGTTATCTTCAGAGGTTAACAATGCCAAACCTATGTATTATCCTATGAAAACCAAAAGTGAGGAAACTCAAATTGCCAAAATGAGAATAATGGGACATGAACCGGGTCCCCTTTTCTCATTTCCATGGGGTGTTTTAAAGAAAACCACTTAGTTTCTAGTATCATTTTCATTTCAAAAATACTGGCTTGTAACAATCCCGAAGATAGCAATCCATTGCCATCAGGCACCAGTTAGAAGGCTATGACCTGGAAAGTGTCATATGGGTTTTATTTCATCTGTGTATTGTATGGGTTTATGATATATGCAGACATGTGTGTGTGGATACACATGGCCGTACACAACCAGAGGCCAGAGGCCCGAGGAGGGCATCACCTGTCTTGATCTATCACTTTCCACCTTTATTCTTTTGAGACAGGGTCTCTTGATGAGTCTGGAACTAATATGGCATCCAGCAAGCTCCATCTGAGCTCCACCCATTCACAGCCCTAGAGTTATAGGCACTTGTTTACCCATGTCTGGATTTTTTTTTTTTATATGAGCACTGGAGATTTGAATTCAGGTCCTTGCACAGCCAACACTCTTTCCAATCAAGGCAGCGGCATAGCTCCTCATATTGATTTTGGTCCCTGTTGTCATTATTAATGTAGCTGTTGAACACCATGGAAGAAGAAAATAAGCGTGGAGATTCACATACTCCCCACATTGACATGACCAGCATTTCTCACTGAAGCCAAATTTCTCAAGGACCTCTAAATTCACTGTAAGTGCCACCACAGTTGGAGAAGGTCAAACATCAAGAAACCTTGGTGAACAACATCGATTTCTGGACGGCAGCTAGAGAGCTCTGATCAGCCCAGGAAAAAGATGAAGGAAAAAGAGAGGCAGTGCAGAACAGCTCTTGGTGTCCACCCTGCTCTGGGTTCCTAGTGTCTCCTTTACACTGCCTCTTCCTCTTACGGGGCATCTGGGCTGCAATGCTCTGAGACAAATTAGGTTTCAAGTGGCAGTGAGAAATTTCTTAATTTGTAACTCACCATCTTAACATTTTAGGTAAGAGGCAGACTTCAGAGATACACTCTGTCTATAACTTTGTGAAACTGAAAGGATATGTGCAACATAGATCCCATAAGCCTCTAATAACAACATGTATGATGTCCTTTTGGATGCTACATGTGGTTATTTTAAATCACTATCTCATTTAATGGCCTCAAAGGCCCTATGAATGCTGTGATGCCCATTTTACACAACAGTAAACTGAGTCTGAAAGACAGAGTTGAAGCCTTAGTTTGAAGTTCATTTGGTACGGGGAGCTTTTCCTTGTGGGCTACCTAATGAGTCATCCCTAAGTGATTTCATATTGATGAGCTCCCGCTTTCTGTTTCTAGAATTTACCAGACATAACATTCTCTCCCTCCTCCTCTAAAACATGATAGTCTTCAGAGGCAGAAATCTCTGTCTTCCCTGCCTCGTGATGTAACAATACAGCGACAAAACCAACTGTGGGATGAATAAATGAACACAGAAACACATTATTTTGAAGTGCAGGCAGCTAAAAATGCTTGTCCATGACAACCTATTAAATTTTATTTTAGCTATTGGCTACAGGGGACATTAAGCCAATTATGAACAACTCTTCTGCACTAGGAAGAGTTTATTTCAAATAGAGACCAAAAGCATGAAATCGTTTTCTATAGGTCGCCAAAGACAGCCTTAATATATTCTAAAATGACAGACAACTTTGGAATTTCTGTGGCCACTTCATGATATTTGGCCCTTTGATCCTTGAAGTCTTTTAGCTCTATTTGATTCAAAGTGTGACTGAAAGCATGAGAGAAAATGAATTGTGCCAATAAATATTTACTTTCATCTCTTTTCTGTATGCTCCTACAGCTGCTTCCTCTGAGCTGTTTTAAAGATGGAAATTAGTCGAGCAATTGAAAGGATTTGTGGGTAGGTAAGCAAAAGAAAACATTTCTAAAGTACAATATGCATTCATCTGCTATACGGTACCTTATGTGAATTGCCTCTGAATGGCTTCAAATGTGGCAAATGAACCTCAACAAATTCAACAAACCCACTTCAAAGAAGTGGTAAAGCATTTTTGTGGAGAAAGCTGTTAGGTTACCTTTGCCTCTGAGACTTCAGTACCTTTCTTTTATGGCTTATACATCCATGATGGGATAGACACACATGTGTGCAAGCACATGCATGCATGCATACACACACACACACACACACCCTTTACTTTTGACTTGCTCTCTTGTGACTCATATACAACCCACTGGCTGACTCCCAATGACATCCTCTTGTTCCCACACTGCTGTATTACATGGGCTGCTCTTCCCTCTCCTTTGCTCTCAAGAGATAATTATTTTCACATTTGCTTACACCCCACTCTATTGCCTTCATCTACTTAGCCTTCTTACTTTCTTACTTAAGATCTGTGATAGCAAACTTCATTTTACTAGTATCTGAATCTCCTATGACCAGCTGAATGCCTGGTGAGTAACACGATTTAATCTAGTATACTCCTTGGAGACCCATGATGGTAGAAAGGTCTGGGTAGGATATAGTCAGTAGAATTCTACCTGTTAAAGCTCTGCCAAGATTCTGATACTCAGTTTCCATCAATATGAAGATACTAAGCTTGAAACAAAGTCAGGGGAAGGGCAAAGGGCTGTGCTGGCTGGAAAAGACACAGGGAAGGTAGTAGTGGTGTTGGGAAAATATGTCCTTGGTAGTGCAATAGGAATCAGTTACTCCTGGACAGTAAAAGAACCTTTCAGGAAATACGTTAGAGGAAAACCAGATTTGGTTAAACTCTAGGGGTGTTTATATGAAGGCTCCAACACCATCGCTTTGGGGCAGTCTTTTGGTTTAATTAATAACTAACAGTATCAGACCTTCTTAGTTTTCACATTCACAAAGCAGTCTGTAAGAATGTACAGACAAAAAGAAATAACAAAAGCTTACCACGATAAGAAAAACACATGCAAACATGTAAATCCCAGGAATATGTCTTAGTTAGAGTTTCTATTGCTGTGAAGAGACACTGTAACTATAGCAACTCTCATAATGGAAAACATTTAACTGGGGCTTGCTTACAGTTTTAAAGGTTCAGTCCATTATCATCATAGTGGGACATAGTGGCATGCAGGCAGACGTGGTGCTAGAGAAGAAGCTGAGAATGCTACATCTTGATTGACAGGTAACTTGAAGGGAACTGAGTGCCACCCTGTGTGTACCTTGAGCATAGGAGATACCTCAAAGCCCGCCCAGACAGTGACATACTTCCTCCAACAAAGTCATACCTCCTAATAGTGCCACTCCCTTTGGGGGCCATTTTCTTTCAAATCACCACAGAATGTGAATGACTGAAAGAAAATGTTCAGATATGTCCCCAAATACCAATTCTAGGTCATGCCAGCACTGGACAGCTAACAGAACTGAATCCAGGATAGTTGAAGCAGTAATAAAAAAGAGTCGAGGCAATATAAGATAAGCTGATTTTCCAATAGTTTTGTTTGGCTAAAGTGAATTTTCCATGCCAGCAACTTCTCTAGGGATGGTGAATTAATAATACTAAATGATGCATTAATACACGTATTATGTTCTTACCTAGTATGTGAATGGAATGGAATGTCCTACTGTGGTATTGCATTCTTGATCTTAGACCTGTTGTATTTTATGAACATTAAGCTTTGAGTTAAATAATTTATCCAGGTATTTTTCAAATTTAATTAATTATAATTCATCCCTGGATCCTACTGTTTGTTTGTTGAATGGTGCACAGATGAATAAAAGTCACTCTGGAACATTAGCTATTTCAGCCAAGCCTTCCACACACTTTGCACACATTGACTTACTGCCTACATTAAGGTTTTAGCTGAGTTTTGCTTGCATGGTGCATTCACACATGTAAAATAAGTGTATCTTAGATGCTGCACTTACTCATTCTTCATAGGAGAGATCCCCTTCAATACCCAACTCAAGCACAACAGACTATCTGGCTCTGGGAAACTGTTCTGATGTTCCATACAGCATGATGTCCAAACATCCTGATCTCATTTCACCCAGAACGTAAATTACCATGCTTATGACTCAGAACTTTGTCTATTTGTAGAAAGTTTCTGGCATGGTTTGAATGTCAATCAGAATCATTATTTATTCAAATACTGTGCCTGTGATGACATGAGAGACTACACATGTAGTATGTTTGTAACTTTGATATTTTGTCATTGAAATTTATTGTGCTTACTAATAATAAATAATGTATTCCCTATACAGTTGACATTTGGGAGACATTCTTTGTATGTGTGTTTCTTTCCTCATTTAACTCTTAATTATGTAGACTTTCATTCTCTCCAATTACATTCCTGTGCATTTGTTATATTTTTTTTTCATATATTATTAACCATGTGTGGACAATTTTAAACATTACTTTAAAATTAGTGTTTAATAGTGAATTAACCAAGTATTATTTATTATGAGAAAGTTTGCAATTTATACTGATATATTATTATTCTCTGGATATAGCTTCAGCTCTGCACTGGGAGTTTCAGAGTAGTTTTAAAATTATTGTAACTATACTTGTTTATGCAGCTTTACAAACTATTTAACACTAAAATTTAACATAATGTTTTAGTTTCACTATTGCAGCGTTTATACATTTGTATTTATTTCATTTATTATTTCTAATGTGTATGATAGCTCTATTTTATTTTTTAAAGATTTATTTGGGTTTTTATTTGTTTGTTATTTACATGTGTGCTTTTCCTGCACCTGTGCCTATGTACCATATGTAAGCCTGGTGCCTGAAGTCAGAAAAGAGTGTTAGATGCCCTGGTACCGGAGTTACAGAGAGCTGTGAACTGCCATGTGGGGGGTGGGAACTGGACCCAGGTCTTTGGCAAGAGCAGCCAATGCTCTTAAGAGCTGAGTTGTTATTGTTTGTTTGCACTGGAGTTTTAGTCTTGTTTTAATATGTTGATTATAGTATTAGTGATATCCTAACATTCTGCATATATCTTATTTGCATGCAAGCACAAACGTATTTGTGGAAGCACTCCCTTATAGATCTACATATGCAAATCAAATGCTATGTGATGGTTTCATTAAAAAAAATTATGGAGAATTTATTTTCTTTTAATCATTGTATGGAATTATTTTCCTATTTGGTGGATGCATTTCACTTATAGAATATTTATGATACATTTCTAACAAAAAAAAGAAAATATTGAGCTCTTTTCCTTTTCTGCACATAGTTATCTATGATGTATTACATTAAAAGTACTAATTCTGTCATCAAGTATTCACTGAGTGACTTCAATATACCGGCCACAAAGCGTTGGAGACATACAATGGAGCCCAGGAGACATCACTGAGATGGTGATCACTGGTCATCCTTCAAGACCATGGATCCCACATCCTCTGGGATTCACCACACAGAGCACTGGGAAGCCTAAGGGGTCTCATGCAGAAACAGGCAGACTCAGTAATTTGCCCTTCACAAAGGACTCTTTTCCTTGCTCCACTCTATTCTCTTCCACCTGTGGGCTGAGAACAAGCTACTTGTACTCAAGAGTTTGTTTCAAACTGAGGTTGACATCTCACACCTGAAAATCCATAAGCTCCAGTTAGTCAAGGGAAAAATTATGTCTCCTGCTGCCTTAATTCCCCTGTTCTATAACAATTTTGGTTGTTTTATTTAATGATACTGTACTCTATGCAAACACCTTGCTTCATACTTGTCTTTAATATTATCTCTAATAGTTTCCTCTCGTCCCAATTCAATCACAGTTGTTTCGAAATTGGCTGCATGATTGTTCTTCATACAGTTGACGTTCTTTTCATTTTCTTACATTTTCTTTACTCATGTGTGTGTGTGTGTGTGTGTGTGTGTGTGTGTGTGTGTGTGCGTGCATGTGTGTGTGCTTATATGTGCTTATGTGTGAACTAGGCAGATGTGTGCCACAGTACACTTGTGGAAGTGAGAGGGAGGACTTGGGTGTCTGTCTTCCCTTTCTATCTTGTTTGAGAAAGGGTACTCTTGGCCGGGCGGTGGTGGCGCACGCCTTTAATCCCAGCACTCGGGAGGCAGAGGCAGGTGGATCTCTGTGAGTTCGAGGCCAGCCTGGGCTACCAAGTGAGTTCCAGGAGAGGCGCAAAGCTACACAGAGAAACCCTGTCTCGAAAAACCAAAAAAAAAAAAAAAAAAAAAAAAAAAAGGGCACTCTTGTTTTCCATGGCACATCCCAGGCTAACAGCCCCATAATTCCAATAAATCTATCTCCACCTTCCATCTCACCAGATAAGCCCTGGGATTACATTAACTCATTTTAACAATCAGGTTTTATGTAGATTCTGTGGTTGTAAACTCAGGAGCTATTTTCTCAGCCTGAGTCATGTCCTTTCCTCCTTCACAGCACTGTGAACTGATTTTTTTTTTTTATGTTTGCTGGGAAGATCTCCAGTTTTATTCATGGACTGGGAATGGTAGTCCGGAATGTGTGTGCAGCCACTGTCTCTCTCAGAGGGTTAGTACCTGCCTTGGAGAGTGAGTTCGGGATAGTGCACCAGCAAGCAGCTGTCACCAGCTGGTGTGGTTGGTACAACCCATCCTTCTGCCAGAAGGACTTTCCTTTCTGCTATTTACCTGTGACTTACAGAGCCATTTTCCAGTCTTAGCTCAGAAGCTACCCCTCAGAGTAGATTTTTTAGATCAGTCTTCTAAAATCCAAATCTCAATTACCAGTACTGACAGTAGGTTCAGTGAAAAATGAACATAATTAAAATGACCACAAGGGAAGGAGTATCTGCCAGTCACTTTTAAGTCTTTGGGACAGTAAGATGTGCTGCAACATGAACACATCTTCAATGCTCTTTGCTATTTTGCATGCTTCAATAGCTCATATCACATTTCTATTTAAAAAAATTTTGTGCAATTTTGATTCACATATTCCTCTCACTGGGTATAATGCCAAAAAAAGCAGATCTGATCTATTTACTTCTTATTGCAAGACTATCATAACATATTCTTATCAAAACATCTACCAGAGAGTACAGGAGCTAGTATGTGCTCAATACATTTCAGTTAAATGTATTACATGTGTGAATTAGTACAGAAAACAACAACAACAATACTGAAATTGTTCTGGATACCAGAATCCAGTTATTTATATTTCAAAAATCTTATGCTACTTCAAGGGCTTCTTCCAGAGACCTTTGAAAGCAAATGTTTTCACAATACATTATTATATACTTTATCAAGCACTCTGATGACCAAGGTCATACCATAAAGAGGAAAAAACTTTGTCTTAGACTTTGAGGGGATTTAACCAGAGACTGAGCACTCTCCAGAACAACCACATGCCAGGATGCACTTCCAAAGCAACGTCAAGTTCATGCACCTCCATCATGCTTGCAGTTCTGTAGGGAGTGGATGGGTAGTTGCACTCATTTCTTATCGGTGCTGTCTGGTTAGTGAGGGAGAATTTAGGCATTTTATTTAACATTAAATCTGTTTGTCATGAAAGTGTTGGGTGGTTTTCAGGTGACTTGAAAAACATGCTCTTCCCCTTTGCTTTTCTGCTTCTGGAAGTGAGCCATTTGAAAATCACTTGGGAGGGAGTGGATCTTTTAAATGCTAGAAAGAACTTTCAGTTCATGCCAACTTTTTTTTTTTTTAAGGTTTTTTTGAGACAGGGTTTCTCTGTGTAGCTTTGTGTCTTTCCTGGATCTCACTCTGTAGACCAGGCTGGCCTTGAACTTATAGAGATCCGCCTTGCTCTGCCTCCCGAGTGCTAGGATTAAAGATTAAAGGCACTTTTTAAAAAGCTCCATTTATTAGTGAAGTGTGCACTCATAAATTCATCCCCTGAAAAAAAATGTATATGCATTCAAACAGCTACAACTTTCATTCACTGTTAAATTTTATATGTGTGTGTGTGTGTGTGTGTGTGTGTGTGTGTGTGTGTGTGTGTGTGTGTATAAAATATCTCAGCTTAAGGAAACTCAGATATCTTTACTGGTAAAAGCTTGCAACATATTTATGTCCTAGCATCCTTGAAAAATACCCCCATCCCCCTAAAGTTCTGTGAATGTCAAATATTTTGAAATATTTTAGATTAAAAGAAAAAAGAATGGTTTGGAAAAAAATCTCTATTTTGTTCTTTAAAAATAAAATGTCTTGATTCTTTCTCCTCTGCAAAATAAGTGAATGCTCACTTTATAAGCTCTGGTCCTCAAGCCTTTCCCTGGAGCTCCTTTCCTCTCCAGGTAACATTTCAAGCCCTTTTATTATCTCTTCTGTATGAACACAGCAATCCCTTAGAGTGTGTTATTTTGTCCTCAGTGGTAGATTGCACATCTCTTTGAAAGACCACTTCTCATTAGAACTGTCGCCAACACCTTAACAAATAAAAGTCTCTTGTCTGCCATTAACATGCATTCATTGTGAGGATGACATTTCTAAATGGAATACGAAGTTCCCTGCCATCTATGAATCATTTTGGTATTTGAGAATAATGAAGGAGTATGAAATAGTTTCTGAGAAGTCAAAATGAGCCACACTGTGGTTTATTACCTCAACCTCAAAAACCTCTTATTCTCATTTCTTTAATTTATAATAGAAAAAGTATTCAATGGGTGTCCATGTGACACTAGCTTGACTTACTGAAATATACAGCCCAGTCAGCATTTGCTCACAAAGGGAAACTGAGTCACAAAGAGACAAAGTGACTTAAATACAGTATTAATTAGGATTCTCAAGTGTAGGCAGCAAAAGATTCATAGGACATACATATGGGAAAGGAGCACTGAGCTGCTCTCTGGAAGGTTGGGAAACCAGAATTTGTAAAAATGGGTGCATTACCAACCATAACATCACAGTACTGCTCCTTTGTCAGTACCACCGTTGGATGGGTATGGCCTAGGCTTCAGTGCACACCAAAGCAAGTGGACAGTGGCATGGTCCTCCTGATGCCACCCTCATTTTAGCAACTGAGATGGCAGCAGAGTCCCTTCTCACTTCTGGGGACTTGCTCTTTAATTCAGTCTGTATTAAATGGACCTGTTTCACGGGTCAAGGTTATCAGCAAAAGTACTACAAAGGCTAGACATGTAACCACGAAGATTCACAGAGGTCTATGGAATGAAGCAAATAGTTTATAACACTTGGTGAACTTCATAAACACAATAGAGGGTACACTCTTTTGTCTGACTGCATATAAAAATGCTTATTTCATGCACTAAGGACAGGTCCCGGTCCCACTGCCTGGGGGCCTCCCAAACAGTTCAAGCTTTATCACTTATCCAGAGGGCCTGATCCAGTTGGAGGCTCCTCAGCTATTGGTTCATAGTTCATGTGTTTCCACTCGTTTGTCTATGTGTCCCTGTCCTTTTTCCAATCATGGTCTCAACAATTCTCGCTCATACAATCCCTCTTTCTCGCAGATTGGACTCCCGGAGCTCCACCTGGGGCCTGGCTGTGGATCTGCATCCACTTTCATCAGTCATTGGGTAAGAGTTCTACCAGGACAGTTAGGGTGTTTGGCCATCCTATCACCAGCGTAGGTCAGTTCAGGCTTTCTCTCGACCATTGCCAGCATAAGCTGGCTGTTTGGAACCTAGTGCCTATGCAGGGACATTTTGCTCAGCCTGGGTGAAGGGAGGAGGGGACTGGACCTGCCTGGACTGAATCTACCAGAGCCGAATCCCCAGGGGAGTCCTTGCCCTGGAGGAGATGGGAATGGGGGCTGGGCTGGAGGGAGGGCAGGGGTGGGGGGAGGGAGGAAGGAGGACAGGGGAATCCGTGGCTGAAATGTAAAATTATATTAAATTATAAAATAAAATAAAAAATGCTTATTTCTTTATATTTATCTGTTCTCTCCTCTTCTCTCCTCTCTCTACTTCCATCTCGACCCTTTCTTCTCCACCAGTTCATTCTATATATTCATGACAGTTTATAAGAATGAAACATGCCTTAGAAAGAAATACCTTGAATTGTATTTCATGTTGCTAAACACCAAAGTTTATGTCAGAACTCTTAGAGTCCTCAATATAATCAGAGCTCTCTGTTTAGATTGCCCCTGAAAATGACCGTAGAGATCCTTTCTACAGTTGGAGACCTGAGAACCCTACTGTGAAGCCAGACCTCAGTAGTATCAGGAAAGCATGAAAATGTGTTGAGATGTGGGGAGACTGTAAAAGGAAGGAGAACAACTCACAGCTGAGGATCACCTTCCTAATGTATAAAACATAAAGCTCCCGAGGAAGTGTCAAGATGAAGGAAGGCATTATACACCAACGGCCCTGGCCACCATGGGCATTTTCTTCTCCTTGGAGGGTCTTGTCTATTTAAAGAATTGATCTCCTCACCGGTGCCGCACAGTGGGCAACACAACACACAGAACAGAGAAGGCACTCTCACAGGAGTCCCGTCTTTCCCATCAAGTACCTTCTTCTCCATGCCACACTCATGTCTTGCATTATTCCTGGGACCTTGAATTTCCCACATCACCCTTCACTGCACATCCTACACTGTCTCCTTCACACTGAATCTTTTTCTCCACATTTTGTTCCTATATCTTGCCTACCTGCCAAGCACCTTGTACAGTGGATCTGATGGACACTCCCATCCCCATTCTGCCTGCAGAGCTGGTGGGGTTGGCAATGTCATTGGAGTCATGGAGACAAACCAACAATTTCATTATTATACTATGTCCTCCAACTTGTCAAACCATATTAAATGATTTTTTTTCCCAAAATCTCCCTAAACCTATGCCAAGGCTAAGATATGATGATCCTAGGGCCTTTGTTGGACAGACAAAGCTACAAAGAATGGTATTTCCATTTGGCTGAAAAGCCAAAATAGAATGTATGAATCCATCCACAGTAAATAAAGAATTTTAAAAGTAGCATTAGGTTAGAACAAGAGTGAATGCTTTTACTTTCTTTACAACTCCAAATTGCAAAACACAAATATTCTTAAAAATATAAATGATAAAAATAGTAAAAAGGGAAAATTAGAGAAAAAATTTTAAATGTGGATAAAGGGACTGGAAAAAATGGCTTAGTAATTAAGGGTACTTCCTCTCTTTCAGAGGACCCAAGTTCAGTTTCCAGTACTTATGTGGAGCAGGTCATAAGTGCCTGTCACTCCAGTTCCAGGGATTAAGGCAGCATCTTCTAGTCTACATATATTCCTACACACATGTGATATATATAAACTAATGCAGGTATACATACATAAATAATAAATATTTTAAAAGAAAATATTGGTAAAAACCTGACTTGAAAATTTCCAAATACCTTGATACCCAAATGTATCCAGTATAGAATTGACACTAAATACAAACAAACTGGACATGATAGGTCATCACTGAAGATAGACAGAGAAACAGGGGTAATATACTATACACTAAGAATCGTATAGATATAAGATTCAACGATTTACAGAAACAGTAAAAATGGTAACTTTTAAAGCTATAAAAAGGTAAAAAGAAAATGAGGAAAGGCAAATGTCATCATTGATTACTACATAATGAATCAGTGGAGTCAAAGGATATGATGTAAAACTAAACAAATGAATAATCAAAGATTAAATTAAAATAAAGCTGATTGGGAGTGTCCATGGAAGACAGATATATAAAGGTGGCCACATGAAACTATACAAACCTGAGGAAGTATTGGAAGTAGACAGGAAGAAAGGGACAGAGGAAGTAAGCAAGGGAGAGAGGGAGGAAGGGAGAGGGAGAGGGAGGGAGGGAGAGAGAGAGAGAGAGAGAGAGAGAGAGAGAGAGAGAGAGAGAGAGAGAAAGTCAAAAAGTCTAGCTGCTATAGTCCTCAGCAGGAAAAAAAATAAGAATATAAAATAGTGTTTTATAAAAACTAATAACATTAATGGGCTTATCTTTGTTATGCTAAGAAAATGATTTTCATGATGCTCCTAAGGTACAGTGTAACAATTGATTATAGAATAGAGATAGATTAACTATACGACAGATTTTTAAAAGTTGATAGAAATATGGAGTATTACACAGTTGCAATCTTTAAAATGATTAAACAAAAAAATTTACAAATATTAACTGATAGGCAGATTTGATGAATCCAATATGTTAAAATATACAAGATATACCGGGAATTTTTTCTGTAAAAATGGATGCAAAGGAAAACATCCCTGTATTATTTTTCTCTAAGAAACAATAAATTATCACAAATTGATCAGCTTATGCATTTATTTCTCTTTTCTCTTAACTTCCATGGACCAGGAGTCATGTCAGCTGCTCCTAGAAACTCGGGATTTTCAAAGCCTAATTTGAGGTCGCAGGCAGATAGATTCCTTTCCTCCTGGGCTTGGAGTCTTCAAATTCATGTGGTTGTTAGCATAATACAATGGCTGGGGGAGTGAGGACCTTCCTTTCCTACTCACTGTCACCTGAGCCATGGTCCACACCTGCTGACCATCAAGTTGCTGGTCCTGTGCTACAAGAAATGCCCTGAAGGCATGCCTGGCTTGACCTGACAGCTGGAAAGATGATCTCCCCGTCTTTGTCTCTATTTTCTTTCTGTCTCTCTCCCCCTCTGTCCCTCTGTCTTCTCCAGTTGTATGCAACGTAACAGTTGAAGGAATGACTGTGTCCCAAATACAATCAATCACCATGGTTTTCCAGCTACCAGCAAGTGGAAGGCTCCATTTTAAGCAAGGCATGGTGACTCGCTCTTTCAGTAATCCCAGAAGCTGGGTGGGAGAGGTAGGAGAATGGTGTGTTTGAGGTCGCTCTTGGCTTCTTGGCTATATAGGGAGTTTGAAACCAGCCTGAGCTACATGGTAACATATCTAAAAATAGATCCATTTCTGCTGGACATGAGGGAATCACACAAAGGTGTGCTAACTCACTAACAAACTGGAGATCATCCTGAGTCCTCCAAATCACTATATTCTTCTGTGCTTAATTTTTGATAAACATCACATACCTGTCAGTTCATATGCTGACACAGTCCCACAAAGAGGAAGAAATGATGAACACAGATTAATAAAAAGTCAAGCATGGGATAAAAGAAATAGTGGGGACAGATGAAAAGACATGCTTGTCTGAGCATAACTCCTCTGTAGTCCTCAATTTGAGACACAGGTGGATATCTAAGTTAAAATACAAAATTAAATCAGTAAGGAAGGGGAATTAAATTCCCCCAAAACATATATAATCTCAAATAGACTCCTGTATTCCAAATTAGTAACAGGCACCCTGTGGAGAGAGGAAAGTTGAGCCAAACAATACTGAGACTCATAATGGTCATTACACAAGCTAAGAAGAAAATAAATGCACAAGAACACTACGTGAATCCAAAGCCCTAGACAGTGGTTTTACTTCTCACGGTGATATGGGAAAAGCATTTGTCAAAGTGTGCTATTGGAAGCTGTTGTAGATATTTTGTGACCAAATTACGGCACAGAAACAGTGTAAGAAAGGAAGGTATGCCTACGACACAATTCATCAGTGTGCAAATACCATAAATGAAGAAACTGGGCTGTGACTCTACACTGGAGTGAGAGGCAGATTCCCCTCTGCCTTAAGCTGGCCCCACCTACGAAAGCATCCAAGACTCTCCAAATATGACCACAAGCAAGGGACCAAACATGCAAAACATGAGCCTTTAGACATTCCAGCGTCAAATAATAACAAAGATTAAGCAATGAGTATATTGACACTGTTGAGAATCAACATTTTTAATGCAGAAGAGGAAAAGCATACACAGTGAAGGCGAGGAAGATCCCGTTGTGTTGAGTGAGAATTTGAGGGAATTTAGCTGCTTATTGGAGCTGGAATCAACGATGCTCTGTAGGGATGTGTGCAGACAGCACCATTCTTTCTCAATACTGTTCCCTCCCTTTCACAACCTGGAATCTTTTAGGAAGCGGCAAAATTTTAACGATACTTTGAAATATGGATTGATGGTATCAGAGAGAGATGTACAGGTGTATCTGCATGTGTATATGTGTCTATGACTCTGTTTGTGTATATAGACAAAACAAAACAACATCCTCTTGTAGGCAATCTGGCCCTTCTTCATACACAGAGGAAGTTTCTGCAGCCAGAAAAAAATTACTCTATATGTTTCAAGTAAAGACTTAATGGAGTGAGCAGGCTCTCTGGGTATCTCAGACAGTGATTAATGAAAAAGCAGCATTTGGACCAACAGGACCATCAGCCCTTTTCCAGAGCACTTTTGTTTTCAGCATGGGAACTAAGATGGGGACAGGAACAGCCAGAGCACTGAGGCACTGGGGCTGAACACATGCCACTGCCTCAGGTAGCTATTTACCTTTGAAAGTGCAAATTGTCACCAAACTCAAGAGAGAAGCAACCAGAGAGGCTGTGCTAGTTAGTTTTACGTTATTGTGGCAAATCCTCCAAGGGCCTCAGTCTAAGAAACAGAAAAAGTTTGCTGTGGTGTGCTGTGGATATCGCTCTGTATAAATAAAATGCTGATTGGCCACTAGCCAGGCGGGAAGTATAGGTGGGACAAGCAGAGAAGAGAATTCTGGGAACAGGAAGGCTGAGTCAGGAGATGCTGCCAGCTGCCGCCATAAGTACCAACATGTAAGATACTGGTAAGCCACGAGCCATGTGGTAATGTATAGATTAATAGAAATGGGTTAATTTAAGATAAAACTAGATAACAAGAAGCCTGCCACAGCCATACAGTTTGTAAGCAATATAAATCTCTGTGTGCTTACTTGGTTGGGTCTGAGCGACTGCGGGACTGGCAAGTGAGAGAGATTTGTCCTGACCGTGGGCCAGGCAGGGCTGGAAAAAACTCCAGCTACAGTAGTATGTGTGCTTGCAGATTTCAGCACATGCTCAGTTAGTCCTGATGCCTTTGCATCTGTGGTGGGTGCCATGGTGGATGAAAGTGATCATCTCAGGGTTGCTGGGAGACAAAAGAGACAGGGGAGGGCTTAGCACTAACCAAGCTCCTCCCAGTTTCCTAGCATCTTCCCCTAAGCATCAGGGATTAAAGGTTCCAGAGTTTTACCAGAGCTGAAAATCAAACTTTCAACATAGAAGCCTTTGGAAAGCATCCTAGATTCAAACTATAGCAAAGTTGTATTCTCCAGCAGAAACTTCAGTCCCCAAAAGCTCAATAACATAGTCTGAGACAAGATCCATGAGGATATTTTATATTCAAATCGTGAAAAGAAAATCATGCATCAGGAAACATTTAAGGACAATGGTATTTTGAGAGAAACATACGTTGTTCAATACACAGACATGTCAAGCTCTGGGAGTTTGAAGGAGCAGAGGAAAAGCAGTAATGTCATGTTAACAGACAATTACTGTAAGAAGGATAAGGAGAACTCTTCACTCTAAACAAAGAAAAGAGGACACTATGAAAAGAGCTAATTAGAATTCCTAGATATTGTGAATATATGTGAAATAAACATGAACACAGTTGTTCTGAATACCTAAGTACAGAAGAGGCCATATCATAATCAAAAGGAAGAAGAACAAGATTCTCTTAGACTGTGGTTTAGCAAGATAAACAGACATCATAAGCAAAGGGTTAAACAAAGTACATGCAGAAGCTCCAGCGTAGGTCATTGATAATTCCAGGACAGTGAAAACAGATAGGCAGAGTGATGAGGTAGGATGGGAGGTCAGAAGGAAAGGCTGAGGGAAAGGTACAAGACAGCAGAGAAGAGAGGAAGAAAGGATGAGGTGAAGAGGGAGATGAGGGGAGGGAGGGAGAAAGAGAGAGAAGAGGAATAATCACAGTGCGGTACAATGCTAGTAAGACTCAAGTGACATTTCTAATGTTGTTAAGCCGACTCAAATATTCAGATGTGGGGAGGAGGGGGGCAGAAGACAAATCACAAGTCTGGGCCAGCGGGATGTCTCAGCAGGCAGAGACACTTGCTGTGTAAGCCTGGTGACCTGCTTCCCGCCCCACATCAAGGTGGGAGGGAAGCTGGTTCGCAAAGTTGACCTCTGACCTCCACACCCACACAGTAGTGTGACCCCCTGTAGTGCACACATACGCGTCATAATAATACATGAGTACTTTTCAGATGTGATCACCATACCAAGTGCACATGATAGGGAAGACAAAACAGAACAAAAATTTCTGGAGGACTATGAAGCAATTTCTTCAATGAGGAAAACATGGCTTCAACCTTATTCCCTTTTTGTTTGTCTTTATTGAATTATGAGTTAATTATTAGGTATACAAAATAAAGGTATACTTAGATAAAATGACTCAGATACTTTAGTTGTCAAGGGATGTGGCTCATACAATGTTCTCAAACACACATCATACACAGAAATAAAAGTAAGAAAAGAAACTTATACAGAAACAAAGAGTATGTTGATGTGTTAAAGTTAGTAGTTTATTTTCAACATAGATGATGGCTGATGCATGGCGTTCAAACTTTAAGATGGTACTAACAACAAGCCGACAAGTGATTTTAACAGGAGGCACAGCTGAAGATTCAGAGGAGATAAGGCAATTAAACTCATATCCATATTTATACATTGCCAGTTTCCAATCATGTAAAATTAATGAGATAAAACTTTAAAGGTATCCAAGAGGAGTACAACAATATAAATTTTTCTGAACTATTAGATGGATTCCCAGAAATGAGTCAGCATGTTTCCCGCTGTGCTGACTTACAGAGGTTCTCAGACCAGCACCAGGCTCTTCTGAGAAGGAGAAAACTGGATCTGTCGGAGCCATGAGACCGCTTTGCAGATCTCAAGAGGAGCTTCTGAGAAGGGATTAAGGAGAGACTGTGTACTTCGCTTTCAGAAACCCACAGAGAGGGGATCAGGTGGATAAGGGACAAGCAGAGAGAACCCACATGCTGAGCCAGGGAGAGCAGATGCAGTATCCAGAGAGCAAAGACCATCCAAGGACAGGAACTGCTCTGCAGGGGGTGCTGTTGCTGAGGCCCTACTGTCCTCAGCCTTTACAGAAGGTAACCGCTCTGCAGCTTAGTCCAGAATTCATAACTGAAGACATGAGCTCTGCTCCTTGTCCTTCCAGGGGATTCTATTCAGCGACATGCTCTCTCTAGTCTTAAGATTCCTTATTCTCATGAAGGCCAAGTGTTTAGAGTGACCTCACTATGGCGTTTTTAATAATCATTATTTTTTTTTTTAACAGAAAGGATACATGCTTGGGAGAGGTCATTTGAATCAATGTTAGGCAGAGTAAAGAGCACTGATTAAAAAGCAATTCTTGACGTAAAAATATACATAGTAAGTCCATGCCTACAATGACAGTCTACTAAGAAGTGTCCCCATACAGAAGTAATTCCATAAAGACAGACAATGCATTATTATATAGAATACCATCAGAACATGAAACATTGTATTTTGGAATAATATCTGGATGGTAGAAATAAGATGATGCCTTTGCCCCTTTGAGCTTTTTTTTTAGATTTCAAATGAACATTAAAAAAAGTATTAAATATATGCCAGCTATTGAATAGCAATCACTGCTTATCAAGAATAATTCAGACATATGGACTAAATCATGTTAGCCCCCATAATTCTTGTCTTATATATTGCTGTTCGTCATTCTGCTGAATGTACCATCACATCACTGAATGGTAATCCAATAAAAATGATGATGTACTGAGTTCAGTACTAAAAATGCACAAGATGGAAGGACCCTCAACTATTCCTTTACCTCTGATCTTTACACATGCACCAACGCACGCGAATGCTACATCAACACACACCCACACCCACACATACACACACACACATATACACACACACACACACACACACATAAACACATACACACACAAACACACATACACACAGATACACATATACACACACAAACACACACACACACACAGGTAGAAATGAAGACAGGAAAGAAAGGAAAAAAGGAAGATGGAGGGAGGGAGAGAGGGAGGGAGGGAAGGACGACAGAGCTCCGTGGAACAACTGAAATCTATACATGGACGAGGAAATTGGGTGCCACACAGTGAGTGACAGCTCACCCATTGTGCTGTGACTTCTTCCAGTGTCCAGTCTGAGACTCGTGGGCCTCACGTGTTAAAGGACAGTAATGAATGTGGCTCAACACATTTGTAGTTGACAATGTTGTAATAAAACGTCGTAAGTTTGGACCCTCGTGAACAAGCTGATTCACAGCTCATGGTGTGCCTACAGGACTCAGAGAGACAGATAGCAGAGACAAAAGAAACCCTTGAAAGGAGGCTACCGTCCTGAGAACTGCCACGAGGTAGAAATAGCACGGGCACTTTGTCAGGAAAACAAGGGTCTTCTGAAGTTTGCGTTTTGTTTTTGGCATGAAAATGGACTTCAAATATTATTTTTCACTTTTCAGAATTCTTGAGAGGATAAAATACAACATTTGTTAAAAAATAATAATAAAACAAAAACAAACAAACAAAAAACAATCACCATACCTTTCACTTAGCAGGTGTTCAAGGTGCTCATAAAAAAAAAATGCTCTTTCCTTATTGTCCTTTGAAGTTAAAATTTGCCTCTCTTCCCTGCCTGTGCTCTAGTTTTTATTGGGATTCACTGCTGGGAATAATTTTTGCCTCCAATGCCTAACTATGATAAAATTATTGAATAGTCATTTGCTATAGCAACCGCCTGCTCTATTTTTATTTAGGTATTGATGGTGACAGTCTGAGATCTTAAGTTTCTCTCTGTAATAACATCTCTTTCCCTGTTGTTTCAAAAATGAAAACCTTTTCTTAAGAGGGGAAGGACTCTGGTAAAGGCCTTCTGCACGTTGGGCAACCGAACATCAGCTCTCAGATCATTGAAAAAAATAATTCTCTTTGACTTGTTCCAAGAAGTCTCTCTATTTTAACCTCCTTCCAAGAAGTATGTCAGGGGCTCATTTTGAGCCTCTTCAGAATATAAACTCTGAAACATGGGGAATTTTCTTGAACACGCTTCCTAACGTGCATGTTGCCGCCAGGACTGGTAAGGAATAACTCATTAAGAACTGCAGCTGCAGGGCAGTGGTGGTGCACGCCGTACTGAGGTGGGAATGAACACACAGCCAGTCCCCACATCTACACAGACAGAACTCACAAACCTCACTGGCACCTCTATCAACCTCCCATCCCTTAGTGACACCGCCACTTTCCTAACCAAATGTACTATCTTCTGACCACTGTGGTATTTATACTGTAGTCACTTAATTTGAGTTTCCTGCATAGACTGTTAATGCTATACTTCTTCATTTTCATGTGCCCAGGAGCTTCCTATAGTGAAAAGTTTTTTTTTTTCCTATTTTCTAAAGCCAATAATATTGCAATGTATGTTGTATGCCTTGTCACATCCATAGATTGGCTACACTTGGATTTCATGAGTCTAGAGGTTTGCCATCATAGAACCATCTTTTTCTCACTGCCGTCTGTGGATGTATCTCCACATAGAAGGTTGCGCACGCTCCAGGGAGACTGCTGTGCTTAAAATGTTATCCATCTCAGTACCACCTCATTTCCCTGTCAGCTGCACACTCTATGTTCAGACCTCCCTTTGCGTTACAAAACTTACACATACTAGGAAAAAATGATCTGGCACCCGGATTCTTTTTCCCTTCCAAGACACTTTCCCACAGCTTAGAGAAATGATTAGTCAAGAGAGTAAGAAGCCAGGCCATAGTGGTGTCAAGGATGGAAATTAACCATGACTTATTTTCCTCCATGGAGAGAGAACAAGATGGTTAAATTGGTGTTGAAGCTAGAAAGACTAGCCTTCATGCTTCATTCTGGCTAACTAGCTGTGTGAGTGATGGACAGGGGCTGAAAGCATCTCTCTCTTTTCTTTTTTTGTTCTTACCACCACCTATTACTTAATAGGTGAAGTAAATGATAATACAGATTTCAGTTTCTTTTTAAAATCTTAGTTTGTCTGTGTGTGGGGGGGGGTGGGTATGTGGGTGTTTGGGTGTGGGTGTTCATGGGTATTCATACTGGCATGCAAGTGCTATGTCACACGTGTGGAGGTCATAGAAAATGCAGTGTATAGGGGCTGGAGAGATGGCTCAGAGGTTAAGAGCACTGACTGCTCTTCCAGAGGTCCTGAGTTCAATTTCCAGCACCTACATGGTAGCTCACAACCATCTGCAATCAGATCTGGCACCCTCTTCTGTGTACACAATAAATAAATAAATCTTTTTTAAAAAATGCAGTGCATAGGTCCATGATTTCTATCTTGTAGACAGTATCTTGTTTGCTTCTGTGTAGGTCAGGCTAGCTGGCTACAGCGTTTGCAGATTCTCTTATGTTTGCCCTCCCATGCTACCTTTGGAGCACTATGATTATACTTACATGCAACCATGTCTGGCTTTACATGAATTCTAAAGATCTGGTCTCTTATTCTTACACTTCTATGCCAAATGCTTTACCCACTAAACCATCTCTCCAGCCTCAAATTTCCATAGACATTATTTGTTTGTTTTCGTGAACAGAAACTAAAATTAGAGATCCAACACACCCTGATAACAATGCCTTAGAATTAATCTAAGAGAATTAATTCATTTATTTTTTGTTGTTGTTGTCCTGAACTCCTTAAAGTAAATCTTCTCCCCTCAGCACAATCTGGGTGTGGCTACTGTCTTATCTGGGAGATGAACATCAACAACTTTTTTTAGAAATGAGTCATTCAGAACCAGGTAAACTGTACACACCTCTTGCCTAGTCTTCCAGAATATACTGTAGTGAAGTACACCAATGGGAGCCTGTTGCTGGATATCTGATCCCACTGTGAAACTTCCAGGCTGTGTTAATAAAATTAACCTTGGATCAGAGGGCAGAGCCAGTGACTAGTGCTGTGAGATGGTCTATATGTCAAGTGTGTTGCTGATTGGTCAATCAATAAATCACTGATCGGCCAGTGGCCAGGCAGGAAGTGTAGGCGGGACAAGGAGGAGAATAAAGCTGGGAAGTGGAAGGCTGAGTCAGAGAGACACTGCCAGCCGCCAGGATGACAAACAGCATGTGAAGATGCCGGTAAGCCACGAGCCATGTGGCAAGGTATAGATTTATGAAAATGGATTAATTTAAGCTGTAAGAACAGTTAGCAAGAAGCCTGCCACGGCCATACAGTTTGTAACCAATGTAAGTCTCTATGTTTACTTGGTTGGGTCTGAGCGGCTGTGGGACTGGCAGGTGAGAGAGATTAGTCCTGACTGTGGGCCAGGCAGGAAAACTCTAGCTACAGACTAGTTTACAGGATTTAGCCATAGAGAGGCGGGAGAAGCCCGGAACATGGATAGAGAGCTGCACAGGAAGGAGTAGGGAGGGACTTAGAGATTTGCATTCATTTTGGTTTGGGACAAGTGGAGAGATGCTTCTCTTGCTGGTCTCCGAACAAAAAGGAAGGTCAGCTGTTTGCTTCTTGGCTTCTCTGATCTCGTAGGTTTTCACCCCAACATCTGACTCCCAAGTCTTTACTAGTAGATAGAATGACGGACACTTAGTGAAAAACTACATTTGGTGGCCACTGCTGAGCCTTGGGACCAGACATCAGCAGAGTACTGAATGAGGAGCTGCAGGGTGCAAAATGTAGTTAAAAATCTCAGCAGATTCAGGTATGGCCTCTACGCCAAAAACAAAACAGGAGTCCCGCCTTGATCCAACATTTCAGCGAACAATAACTTCTTAACAAAGGAGGAGCATGCTGCCATCCACACTTAGTATGTGACTACATTTGTTTCCTCATTCTTTTCTAACAAAAAAAGGTGGGGCAAAACAGAGTTCCCCTCTCCAGAGGAGGAGTGAAGATTAACTTGGGCTCTTAGTCTGTATAAGTCACTGGCTCACCTTCACCATTCATTATGTCTCAAGCTCCATTAACTGATTCTGGTTGACTTGAAAGGTTCCCTTGCACAGAGAATCAGAAATGTCTTCTTAATTAGTACAGCTAAAAGCTTATAATCATAGTGATCCACCCCTTGTAAGAACCACAAGGGTACTATGCACATGTTACTCAACCCATTGTCAGGAACAATTTCAGGGAGATATTCTGGGAAACTCATGGTTGACTATAAACACCCACAGAGACAAGAGAGCTGCATGGTTACAATAACCTCACCAGAAGGAACTGTTTAGGTCTTATATGAGAGTTGTAAATGAAAAGATGAAAATGATTCCAAATAATTTATTAGGGAAAATATGAGGTTTGGATGAAAATCTTTGGCATAAAATATGGAAAGAAAATATGAAATGAGAACAATCATGGAAATAATCAAAATGGGATTTAAATATTGATGGATTAAAATGTGTATTCATTTAGGATGGGATTTTATATTTACCTCAATCTGCCATCTAACTGAGTTGTTCATTTCAGCAACAAATTTTAAGTTGATTTCTACAATCAGTCACAAGAGTTTGGCTTATGTCCTTCATAGTCTGAATCTTTGTAAAAAGGGAATCTACACTTTTGGTAAGATTCTAAAGATAACGATTGTATTATTCCTGAGAATAATGCTAGCTCTATATGCTTACAAAGTAGACAACAAAAGAGAATAACTAATGTCTGTGGACTCAACTATTTCAGCCCATCTTTAGGCCTGTGAGGGAAATACTTCAATTCCCATCACATAGAACAGGATGGTAATGTGTTAAGAGGAAAGTTAAACTCAGGTTCACAGACGGTAGCATCTTTGATATTTTTGCACCAAGCCAGGGGTGGGTTCAGGATGGAGGAAGAAGAGGTAATTGAGCTGCAGAGCTCTTTCAACCTGGAGTGACCCTTGGATTGCAAACATCAGCTGATCTTCTCAGGGCTTACTGTGGTACCACATTATTTGTAATGTCCTCAAAGGGGAGCAAAGCCTGACCCCACAAAATTGCCATTTACCACCTTAGTACTTTACTGGGGCTTTTGTGTCATTCTATCACCAACTACCTCTACGTAGTAATGATGAGCATTTACCCAGCGTTTCTATAACAGAGACACTGTCCTCAGTTCATGCAGATGACAAACTGAATAATAGCATCCTCCTGGCCGAACAGGAATCTATGTATGTTAGCTGGTGTGGTCCAGGGAGCAGGCATCTTTGACTATGGTGAGGATGATGAAATAGGGAGATTATCCTCATTTATCACAGTGGGCACTGAATACAGCTCAAGTGTACTTCTAAGGAGAAGGGAAGAGGTGGTTTAACACTGAAAAGGGTGATGCGGAGTGTGAAGCAGGCTCTTCGCCGCTTTTGAAGGTAGAACAAAGGCCAGGATTCAGGTGTGCAATTCTACAGTGCAAGAAAAAGAAACAAAGCAAGACCTGATTCTCCCAAGAGGGCGTGCCACTTCGAGGGCATGATAGCACACTCTCAGGCTCCAGAAGTAAGAGCTCCATAAAGAAGAAAGAAAGGACTTTTGGCTCAAGTCTCCTAATTTAAAGCTGTCATAACAGCCATAAGGCACATATATTTTACATTAATTAATTTAATTATCATAGTAAACCATGTAAACCAGATGGTTCCTAACTACAACACAATGCAAACTTTTCGATAAATTGATGGTCCTGTTTGGCCATATACTGATCATTAATTTTATTGCCCACCATTACTTACAACTGTACTTAACACAAACTGTTTTATCAACACTACCTTAAATTCTTTATTTTTATTTATTTATTTATTTATTTATTTATTTATTTATTTTTGGTTTTTTGAGACAGGGTTTCTCTGTGTAGCTTTGCGCCTTTCCTGGGACTCACTTGGTAGCCCAGGCTGGGCTTGAACTCACAGAGATCCGCCTGGCTCTGCCTCCTGAGTGCTGGGATTAAAGGCGTGCGTCACCACCGCCCGGCAAATTCTTTATTGTTATAAAAATTTGAGTACTGGAATATTATGCAATATTTGAAAAACACACAAATCATGCCCTTAATTCTGAGCCCTTGTGCCCCAGGCAAAAGCACATTCAGTACCTAGCGGTGTATACTTCTGTATTTTCATGCTGATAGTTTTATATTTGCTAGTTTTCAAATTTGCAGCCTTAATTAAATACACAATTATTTATTGTATGTGAATAACAACTTTACAGTTTCTCTTTGTTTATAACTGAACAATATAAACTTAAATTATAATGCTGTACATACCTTCTCAGAACATCATGCTCCCTTTTCTTATTATTTTGATCATAACAAATAAGTATAAAAGAAGGAATAAGCTGGGTGGAATTATAATGTCAAAGTCCTTGCTTCTTAGCTTGTATGGTTTCTGTATGCAGTTTCAAATTCTCAAACAGGAAGGGATTACACATAGTTAGGTGGATAGGTATATAGATAGATAACTAATAGATAAATGGATAGATTAATAGATGATTGTTACTTAGATGATAATGTAAATGAGAGGTGGTTAACAGATATATAGACATTGGGAAATGATTATTGACAAATGATTGATCGATAAATGGGTATTTAGATAAATGATTGATAGGTGACAGAATGTTGAATGATTGATAGCTGATAGATAACTACAAGGCAGACAGATAGACTGGACTGAGTGAATAAGCACAGATGTATGGCATTCTACTCTGTGTAACTTGCAAGTTTTCCAACAGTATATAACGTATATTCCATTTCATTAAATAGAACTGAATTCATTCTATTCAGTGGTTGTAATATTCCTCACTGTTTGCGTCATAATTACCTAAATGAAAATGTAGTTTTTCTCCAGTTTTATGTCGACCCAGAGCTGAAATGTACGTCTTCCCAAATGCTTGGAATGCTTCTGTGTAAGATCAGCTTGCACATAGAACTCACTGGTCAGCAGTTTTATATATTTTGTATTGGATTGAGAATGACAACTTGCTATCAAAAAATGTTGTACCAATTTCACTTCAATCTATGGAAGAACTATATTCACTATAGACTTAATAATACTGGCTTGTGTGACAGGCTTGGTCTTAGAAAATATGACAGATTAAAATAGCATTTCTTATTTTCATTTTATTGTACTGAGAAATGCACAGTTTGAACACATTTACATATATATTATTCATTTTTCACAAATTGGTATTCAAATCTTCAGAGCATTTTTCTTTATTTTTTAAATCATAGTATAACTTTAGAAGCAATAGCTAAACTATCAAATGCTATCACTTTTCAATATTTAAAATTTACTGTATGAACATCTCTATGCATAAAGCTTTTATATTGTTCAGGTTTATAAATTCGAGATTAAAATATTTGAACAAATTTGTGTTTTAAAACAATAGGCCATTTTATGGTGGTGGTTGTTTTCCAAACATTCTCAGAACGAAATGACAATGCACAATTTATAGGAGCCAAGGAAAGAAGGACTATGTAAAATATTTTCCTATTTAGGAAAGAAAGAAATACATCCCATTCTCCGATAATATAATAAACATAGCTAATTAGAGTGACAGTGACTATTTTCTTAGTTGACTGTCTACCTCTCTTATTCCTTCCTTTTTTAAATTACTTTAAAAATCTACTCCACCTTTGCTTATTGAACTCTAGCATCGCTCCAAGGTTCTCACTTGGTTTGTTATTGTCTGGTTGTTCTTTGTTGCTGTCCATTATAATTCTTAGAAAAATGGTGAGATTATAATATAATTGTATTATTCCCCTCCTTTCCTTCCCTCTAACTCCTCCCAAGAGCCCCTTTGCTCCGTTTCAAATTCATAACCTCTTTTTTGTTTTTGCTATTTATGTGTATTTTTCTCCTAAATGGGTAAATGTAATCAGTTTAACATAAGGTACATGGTTTTCAGGGCTAAACCTTTACTATTGCATAACAAATTGGTGATCTCTTCCTGGGGAAGAGTTTCTCGCCCTTTCAGCCTTCTATAATTGCCTAATTTAGTGTCTGGTGTTCCCCCTTCCACACTGGTGCCATCTTTGTTGTGGTGGTTGTTGTTATTGTTGCTGCTGCTGTTGTTTGTTCATTTTTTTTATTCACTTTATGGCCACCTGATCTCAACATCAAGCCTATTTTAAGAAAAGACTATGTTGGTTCATCTCATTCAAGAATATCCAACATCAGCCGGGCGGTGGTGGTGCACGCCTTTAATCCCAGCACTCGGGAGGCAGAGCCAGGTGGATCTCTGTGAGTTCGAGGCCAGCCTGGGCTACCAAGTGAGTCCCAGGAAAGGCGCAAAGCTACACAGAGAAACCCTGTCTCGAAAAACCAAAAAAAAAAAAAAAAAGAATATCCAACATCAAATGAAATTGCATGTAGAAAATATTAACAAAGCATATCCAAGTTAAATGTTTGGACTATGAATGCATAGTTTAATATTATAAAATGCACACACAGACACACAGCGTTCATAGTTAAACTACATTTGACCACCCATGGACCTGATTCTCTAAAGAATAATGTAGTTAAAGTTTTGCAGTCAGACCATCTCATGTGATACTCAATCACCCAGCGAAAGTAATTATTCTGATATGTGAATCCTACCTGGCCCACACCTTGAGCAGGGGCAAGCTTCACCAGGGAACCAGATTGCACCCTAAAGAAAGAATCACTTCTACAGAGACCTCACAGAACCAGAAATGAGATAGTCATCAGGCAGACCACAGTTTGACCAAGAAACCTTACTCACACATACCCTTCACTCAATGCCCTCTATTTAAACCTAAAGCCTGTGTCCAGACCCCTGAAGATAGGGCTGGAATTTGTTCCATCTCATCTTTCCATTACAGTTATACCAATGAAGTTCCTTTAATGCTTTTCCTCATTGCATTTTTTAAGGGGTGTTAGATTACTTGAAGCCCAGAGTTGAGCATATAGATTTTGGTAACCCCTCTGCATCTTTCTGATAGCAGTCCTCAAAAGGGAGATGCTTCATGATGAATTTGAAGTGTGTTCCATATAAAGATTTATTGAAAGTGTCTTCTGTGTTCTCTCCATGTAGCAGCACTCATAGGTAAACTACATTTGGCCATTCACAGACTGATTTTCTGAAGATAGATCTAGTAAGAAGTTAGCCAATTGTCCAACGTTAGTGATAAATAATACAGGACTACACCACAGTCAGCTTGTCTAGTCTTTCAAGATAACACCACCTGAGGAAGCCTTTGTATCCAGATAACAGAAAGTCCTCAATGTTCTTTACCTGGTATCTCTCTTCATGACAAGGGTTTCTTAAGAGTAAACTGATCATGTGGTGGATGCACCCTGGTGTACAAATATTTATAATCCATAGCTTTAATTATGTTAATTCTTTGGCTGGAGGTATATCTCAGTAGAACACCTGCCTATAATGTACAAAGGCACTTGGCTCAGTATCTGAAATCACAATTAATAAGTAGATTTTGCCAATTGGCTGAAAGCATTTAGCCTAGATTGTAAAAAGAAAGTAACCAGAGTCTTTAATTTATCCACTAGCAAATGCTTATTCATTATTTCTATTTCATTTGATTAAACTAACATATACAAAAGAGGACCCCAACATATAAACTCTTGTGTGCCTGTTCTTTATTGCTTGATTTAATAAATAAATAAATAAATAAATAAATAAATAAATAGATGCTTAATCATTTATCCTATGGAAACTTGCTTTGGTATTTATTGTTACATGATATATTTAATTTCCCAAAAACTAATCACACTAGTAGAGCTTATATTAATTGAATATTTTTATTTATGGAGTAACTGATAAAATTTCTTTACTTTGGACAATGTTGTTAAACCACGATCTGTTTTAATGCTAGGCATGCCCCAGGTTCCATTGATTTTTCCTCTTTCTTTATATAAGTGCCCACTTAAAAATTATTATAGCTATATACTTCAGTACTCATTAGAATGGTCTCAGCTTCTTTTCCACAAGGCCACTGTCTACCTTTAATAAATCAGTGAACATGTCACAGGAGGAGGAAGAGAACAGGTTGGCTCTGCCGATCAGCAGATGAGTCAGCTCCTTTTCTGGCTCCTCTAACAGGTAGCAGAAACAGAAGAGAAAACCAAGTTGTACTGAAGCCAGTAGACAGCAGTATAACAACAATAGAGCTTGATGGAAATCAATTTATAACTTAACATCTTATATATTAGGCCTAAAATGTACATAGATTAAAGGGTTAGACATGAACTAATACATTGGATTTAATATACATAATTATATAATTACAAAGTGACAAAACCCCTTCTCAAGGGCCAGCTTACTTCATTACATAAAACAATTATAGTAACCATTTTGACTTTGTTAGTAAGAACTTGCTGAATTTATGAAAGTGTCAAGCGAAACTGAAAAATAAACAAATTTAAGCTCCTAGCAACTGTTCCATTTATTACTGAAAAAAAATAGAGTAAAAATTTTCACAAATACAACTAGAGGGTGGCTGCTTCTGAATCCCTGCTTACTTATTGGGTGTGTGCAGTGAATATAATCCTTCTGTTCTTAATTCTCAAAGCGTGGATTTGTCTGATTTAATTTGAACTTATATTTGTTCAAATGCCCAAATACATGTCAACTATCACAAATTGTAACAGTTCAGATATTTAAAGTAATCATTATCATATAAAAATAAGGCAAGCTAAAACACAAGTTTAAGCCAACATAATATATACATACATATATATATATATATATTTATGTACATATGAAATTGTGCATATTCATGGAATACTATGCTATGTTCTGATATTTATATACATTGTAGTGTTTAATATATTTGGATCTCCTGAAACATTTATCATTTCTTTGTAATAGTAACATTCAAAGTCATTTTATACCTTTTAAAAAATTATAGAATATAATTGTTATTCTACTCTGCAGTAAAACATTTTCTTTGTCACATCTGACTGGAACTTCGTATCAGTGCTCATTTTTCCCTGTCCATCAACATATAGCCCCAGCCATATATTCAGTACATGGTAACCTCTTGCTCTTTCAGGTCTTAAGAGACCAGCTGTTTTAGGTTCCACATGAGTAGCATCATACTGTCCCTTGGTGACTGGCTTATTTGCCTTCCCATGATAATCTCCAGTTTTGTCCATATTTGCAGTAGGTGATGAGACTTCATTTTATTCATAGCTGGATATTGTTGCATTATGTATAGATTCTAAATTTTCTCTGTCCATTCATCCATTGATGGACAGCTCAGTTGATGCAATAGCAAGGCAGTAACTGTGGGAATGAATATACCCGTCTCTTTAGCAAACTGACTTCATTTATTTGGCTATGTAGCCAGCGTTGGAGTAACTGGGTCGGGTGGCATTTCTATTTTTTAATCTTAAGGTGTGAAGAGAGACATTTGAAATTGGATATTCCACCTTGTGAATTTGGTGTCCCAAGTAACGCACCAAACAAGGGGTTTTCAAAATAATGAAACATTTAATTATATAATCTTCCTTTTTAAAATGAATGTTGCCTACTCTGCTACCTCTCTTTTCTTCTAGTGTTTTCACAGTTACAGGTGTTAGTTTTAAAGCTCGAATCTACTGGGGGAAGATTTTTGTAAGTGGTCTGGACTCATTCTTCCTTGTCTGGGTATTTTTTAGCACCATTTATTGAAGATTCTCATTACAAATATATATATGCCTTTGGATACCGTTTTCTGATGACCTGTCCATCTAATTTCTCTCTCTCTCTCTCTCTCTCTCTCTCTCTCTCTCTCTCTCTCTCTCTCTCTGTGTATGAAAGAAAAACAGAGACAGAAATAGAGAGACAGAGAAAACTGGAACATTAGACATTCCAATTGCTCCACATCTACATAGAGCCAATGAGGAAATTTTCACAATTATTTAATTGTTGGGAAGCACACACAGAGATGCACAGGCAGTGATTGCATTATGTAAATGCACAAAGCATGAGGAATTGGGTCACAAGTTTACATTTCCCTGAATTTCCACATTATGATATTTTGGAGAAGAAATTTAAACTTTATGACTCAATCAAAAACGTAATATATCTACATATAAACATATATATATATATATATATATATATATGTTCAACATGACAGCTGCCAAACTTTTAAGCATTAAATAAACTAATGTTGTCTGGTAAAGAACGTAGCACTATATGAGAAGTAAATCATCATGAGCAGGATTTATTATAACTACTCCTAAATTTGAGGCCTTCTGGAAGGGGGATTTATTTTCTAATTCTATTTTCCTTTCTAATATATCTATTTTCTTAACAGTTTTGAAGGACCTCAAAAGAACATTGATGAGCATTTGCCAATATTTTTACATGTCAAATTGCTCACACTCTGTCCTGTCTCTTTCTATTCTTTTATGTTTATAATTATGTATGGAAAAGATTGTGAATGTGAACTGAAGACATCCCTCCATTGCAACGCTAACTCAGCCTCCTAAAAACAAAGAGGCTGCCTTGGATATCTGTCATTCTATAATCATAACCCCCAAATTTTCACTGTCCTAACAATACCATTAGGAAACAACTCACTTTTGTTTGTTTTGTTTTTCGAGACAGGATTTCTCCATGTAGTTTTGGTTCCTGTCCTGGATCTCGCTCTGTAAACCAGGCTGGCCTCGAACTCACAGAGATCTGCCTGGCTCTGCCTCTCGAGTGCTGGGATTAAAAGCGTGCACCACCACCACCCAGCACAACTCATTCTTTAAAAAGCATTTTACCTAAAATCTAAAACATTTTACCATTTTTATAACATTTTACCTAAAATCTAATGAAGGATCACAGAAGTTTTTTGTGTTAATTTTCTGTGATTAGAAAATATCTTCACCTTTATCACATATTTGATATTTATTAAAACAATGGGTCACATATAGTGCATGTTTTTCAATGCTGTGGCTCAAGCCCAAGAAATAAAGTCAGGAAAACACTCTGCCACTGAGCTACAGGCCCATCCAACTGATAGTTCATGTTGTCTAATATGAAACATTTTCAGCAGCATTCTTTGTAAAAGAGGGTTTGTGCTTCCCAGGTTTTCTAAAGGAGAAACACATTGCCACGTCCCCCCCTATGATAATCTGAATTTTCAGCTGTCAGTGTTATCTCACCTCTACCAATGTAGTATTCCTTTCTCCTCATCATCAAGTTTAAGGGCTATTATTGATATTGTCTTAATATTTATCCCCCACTAGTATGAATTTTTTTGTTGTAGTTTTTGTTTTATTTTGCCTTGTGTTCTTTCATTATTTTATATTTGAGCACTGATATACGTATATAAATTTAGTAGACAATGATACATGTATTAAATTTATTGGATTTTTAAAATCTGAGACACTAAAATAATTTGGGATCTTAAATTATCCTACAGAACTTTATTTTGAAATGATGAAATATTTGTTTTTGAAAACCTGAAATAGGTTGATAGTGCTTTGATGTCTTTTGTAAACATGATTCCTTTTAAAAACTAAAATACAGAGCTTGAAGTCCTTTATTATGAGTAATAGGTAAAGAGAGACACCAAGGTAGGGTATAAAATGGAGACACTGCCACATATAGGCAGAAAGAGGTAGATACCCAAAGATATCTCTCCTTTTTTAACATGCTATATTTTAGAGGCATAGTTATGTTATGAATGACTATCTTCAGGAATATGAAATAATTTTGGTAATCCTGGGTAGAGAGGTACAGTTATTTTATGTAATTCTAACTAGTCAGCCAAAAAGGAAGTCCATGAAAGTATGTGTAAGAATTTACATGCACCCATAAGAGGTAGCAATCACTTGCAAATGTTTCAGAGAAACTCTCTTTGCTGAATATCTACAGACTTATTATCTTTTAAACCTTCGCTCTAAGCATTCACAAAGGCTGTCTTTTCAATTCCAGGGGATTTCTGTAGAGTTCCCTGCAATTTATCATGTGAAAGGAATTAACAAGAAAGAAAATGGAAGCACGTTCACACTTGCCAAGACGTCTCCCTTCAGATGGAGAAAAGCCCACTGAATGAATAACGTAAGAAAGATGATTTGGGTACTTCCAAAACAGAGAAATTACTTAAAGCCTCGAAGCCTGAAGCCAGCCTTCCCTCTCCTGCAGAATATGAATAAGCACCCACTATACAATAGATACCAGCAGTAATTCTGTTCATTATCGCCCAGGTTCAGACCTGCTAAGGGTCCTGATCTATTCACAAAACATTCTGATGAGCTAAATATTACCACATGTCTCTTATATACATGGCAACTCCAAATAAACTACATTCCCCATTCTCTCAAAAAAGAAAGAAAAATGAAAATAAAAACACCCTTCCAAAATACAATTTTAGTCCAGTGTGAATTCATTTATACATACTCAAAATCTTGTATGTTGTTATTGCTCAGGATTAATTTGTGGCTGTCTTTTTTTTTTTTTTTTACTCCTTTTGATATTAGCATCTGGTCCCCTACTTTTATCTATATTTCAATGGCTCATACTCAACCTAGAAGATTCTCCAGTCTCCAAGTTTAAATATATAATTTCCAATTGACATGTCAACTGGATTGGTCCACAGATAGCCCAGACATCCCTGAACTAACTTCTCTCCATGACTCTGTGTACTCAACTTGCTAAATCCAGCCAGCAGACCTTTTTCACCCCATGCAAACTTCCACAGCTCAAACAGTGACAACCAAAGAGGAGAGGGTTTTCAAAACAGAGGGAGATAGTGCAAAACCAAAGATAATTCTCTTTTTTTTTTCACATATATTACCATGGAAATTTTAGACTCCAACCACCAAACACAGAAAAGCTTTCTTTTGTCCACTGAATGCACGTGAAGAAGTTCATATCAAGATTTATACCCTAGGAATTCAGAGTTCAATCAGGGAGATTCAGAGTGATAGACAAGTATGAAGGGTAGAATGTCTCCATGTAAAGGAAATTATAGCAATTAACATCTAATATGATGAGCAGCAGTCCTCTTCTGCCATACTATAGATCAGGATGGGAGAATGGAAAATGTGTGCAGTAATGAATCATGTTCAGAACAATACAGCTAAGACACAACCAGTAGCATGCTGATGAAGACAGAAGGTGCTGTTTGCTATATGCACTGCTGATGCTAATTATCCTAGAAAAGAAAACTGTGAAGCTAGAAGCATTTTTCTGTTATTGTAGCTTTTATGATACTACCTTGTTGTAAAGGTCTCCACTAAAATTACTTCTTAAAACATTTTCTGTAGTTTTATATTGTGGCATTTAGCTCTTCTCGTGTGATTTTTTTTGTGTTACTATTCCTTTGGGTTGTTGTTTTGAGATATTCTCCCTACACAGCTCAGGCTGGCCTCAAAATCTCTGTCCTCCTTCCCCAACCCCTTAAGTGATTGGATTACAGGTGTATGCCCACACATCTGTCACTTAGTATTTCTAATAAGCAAGAATTCTCATTTGTATAAAATTTCCTTTAAAACATTCCAAGTAACGTCATAGGGGTCTTTCCTATAAAATAATTACCATAACATTGGAAGATATTGGAGACAAAAAAAAACATACACAAAGCATAAATTACACCTTTATTATTTGTCATTGTTCCTCTAATTTTCCAAGGAAAAGACTCCTTCTCTGTGGTAATTCTAAGGATATGGAATATCTAGGTTTGGCACAACCCATATATCAACAGTATCCAAGCATTTGGATTAAACAGGTCAGTAAAGACATGACCAAGTGTGAACAGAAAGCTCCTACCATTGTCAAAATGAAACACTGGACTTTGGAGCAAAGTTGTTTAAATCATTCAATGAAAAGTTTTTAGAACCACTGAGATTTAAAAGAAAAAAAAAAGAAGAGTTGCAAAGAAAGAAAATGATTAAAAACCACACAAGTCAACAACCTTTGGCTCTGGTTGTTCTATTTCATATATGCGTACCCATCTGCCATACTCTGAGGTAGAAAAGTATACATTTTAATCATGAAAAGCATATCCATCATCAATTGGCCCTAAACAAGTCACTCTTCACAGGACAAGCTATATAAACATGGGTGTAGCCAGACGTTTTCCTGTGTCCCACAGACGCTTGGTCCCAAATAAACATACAGAGGTTATATTAATTACAAACTGTTTGGTCTATGGCTCAGACTTATTGATAACTAGCTCTTTTATCTTAAATTAACCCATTTCTATTAATCTATGTATTGTCACGTGTCCCATGGCTTTACCTGTGTTCCATCTTTCTCCCCTGACCCCATCTTCATTCTCCCTGTATCTGTCTTGGATTTCCCACCTGGCTGTCTCCTGTCTTGCCATAGGTCAAAGCAGTTTCTTTATTAATCAATGGTAGCAACACATATTCACAGTGTACAGAAACATCATCCCACAGCACATGGGTGTTTGTTCAACAAATAATGAGGAAATAGAGAAACAGTAGTTGTCTTATCTGATCAGCCATTTGATGGAGGTGAAATCCCCATCAGCGAGGTTCAAGGTCACCTTTCCCAATTATTTGAATAATAAAATAATAAAATGTGGTATTCCAAGGAGCTCTTTCAAATGATCAGGAGACACTGTCTCCGGGGTGCACAATTTGTGAGCAGCATTCAAATTTGACAAGGAAGTCAAAGTACATCGTAAGTTCACCGAAATCCTTTTCTTTCAGCCTAACAATTTTTGTTGGCTTCGGAAATAGATTCTCAGATAATGTAAACATTTTGACAGAAAATTGGTGGTGGTGACTATGGAATAAAATGATCTGAGGACAAATGTAGTGTGACTTGGAACATGAGATACAATTTTCTTTGCATAGAGGCAAAATGAAGAGATGATAGGGTCCGCAAACCTATTCTCCCCCCAGAATTGCATTCCGACTTTGTCTTTCTCCAGGCATCTTTCAAAAAGAAAAGCTTGACACTCAGAGCCACTCCAGGGACATTGCTGCTTCGCAAGGAATCACAATTCTAGAATTTGATACTTTTCCCCTCTGCAATACTCCTTCTTCCTCTAAGAGTATGAGAGAGACGTTTCTGCCTCTCTTGTGTTTTATTACAAAGTTCGGCCTAGAGAAAAATACCGAGGCAGCTCAATCTGTGTATCTTGCCTGTGTCTCCCTATTTCTATATGCTGTGCCTCATTCTCTTTTATTAAAATACATAAACAGTGCAAAACACAATGTGAACAACACAAGGATAAAATGTGGGATTAGAATCCATCTTTCTAACAACTTGACTCCCGTTACTGTACCAACCTGTATTTAAAATCCCCCACAGAATGCCTCTACTCTCTGTGGCCTAATTAAATTATATCCAATTTTCAAATGATACAAAAGGCTTGCTCTTTAATCTATCTATTCTCTTTCAAACATCCTTACTCTGAATTTGTCTATGTCCAGACTTGGTAGATTTTTAAAGCTACAATCTATACAGCATTCTACATCCAAAGGCTTTCCTGACGTTCCATTTAGAAAGATTTACTTTTTGCTAAAAGACCCCAAGTAGTCTAGGAACAACCTAACAAGTTACAGGACACTGCTTCCTTGGCACTCAGTTAATCTGTGTGTATCTGTCTTTCTCATGCTGGGTCTCAGCAAATTGGGCACAAGATCAAATCGTGTTCATTGTTCTCTGACCTAGTGTCTCAATTTAAGAGGATTCTGTGTGTAGAACATAGTGTCAGTGGTTCTTGGTTATGCAAATAGAGTTTACATTCTTCACCAAATGCAATCACAAGTACAGGAAGTCTATTGCTGATGAGAGCCAAATTCACATGAATAAAATATTAAAATGGCTCTGAGAATTTTCATCAAAGAAGGAAGCAAGATATTTAACTTAAGGAAGCTAACTGACCTCTGGTTAATCTTTCAGTAAGTTTTATAAGAAAGTGTAAGTATAAGCACATATTAGAGAGTTGATGTTGGAGATAAAACTATACACAAACAACTACCATAGCATATGGGAAGGGGAACCTCTAAGTTGGAATAGGGTTGGAATGGTAGTGGAGGAAGACAGGGAGATAAAATAATCAGATTGCATGGTATACAAGTATGAAATTGTGTTGTGGGATGTCTTTCTGCATGCTATGAATTTGTGTGGTTTCTACTGGACAATAAACAAAGCTGTTTTGGCCTATGGCAAGAAAGCTTACAGCCAGGTGGGAAATCCAAGCAGATATACAGAGAGAAGAAGGGCAGATTCGGGAGAGATGCCAGCCACCGCCAAGGGAGCAAAAAGATGCCAGCAGACTGGTAATGCTATGGCCATGTGGCAACATATAGATTAATAGGAGTGGGTTAATTTAAGATAAAAGAGATAGATAGCAAGAAGCAGAAGCCACAGGCCATACAGTCTGTAATTAGTACAAGCCTATGAACAATTATTTTATAAGCGGTTGTGGGACCTTGGGTAGGGGAGATTTGTCTAGATCTCAGGGCCAGGCAGGACCAGAGAAACTTCCATCTATAACATTGTCAAAGAACAAATTTAATAAAAGTAATTTTTTAAATTGGAATTTGGGCTATTTATTAAACTGCTTTTTTTCTGAAAAAAGAATCAACAAGCTAATTACGTTAAAATGTTATCAACAGTCTTCTGACTTGGGAGTTTAGGATTATTTCTTTGATATTAATTTCAAGTTAACTACAACTTTGAAAACATGAGGTAAGAAAGAGCCACATGTTCTCACTGACTCAGTCTTCTGTTTCCTTTGTTTCTTGTTTTTAAACTTGATGTTAAAATGTACGGCATATGGTGAACAGGTTCAAAGCAAATGCATTCTTCCCCAGGTCTTTTGAATACCTTTGCATATAGAAGCAATCAAAATAAAAAACGATGTCTCACCAAGCAGTGATGTGAACTTCTTTTGTCTTTTGGTATTGCTCCAGGAAGTCAACAAGGTGGGTCAAGAAACAAAGAGTTTGTGTAGACTTACTTCACCTATTAGCAGATAAAGTTTATACCAAGTCATCTGAAATTCTATAGAATAATTGTTTTTTTTAACAAGAAACCAGAAAAGGGCTAGATTATGAACACTGCAAGACAACACTGCACAAAAGATAAGCGAAGGAAGACTCATAGTGAAAGTCTAGACCTTTGGGTGAAAATACTGTGTAATTTATGAAAACATGAATATTTAACACAGCACTGAGAATACAATTAATTAATAGCTGATTGATTTCTCAACACCTGCTCTGAAAGCCAAAACTAACAAGAAACCTAACAATCAAGCATTTCATAATATGATACAGTTATTCGTTCTAACTCCATTAGAGTTTCTCTAGCCCAGGGTCTTTATTCTGTGAGGATGGAAGGAGAGGTCCAATGAAAGGAACTGGCTTATGATTAATACTTTAAGCAGTTTCTAATTCAAGTCTCTTCTTGGACTAAGGCAATCAGTGAGGGATCATGAAACACCTTCCAGAATCAAGGTATTACACCGAGCTTTCATTAGCTCCTGGGCCACAGGGACTTCTTTCTACCCTTGTTAGGTGAGGCTGAGATGGATTCTTGCTGAGTTCAGAACAGAATGTCTTCAGGTGGCATACGTGGGGTCACTGCATTACTTGGTGAAGATGCACCTCTCTGTAACAATCACTTTAGAGAGAAGGATTCCTATAGAAGGGAAAGGGGCACTAATGGAATTATTGGTTACTGTTTGATTTTGTATTTGTGCATGAGGATTCTGTAGGATACAGTAAAAATTCCTGGTACTCCTTTTCTCCCCATCCCTAGAAACTCAAAGGCACAATGGTAACTGCAAAATAATAAGATTATTGTTTACAATATGCCTAAAGGATACAAACATACATTTAAAAGATCTTCTTTGTTAAGTCATAGATTCTACAACACAGGTAAGGCTATTACCTCCAGTTTTAGATCATAGAGATATAGTTAACAATGTTGTGGAAGAGGTATGTAAACAGTAATAACCCATATAAGGCTTGTGAGTCAGGTGAGCTAATTCTTGGGTCCAATACTTCCTAGCTTTGTGATTTTAAAGTAATTTGATATTATGCTGCTATTGTCACACATTAAAATGTCAGTAACAGAATTATAAAATTCATGCTGTTGTTATAAGGATTATGTGGAATAATACACATCACTCCAACAGCACATGGAACACAACAATTATCAATAAACTCTGATTTATTGTCATTATGATGCTGTATTACCCAAGATCACACCATTACTAAGTGACAGAGACAAATCAATGCTTTCTTGTGGGAGCCCTAGGTATTGTTCAAGACTCCCTGAGACTCGTGAAATGAACAACTCACAAATCTCAGGAAGTTGCTAAAATTTATAAAACTCCAAGGCAAGTCTTTACTCCCAGGGTAAAGACTGCTGATAAGGGAAAATTCTCCAAGTTGCCTGTGGGAGACTTTGACCAACTAAGCTGCCTACAAGTTGTCCAGAGATCTTCTGGTTTACAGCTTTTGTGAGGAGTCACCCACGTTGAGGTGGGCTTTTAGGTGATGTAGTTGCCTTTCTGTCATTGATGTCCTGGAAGTAAATCCTCACTCATACTTGGGCAAGCTGCCCAGTAAACACATTCATTTGCAAACTTGGACTTTGGTGAAATAATTTAGCTCAGCATGGATATTTTTATCTGGCATAAGCAGAGGTTTCTTTACATGCTCCCAGGAGAAGTCAAACAGTACTATGTCTGATCCACTATGCTTTACCCCTCAGTTCTCCATTGTTACATGTAAGCCACTTTAAAAATCTATTAATTCTCTCAGCTCCTTATGTCAGGAAACTAAACATTTACATGCACATATTCACCCACTGATGCAATATGGATAAAGGATATAGATTTATAAATCTGCATTTTTTTATTTAGATTTATGCAAAATTACAATATTTTATGATGAACTTTCACATACTCCTCACTAACGTTCTGCAAGTAGAAATCACTGACTGAATGTGCATTCTCCTACAATGACTGGCAAGGACATGGCATCCTTTCTATGTGATTTGTGCCTAGGATGAATTCCCTAAGTACAATAATAATGAGGAAACAATCAGGTTAATCCACTCTGAGGGACCCAGCACAAAACAACTGGGCAGTACTTTTAAAAAGTCACAAGTGATGAAAATCCCAGAAATACAGAGGAGCTGTTCCAGAATGAAGGAGACTAATGAGCCATGAAAAGAGATGCAATGTGTGTTCCTGACTTGGGCTCTGCACTGGAACTAGGTCACCAGACAATGTGTAGAATAGAATAGATTGTCTCATTACTTTCTCTTTCTGGATGATAATTCAGTTCGGGGAGAGGTAAATTTCAGCAGTGTGATTTTCTTGATTGGATTACTCCTTACTAGCTATTTAAATATTTATAATACATAGGAGATGAAATGTGGGGATTTCTTTCACTTAGGTAGTTAGGATATGAAATGAATCCATGCTATATATGGTAGAGATAGCAGAGTTTATGCTTGAGACAAAAGTGGTCTGTACTTGGTGAGAAAGCATCAGTTATATAGTCTGCCCCAGAGCATTCAAGCCAGTGTGCTTTCTGGCACATCCAATTATAGAAAAGATTCAGACCTTAAAATAAGTGCATTCATTTTTCTACCACTGTTTTAATAATTTTTTAAAAATTGGTTGGCTTCAGACTGTACACATTTATTCATTGTCAGTTCTGAAGGTCAAATGTCCCTGATCAGTTCAATGGGTTCACATCAAGGTTGTCACCACTTTGCTCCCTCCAAAGACCCTAGGGAATATCTTTTGCCTGGCGTTATCCAGATTCTAAAGCCATGTTCCTTACATGCCTTGGTTCAAGGCAACATCTTCCTCCATCCCCAGAGGCAGGCAGATGCTTCTCTTATCTTCACATTTTAATGGTGAGGATCACTTCACCTTCCTGTCATCAGTCACCATATAGGCTTCTCCCTCTCACTGTGTTTATGTTTAGGGATGGCATTGATTCAGGACAACTACCTTATCTCAGCATCATTGGTTGAAAGAAAACACACTGCCACATAAATATTTACAGGATCCATGGTCTAGAACATAAAGATGTGTGTGTGTGAGTGTGTGTGTGTGTGTGTGTGTGTGTGTGTGTGTGTGAGAGAGAGAGAGAGAGAGAGAGAGAGAGAGAGAGAGAGAGAGAGAGAGAGAGAGAGAGGTGATCATTGTCCAGACTACCACAGATATAGACAGACACATATACTTTTACTGGGCTTAAATATGCTTCCATATATCCAAGTAAACACTGATTCTCTACTCAATGGAACTGAAATGAATAGTTGGAAGCAATTAATTCTAAATCATTTCCTAGCAAGAAAAATACTATGAAAGTTTGTATCTATCATATTTTCTGAGATTCTCCCATTTGCACATGTTCCCAGGGAGAGCATCTGTGAGAGCACAAGCACGTTAAATATCCACTGTGGCAGGCTGAATACATGTCCATACAGATCCCTGGTTCTGAATCCTTAAAGCCCAAGAATGTTATCTTCTATGACAAAAGCTACTTCATATATATTATTAAGAACCTCACAGTGGGAAGATGATGTTGGAGCTGGGGCAGGGGGCTGCTACCACCGTGCATGCCACAAGAAAAAGAAGGTAGAAGAAAATCTAACACAGAACGAGAAGAGCAACAAGGCAGGAACAACCCGTGCATGAGACCACAGTCAAGGGAACATGACAGACACCCAAAGCTAGAGTTAGCAACAGGAGAGGGATTCTCCCCAGGAGGGGCTCAGGAGAGCACAGCCATGTTGATACCCTGCTTAACTGTATAAGGCTCGGTGTGGATTTTTGACCTCTGCCTCCCAAGGATAATAAATGTGTGTTGTTTCAAGCCATGCAGCATGTGGCAATTTATGAAAGCAACAAGAGAAAAAAATCAATATGTACAATAACTTGATCAGTACCTGACTCACAGTAGGAAATTGACAAATGTTTGGTAAATACTAGAAGGGAAAAAAAGAAGGAAGTGGGGGTTAAGAAAGAAGAAATCAATTATAAAACCATTATATAAAATGTTTCCCTACTTAATAGACTAGGGGTATTAATGACTTCTTCAAGGAGAAAACAAGATTTTATTGTTTATTATTTTAGTTCTTAATCTCTTTCCAAGAAAACAGTGTTTTATTGTTATTATTTTAGTTGTTAATCTTTTTCCAAGTCTTTGGTGCCATGTGTTTAAGTCCACATCTGGGCTTGATGGAGGACATGATGCCTCTCACCTTGGCAAGACATTTGAACTTGAGTTATAAGCGGATACAAGAGGAGGCTCTGGTAACAGGTGGATGGGCCCTTTCCAGAAGTAATGCTTGTAGGCCTGCTTCAGTAACTGGAAGGGGAAGGGGTTCCCGAAGTGAAGTTGTCTCCCTTCACTGACTTAAGAGGCCTACTCATTTTTGTCTGAAAGTTTAGCTAAGAACTACATCACCACAGACAATGTCATTTTTAGGACATTTCAAATCACTTTATTTTATTATGTATATGTGTGTCATGTGAGTATATGTGCATGTGGGTGTGATTTTCTGCAGAGGCCAGAGAGTGCTTTAAAGCTGGAGTTATAGGGGTCATGAACCACCCAGTATGAATGATGGGAACTGACTCAGGTCTTCTGGAGGCATAGCAAGCCCCTTTAGCTACTGAGCGATCTCTCTTGTTCCAACAATGTCACTTTTAACATATTCTTTTATCTGTTAGTTTTGAGAACACAGTTATTATTTGGAATATCTGTGGATTCAGACATACTGTCTACTGATCTGCATCAAACTCCTTAATTTGTGGTCCTTAGAGGGAAACCTGTGCATGGCCCAGAAAGAGTAAGTCCCAAGTGGTATGTTTTTCTCTACTAGGTAGCTCACTCAAGTGTCAAATTAAATAAATGTGAAGATGGAAAAATTGAAGCAATTAAACTCTTATGCCATAGACCTTTTCCTCTTTAGGTCTTCTGCTGGGATTCAATTAAAATAAAGAATTTTTTTCCTTGCATGAAATTACCACTGACTTATTGAGTTTGACAATACTCAACAATGCTTTGATGTTTGTCCAAGTGAAAGAATTCGCTACTCTGTCATAGAGATAAATGAGGCAAATTCATCAAGGACCCAACCCAGTAAGAATATTGATGGAGTTCTGCTTGAGTGCATAAACCCTTCAGTGATGAGTAGCTTGCCAGATACCCAATGTGAGATCTCATTATTGTTCATAAAAATAGAACTGAAAGAGTGCATCTGGAGTCCCCGTTCTGTGCGTTTCTCAATTATTTTCCAGGTTGTGTTACATTTTTCATTGTAAATTATATTAAGTCACAGATGAAATGAGCAAGGGTTCAAACCAATAAGTAAATATACTGTTGGGTTGAATCCAACTTTATTATTTGTACTTTTTAACCCAAATACTAGACATCAGTTTAAAATGAATAAAGGATCGTAGGCATACATATATTCCTCAAACTCTAAAGAAAATGTGTGTGTGTGTGTGTGTGTGTGTGTGTGTGTGTGTGTGTGTGTGTGTGTACCCCATACACGTATCTCCTAGGAATGTCAGAATCTATACCTATGAAGTCTCACTACCATGACTGCCTGAACATAAGCTGAACAAGGACAACAAGAGACATGCTGGGTAGACATGGTGAAATCCCAGGAGGCATCAACCTTACACAAAGAACTACCAGCTACTAAAGAAAGCTAAGAGAAATAGTCTTCCCCAGGATAGAGCACACCAGTTACCAAATGATCAGGCATGGAAACATATGTACAAGGAACATCATACAGACTGACCATGTTGTATTTAGGAATATTTATGTTTATACTCATACATCTATGCATGTAACAACACTTAAAGGAAAAAGAGACAGTGAATTTGAAGGAGAGTAAGGAGGGGACATGTGAGAGAATTTAGAGTAAGGAAAGGGAAGGGAAAATGATATAATTATATTATCATCTCAAAAAATAAAAGAAATAATCAAAAGAACCCATTTACTCTTTCTAAGTTGATGCATTTAGCTCACTCTGTGTTGACATTCTTCCTCCCCCTGTCATGTGTATTACCACCATTTTAAGTAAAGAAAGCCAACATCTTCCTTACCTCAGCTCATGCTTGATATACCAACGCATATCTTATACATGTAAAAATATGAAAACATGTTTGAATGGTGACATAAAAATGAAGATATGTATACAGATTTTAGTTCAAAGCTGTTAACAATTCTTTGCAGTAAACAGGTAAAAACCCTACTCCATTCTTTCTACTAGCTCTATCCCATGGTATTTTTGTGATATAACTTTTATGACCAATTTATCACTGAAAAATATTTTCTATCTTTGTTCTTTATGAAAAACATTGCAAGAAAGCCCTTTGAATACAGATCTTTAGTTTCTGTTTAACATACACATCTAGAAGCAAATATATTGCTGGAGAAAGGAACTGAGAGTTTTACTTCTTGATCTGTAGGCAGCAGGAGGAGACAGTGTGCTACTCTGGGCATAGCTTGAGCACGTAAGATCTCAAAGTCCATCCCCCCAGTGACATACGTCCTCTAACAAGGCCACACCTACTGCAAGGCCACATCTCCCTAATAGTGCCATTCCATATGAACCAAGCACTCAAACACATGAGTCTGTGAGAGCCATACCTATTCAAACCACCACAGATGGGATTCCAGGAATCTACATGTTTAATAGTTTCATTACAGAGATGAGATGGACATGGGGATGGGTCAAGAGACTGTTTAGAGGACATAGGTACAATTGGGAGCACTTAAGACCAGGTGTTTCGATCTCATTCTTGTTTCAAAGCGATTTATTCTTCCTGCATATCATTAAACAATTGCAATGATTCCTCTTTATTTGTGTGTATGTGCAGAGGAAAGATGACTTGGTTAACTACTTGGTCACGATTTTCCACCCAGCAACTCAATTTGCCAGAGCTCCTTTGCCGTTTTTTGTTTGTTTGTTTGTTTTTCTTTTACAGTTGATTCTCCCAGGATGACCAGTGTCAGTGCTGGTCCTGAGCAGAGCCAGCCTAACTCATGAATCCTCAGTGTTCTTTTCTTCTTAGAATACTTGAACTTTTCTCCCGTATATGGAGAAGTGACATGTGGCAATCACTACATCTGGAATCTGATTCCTGGTGCTTGTGCCTCAGCCTAAAGTAGAATTTGCCATGATAACATAAGCATTACCACAGGTTCTCCCATGCCTCCTCTATTTGATTTAATGGAGCTGAGAAACACAAGGTAGCTAGATTCTCAAGATGGCTCTCAGTGTGAGTGCAGTTTATTTTAAATCACACCTTGATGAGCTCTGTGAAATTTCTCTGAAGACAGAGCTGAAACACCATCTCATCAATAAAATTCTATTTCTGAAAATCCATTTATTTTGAAACCCTGCCTTTATGCAAGAGATAAAATGAATATCTTGAAAATTGTCACAAGCTTCAACTTCACATCGTGCTGAATTATCTCCCTATTCAGCAGAGACTGCTAGCCAAGGGACCACACATTTTTCCAGTCCAATCTAGTCATGGAATTAACTTGGAACTTTTGAGTTCTCCAAATCTCACTTCCATTTTTCTGTCTCATCTATTGATTTCTAGGGAGAAGCCTCAGCTGGGTTTTTCTCTAGCCCCTCCACTCTTCTCATTTCCTTTGAACACTAACAGCCTAGGCTCCTTTAGATTCAATACCAGGGGCTTCTCAGCACAGGGTAGATGACAGCATTTCATTCTTTACAGTTTAGAGACATTTGGATCCAGAACCAGACCTCGGGCTCACCTGGCTGCATTTCTAGCTTGACTGACGTACCTATGGATCATCGTGATTTCTAGACGTGACCCCAAAATGCATAAACAATGGAAGCACAGAGAGCTCTCAACTTTCAAACTGGTATCTCTGTATCATCTCAGTAATCCTCGATCTGAAACCCTTTATGAGAGGCTTCAGGAGATATGGAAAACTGAAGACTATTCTCCTCATGAAGACCTCTGCATAAGGAAGGCAAGCTGCTGCATATGTAGTGGGTACAGAAGGAGAGGTAAGGCACCATTCAGAAGGAAATCTACTTGGGAACTTTAAAGGATCAGTACCTGGGATCCTCTGTCAGGAGGTAGGGGAGGAGCAGGTCTCAGAAGATCGCCAGCCATGATTCTGTGTGAGGAAAAAAAACATGTAATTAAACACCTGCCATGCTCTGGGACTGAAGCTGGCTCATAATGATGCTAATCAAATGGCAACTTCTCAGAACCCTATTTGCTTTATTTGCCACCACCACTCCACCATCAGGACCATCATCCCTCCTCAGTTGAATTTAGGACCACGTTGAATGTGTTTAAATCATTATACCAGAATGTATTGTCTCTAAGACAGGAAAAGAGGCAGAGAAGCAATTCCAGCTGCCATATGCTTGTGGAGAATCTGTGTGTGGGGGGGGATTCTGTTTCTTTTCTGCATTCACTCCCTGATGAATGATAATATTATCAGTGTTCCAGTATGGACTCTATGTTTTAAAAAGGGCAAAATCCTTCACTTAATGTCAAGTTAGGTGCCATGATCAACAAAAATTCCCTTTGTGTATTTGTAACTTTTGTATTAATGAACATCTAATTTGCAAAATAATCATAAAAACTCTTAATGAGTGTTTACCATATGCCATGTGCTACACTGGAGAAATTTTAAAGGCCTCTCAATCATTTCTAAGAACAACAATCTCAACAAGTAATACATGGCCAACTTTTTTCTTACTACTGCCTTACATCCCACTCATGCACTTAATGTACTAATGAAGTAACTTTGAAAGTAGAATCCTGCACAAGTCATCAAAATACTAAAATAATAAGCATTGTATAACTCCCAGGACTTCCTATTTCTATGCCCTGAAACATAAAAAGTGGAATTATGGAGCCCAGAAAGGAATACTGTTTTTCACAAGGTACTATAGTATCAAATGAAATAGTTTAAATAAGAATATAAGACAATAGTTATAGGCTGCAAAGATGGCAGTAAGGGGCATTTCCTTATTTTCAAGGAGAGTCCAGTTAGTTCCCAGAACCCACCTCTGGTGGTTCAGAACCTCTCAATAACTCCAGGTCTAGAGGACCTGATGCCTCTTCTGGACTCCATAAGGCCTGCCATTCATGTGTACATACCCACACACAGCATACATGTATACACGCAATTAACAATAAAATTAAAGTATTTTTAGAAAACAAAAGATTAACAGTTAATAAATAATTCTACAAATTATATTTAGTAAAGATACTTATCAATTATATTTAGCCTAATTCTAATTAACATGACTATCTTTAGGTCAACATAGTTATTTGACTACTTGGAACCAATACGAAAGTTAAATAAGGTGGTGAATGTCTCCACTCCCAGCAGTCAGGAGACTGAGACAGGGGCATCTGTGTTGTTCAAGATAAATCTGGGCTACATAGTGAGTGCACTTTTATTCTAAGTTACAAAGCACTATCTTCTGTCACAGAAAATCAAGTAAGTGAACATAAAAAAAAAAGAATAAGGAATCCTTTTCTTGTAGCAAAAGAGTATTGCTCTATGTTGAGAAAGCAAGATAGTGGTTCATGCACAAGAGGGTGCTACATGCGTTTTCAAAGAAGTGCTCATATGGTTTTAAAACTGTATCTGGAAACAAGATGCTACGTGATTTGCTAACATGTGTTACAAATCACCATCCTGGTGAGTGGCATAAAATAACAGACTAAAATGACAGCATGAACATAATGAAATCATCTCAATGAAGCTTCATAAAGGAAAAAGGTAGACTCTGTGAAGTTTTAGACATGAAAGAATAGATTTAGCAGCATTCAATATTTAAAAACAAAAAGACCAATGCACAAGCAATAGGTAGTGAAAATGAAGCACTGTGAAGACCCCAAGAGGAAAAAGCAAAGGCATGCCAAGGGAGGGAGAGGACAGAAAGGGATTAAAACAATAGTCAAACAACATCAACATTTGGTAAGAATTAGAAGACTATACAACCAGGAAATCCAATGAACTAAACAGAAGCAGCATGCAACCAGACACTTACAAATCATATTCCAATGAACAAAAACCACGTATGAGAACAAACCTCGGAAAATCAGCTATTTCTGTACAGAGAAACAAAGAGGATGATGAAAAACTGGTCAGCAAGAGATGCTGATAAAAGTTGTGTCATTTTAAGAAACGTGTCATTTTAAGAAATGTGTCATTTTAAGAAACATGGGATCTCATGCCATTTCACATGCTTACTGTTGCTTCAAAGTTTCATCCTTTTAGCATTAACATACTTCATGCATTTCCATCCCTTAGTATTTACAGAGAATAGTACACATTTGTTTTTAAGTTTGAGGATTATTTAACTACAGGCATTTCTAAGCTCTGTGACAGCACAGCATACATCTATAATTGTCTGTCTTCCCAGTTTGTGTGCCCTTTATCTTTGGGAAATTGTCTACACAATGTCACTTAATATTACTTTTTCCAAAGTCTACTTTATTCTGTAACAATAAGCACTTCTGCTATCTCATTTCTTGGTACTGATTATCCCTTTAAAGTGTTTACTTTTAGACCATCCACAATGTTTCTCTGAAATTGCCTTTTCATGTAGCCAGTCTGTTACATGTTGCTTTTATGTCCTGCTTGGCAGGATATCTCCTTTGGCAGACTATCTTTTAATTGCCATGTTTAGAATATCTCATGGCATTGATACTGTTTGATTTATAAGGACAATAATTTTCTCAATGAAAACACAAGAATCTATTTTACTGACTAATGAAATTTTACTGAAATTAATGGGACACTACTAACAGTGCATAAGTCAAGATGTTGCTCCGAAATGAAGAGGAACTAAGGACATATCCTGAGAAAGAGTCTATCCTCAAGGCAAATTTTGCAATAAACTAGCTCTAATCATTGGAAAATGCTATAGGCCCAGGAGATCAGGATCCACAATAAATGTGTGCTCACTGTGATATACATTTCTTCTAACAGAGGAAGCATTCAGGGGGCTCAGGCAAGCGGGTTGCCATAGTTGGAGGGGAACCTGTACTGCAATTATGAACCTGCTTCAAAAAACAAACACACACAAAGATGTATTTCTGACTTGAAATTTTCTGTAAGATCATTGACATTTAAAAGGCAGTAATAGCAACCCTCCAATGTAGACTTTACAGCACAGGGGGTATCTCAAACCTTAGAAAACATAGCTCAAAAATCAGAGGCAGCTTTGAAAGCGCATTAGTGGAAAATGTATACAATACCATTTGAAAGTAAAATTCAAACTGAAGGGAAATTTACTTGAACTTATAGAACCCAGAACAATGATATGAAATGTTGCAATTCTAAAAAGTCACAATAGAGATAAAGTATAATCTTTAAAATGACAAAGTCATTATTTTATCAGGAAAAAGAAAGACGGAACAAACAGTAAGTAAAAAGCATGGTTGTCATTATAAATCAAATAATACCAATGCCATGAGATATTCTAAACATAGCAATTAAAAGATAGTCTGCCATAGGCTATATACTGCCAAGCAGTACACAAAAGCAAGATATAACAGACTGGCTACATAAAAGGCAATTTCAGAGAAACATTGTGGATGGTTGAAAAGTAAACACTATAAAGGGATAATCAGTACCAAGAAATGACATAGCGGAAGTGCTTATCATTACAGAATAAAGGAGACTTTGGAAAAAGTAATATTAAGAGACATTGTGTAGAAAATTTCCCAAAGATAAAGAGGACACAGACTGGGAAGACAGACAATTACAGATGTATGCTGTTCTGTCGCAGAGCTTGGAAATGCCTGTAGTTAATGATTCTCTAACTTAAAAGCAAATGTATACTATTCTTTATAAATACTAAAAGACAGAAATACAGGAAGTATGTTGTTTAATGATAAAATGATGAAAGTTAGAAGCAACAGTAAGCAACATATTTCTTAAAATGACACAACTTTCTCTTAGACACACCATCTCAGAGAAAACCAAGGAAAGAATGAGAATCTACTGTTGACTAGTGAAATTGTGTCAAAATTAATGGGACATTACTAACAGTGCACAGATGTTAATTACTATTTTAAGTTTTGTATTAGAAAAGAAAATGTTCTGATATCCACAGCCTCCACTTTAATCTTCAGAAATGAGAAACAGCAAAGGTATTCATGACCTTGGAGAAAGTAAAAATTTCTTGGCACACAAGATATACAGACCATAGGAATAAATTAGTAATCATACTGTACTGTAAAGAAAACCTTCTAAGCTCTGGGTGAAGCTGATAAACAATGATGAGAATGAGAGTCAAACCTCAATGTAAGTCCAATCCCAGCCTGGTGTACACAGGCACACAACACACACACACACACACACACACACACACACACACACACACACACACACAGGCACACACAGGCACACAACACACACACAACACACACACAACATTCACACACACAAACACTGAGGCACTGCCTCAACAAAGGGATGGACAGAGGAGGGAAAGGAAGGGAGGGAGGGAGTCAGAGAGGAAAGGGGGAGGGAGGAAAGGAGGGAGGGAGAGAAAGAAGAAGAAAGGGACTGAGAAACTCCAAAAAGAATGAAAATGCAAAATTGGTGACAAGTATTGTACACATTTTGACATTTGAAACATTAGTGGATATGTGAACATAGAATTAAGATGAGTGTTTTTAAAATGTACAACCCCATGACAGGATGCTCAATTTAAAAATTAAGAAGAGCAAAACTATTCTTCATCAAAGTAGTTGGATCCAAGAAGCTTAGTAAGACTCTCTCCATAATTAATCATCAAATAAATGCAAGCAAAAGCAGAATGAGGTAAATAACGTATCTCCCCCAAGAAAACTCAGATCATAGATGCAATCAAGCAATGATATATAAATGCATACACTATGGATGATAGACAAAAACTAAAGGAAAACTAAATTAATTTAATGGGTGAATAGACAATTTGTGCTACAGACATTTAGGGGAAAATGACTCTGCAAGAGAAAACACGAAGAGATTGACTTCTAAGTCACTGCAAGGACAAGTGTCTAATCCACCACATCGAGTGAAAGGATCAAGACGCCAGAATGATTCTATACATACGAAGTCTTGGAAAACAAAGCAAATCAAATGTTATCTCTCAGCACGTGGGCAGAGACACAAAGGGAATGACTGAGGAGGCAGACGTACCTTCCGTCTTGAATAGGCAATGGTTACATGACTTTGGAAATCACACTGAAATGTTCACTTAAGCAGAAAATGATGTGTTTGTAATTTACACTTCAATGTGGTTGATTGAAAACACATTTAATGTCGGAATCCTCTTGCTCTGTCTAAGCACAGAGTCTAGGTCTTTTCTGATTTCATGGAACATGATGCTTTCAATTGTTCCTAGCAGGGAGAAAGAATCTTCTGCGTTGTCTTCTGTCCCGGCTAAAGGTTTGCTCTTCAGTGTGATTTACACTGAATAGAAACTGCTGCAAGTTTCTGTCCATCACACTCCCACATGAGGATGTTTTTGTTTTCTTGTGATTTGAATACTTGTGTTATAACCCACTATTTCAAAACTTTCCATTACTTTAAAAATTATAGGAAAATACAAATACAGAAGTCAAGATTTGGTTCAAAACTGTCCGTTTAATATAACTGAAGTTTTCCTGTTCTCACCCAGCACCAAGGTCCCACAGCCACTTATAAAATTCCTGTGTCCTGCCTGGTCCTATAACTGCTCAGACCCAAGTAAACACACAGAGGCTGGTATTAATTAAAACTGTTCAGCTATTATCTCAGGCCTACCATTGACTATCTCCTACACTTAAACTCAGCCCATTTCTGTTAATCTATAAATTGCCATGTTTTCCATGGCTTTACCTGTGTGTCATTACATGCTGCTCCCTGGACGGTGGGTTGGCATCTCCTGACTCAGCCTTCCCCTTCCCTTGCCAGAATTCTCTTCTCTGCTTGCCCCACTTATACTTCCTGTCTGGCTACTGGCCAATCAGCATTTTATTTATCAACCAATCAGAGCAACACATATTCATAGCATACAGAAAGACATCCACAGCAGCTTAAAAACAGATAAACTTAAATTCTTACTTGGCTTGCTTGCTTTTGTTTTTGAGACAGGGTCTCATATTGCTCTGTAGTATACCGAGGCTTGAAATCCCTGTACATGAACATGACCTTGAACTCATGATCTTCCTACTTTTCTCTCACAAGTGCTAGGATTACAGGCATGTACTTGTACACCCAGCTTAGTATTTTTCTTTATGGATGCATGTGTCATGTATTTTCTTGAAAGCAGAGGTCAGAGGTAGTTTTTGGAGTGCTCACTTATTTGTTTTTGTTTTTTTTTTTTAAGTTTGTAGTTTCAAGATCTCTTTATTTCCAATACTCCACACACACACTGAAGGGAGAGTTACATGTATGAACAAAGAGTACACAGGATGATATATTCCATGCCATTTGGCCCATCGACTCAAGGAATATTCTGTTTTCATCTGCTTGATACTACAATAGGTTATAAAAGTAACCTTGAATGCCACCAGTCTGCAAGCTTCTTCACAGTGTGACCTTGTACCTCCTTCATAGAGAGGTGTTTAGTTCTTTACTCCTTCAATCTGGGTTTCTCCTTGGGGCATGTGTTCCCTAATGGGATAGAAATAGATACAATCATAGAATGAAACAGGAGCCCCAGGAACTAGAGAGACGGATCAATCACTAAAGTCAGTGCTTGCCCTGCAATCATTAGAAGCTGGATTTTGACCCCTAGAGCTCATAGAAAAGAAAATCTGGGAGTGGAATCACATGTTTATCATCCCAGTAATGGGGAAACAGGGACAGGCAAATCCGTGGTGCTTGCTGACCAGGCAGCCTAGCCTGTGAACTGAGCTCTAGGCTGGTTGAGAAACCTGTACTCAAAATGCAAGCTAGTTGACACCCAAGGAACGATATTGGCCCTCCTATACATGCATACATTATACTTGAACACACATGAGAGAGGGGGGAGGGAGGGAGATGGGGAGAGGGAGATGGGGAGAGGGGGAGAGGGGGAGAGGGGGAGAGGGGGAGAGGGGGAGAGGGAGAGGGAGAGGGAGAGGGAGAGGGAGAGAGAAAGCAACTCAAGTCACCTCAGCCTTGTGACACCATGCCCTCTCTTGATGACTGTATGAACAAGTGAGAAAGTTTGGAGCTGGTCTTTCAGAAAACAGGAGAGTTGTACCATCATGCTCTTCTGGCCATCATCTTGGTGTGAACATGGCATGTGCATATGGCCGTGGTCCATTATCCAGTCAGATCAACATCTGCCAGCTGATCACAGATCCCTGAGGTAGCCCAGGGCATGAGCACTATCCAGCCAAGGGACAAACCACAATCTGAATAAAAGTTGATGTATGAAGCTACGAGATAGCTGCAAAAGCCAATTTATATAAATGGAAACCCCAATCCCAAATGGCTGTATAGTTCAAATTCAAAACTTAACTGAAAATCATTCTTTGTTTTTTTTTAAAAAGCTGTCTATCCATGGTATCTTGATGTCCATACTTAAAATGGAGTGACAGATCAAAACCATTGCTCTATAACATGGAATAACCCAAACATAAGCATGGCCAGCAGTCTGTTCTATATACCACCAGGTAAACTAAGGCAGGCTGGGCCTCATCACCATAGCATGAATTTGGAATACCAAAAAAGACCTGGCAAGATAAGGATCCCAAAACATCATTATAACAAACTATCAAAGTGTGGCATGCCCTTTGGGGTATTTGAATTCTGTTGTGGGGGAGAACAAACAACTATATCTTGTCTTAAAAATGGAAGAGAAAAATTAAGATTCCACTTCAAATTACACAATCTCATTAGGGAAATTAGAGGCAGGGAAGTGATACAGAAACCAGAGGGAGAAACTGGAGTGGTCTGCAATCTAGGGATGGCAGAGCAAACCTTGAAAGAAGTCATTCCCAGTAAGGGTTGGACTAAGATAAAAATTTTCTAGTCGGTGACTGTATGTGGCCATCAGATCCATGCTGCAATTACCTGGAACATCGGCGGTTTTTCTTGTCATTCTGCCTCTATCTAAGAAAGCACTTCCTTTGTGGTACCCCCCCATCTCTCACCATAGAATGCCCTAGTCTTATATTTTATATGGCTTCATTCCTGCCAAGCTTTACTACATAATAAAGGGAAGCTGTACAATTTAAAGGGTTGACTTGAAGTACTTAGACACTCAGATTGGAAGCCCTAAATCACTTGGCCTTTCCTATTGCCTGCTCAGTTGTGTTATGATCAAGTTTTTGGGGCAATGTCTCAGAACACTAACTCTTATCCCTCTCAATTCATAAAAGTAGAAAACAGAAAAGGGATGGAAAGGGACCAGAGAAAAATGGAAGCAATAGAAAAAACCAAAAACTTGGCATTATTTAATCATATAAAGGAATAATAGGGCTATTTGTAAGTCTTTAAATAAACAAAAAATCATGTAATTAGCACCAACCACCCAATTAGTATAGCACATAGTGCAATATTCCAGAAGAGTAATTAAGAAACACATTAAATATCAAGAGCCTATTTAAAATAATTTTGACATTCCTTCATTCTTTTTCATTAATTCAAAGTTGTTCTAAGACAATTGTACACACATACATAATGCATTATTTTTGCTCCCCTGCCCTATCTCATCTCTATATTATCCCTGTCCATCATCCCATCCCACAGTGTCCAACAGTGAGCTCACCGGTAGATACACACCTGAAGACAGGGATTCCCTTTCTCGCATCCATTGCTCTTCTTACTCCCATCTCTTCCCCATCCTACTTTCACATACAGGCACACATCACACTTGTACATTTAGCACTTTACAAAAAGACAAAACCGAGAATGAGACTTAGGACTGTAATTGAGAATGCGTGTTGCTGTGTTGAATCTGGACCAAAGAGATTGAGCTTTGGACTTACAGATCCTCAACTGAGAAATTCACTTCAAAAGCCACTTCGTCACCTGCCCATACTGGGACATGTATCTTACCTGTGAGTAACCAAACTCTCCCTTCACACTTCCATGTCAATAATTCCAAGTTTATATAATCAAAATAGGTGGACAAGAAACATGAGCTCGAGTTTTCTGTATTTGAAAGCAGGGAATTTAGATAAATCCTTACATCCTTGAGCAGACCAAGGCTAGAACATGTACAAAATTCTAAAATAGGGACATCTAGACCCATGACAATTATGCAAACAGACATCTTTCACTGTCTTTCTACAAGATTTAAGCCCAGAGTCTTAACAACTTTCTCCAACTTTCCAATCATTGAAACTAACACAGTTCTTCACAGGTTATTGATAATGTGACTCTTGTCACCGTTTTTACATTTACTTTGAGAAATTATCAGAAACCCATATAAACTTGTAGAATTTCTGGGCTGTTAGCAAGACTTCCCAAGCTTCATTTTCTACCCTCTCAACAATATATATTAAAAACTGTATATTGTTAACAATAACAATATATATTAACCATACATATTACTGGATATATACTCTAGATTTATACCTTGGTTATTAATAAATTTTTCAACTAAAGCTTTGATTTGGAAGGTGACAGTGTGCCTATGAAAGAAATGACAATATAATTTAAATATGATAATTATATTCTGAAGAGACTTTTCAGGTGTTTGTGTAGTGAAATTACAGGTATACCCTAAAATGAAGTTTATAGACTATTTGACTCATAATAGATCACAGCATCTCGAGGGTCCCAAACATTTTAAATTGCCAGAGCATCAACAGCGCCCTTTTGTTTAATGCCATCTTTGGTCAGTCCTATTGAGGGAATTTTCTTTCAAATGCACACACACACACACACACACACACACACACACACACACACACACACACACAGTAGAGAACCCTAGAGGAAAACACTTGGCATTCTTCACTGTTCTCTGTATATTCCTATATATCCACATCCATGAACATTTGTACCCTCACACAAGCATGCACATATACCACCCTTAAAGATTATAACAATTGGAGTAATCATGACAATGTCTTATTCATCCCTCTCACCCTGGGTCACTAATCAAGAGAATCAATGGTCACAAAGTATTGAGTTAATGAATGATCCTGCATACTATCAAGGATGTATATTCTGAGATATTATTGTGGCACCAATTTCAAAAGCATCAGGTTCTGAGTGAAAAACCTTTCTGATGAGTTGATTTGTTGTGCACCTTGGTTTGTACAGGAAAATAGAAAACAGAGAAGTGGGAAGGGAGAGGGAGAATAGAATTAATTTTGATGGACAGATTTTTTTTCCTTATTATACCAAAAGAGATAGACAGTGGTTAAGATTGACCTTTGGGTTCCTGACTCCAGTCTTGCTTCTGCTGTAAGTGACTCTGTGTAGTAAACACTTAGCATTTGTCGGCATTTGCTTCTTCACTGAGAAAATAAGATAACAATGCAACCAAACTCTGTTGTAGAAGACAAAAGATTAACCCGCATAAAGCACATGAAGTAGTGTCTGGCACACAGTGAAGTGTGAGACCAGTGGTTAGTGGGGCTAGTGGTTGTAGTCACGGTCATTGCTGATACAGTTAAAATGGTTGGGACTTTAGGAGTCTATGGATTTGGAGACCCTTAAAGAACATTTCATCTGACCTCTAGCCTCTTTTCACAAACCTGGGAAAATACTTAACTCCTGGTATCCTAGTTAGGTTTAACTCATTTGGATACAACCTATAATTATCGAGGGAGAAAAATCTCAGTTGAGAGATTGCCTAAACAAGATTGGTCTGTGAGTATGTCTGTCTTTGAGAGACTGTCCCCATTATTAATTGATGCAGGAAGGCCTAGCTCACTGTGGCCAGCACCATTCCCTAGGCGGGTGATTCTCAACTGCATTAGAAATCTAGCTCAGTATAAGACACCATGCTACCCAGCAACCATAGAGCATCCTCCATGTCACTACAGTGGATGCCTGCTTCTTAGGCTGTGAAGTTAATTCCGTGGTTCAGAATAATGCTGTGTGGATAGCAAGCAGATCGTCTTTCAGATTCCTGTGTTGACCTCCCTCAGTGACAGACTGTGATATGAAATTATAATAAACTCTTCCCTTCCCGTCATTGCTTTAGGTCATGGTATTTTATCACAGTAGCAGTGAAGCAAATATAAAATACCTCTGTGTCACATATTACAATAAGTCGCTGGTGTTTACCTTTCATTATCATTAGATTTTGAAACTGTGCTGTTTTCAAAGTACATACAAAAAAAAAAAGAAAAAGAAAAAAGAAAGATCATATTGAGTACTCGAAATCCTTCCTGCAAATTCATGGCGCAGCATGCTGGTTTCACTGGAGAGTGAATGACTCTCAGAGTGAACATCAAAGACCCGATGGTGAAGCCATCTTGGTGACTCCCTCCCAGTGTTCTTTCACCAAAACCTATTTATTTCACCACCACTCGAGACAGAAAAGCAACCCAGTGCCTGAATGTTCCTTGAGCATCTGGGACTTTGAGAGGACTGTTGGGAGCCTGTGAAAATCTCAGCATATGGCCCTGCTAAAGATAGATACACAGGCTCATGTCCACAGCAGGGAAGAGACACTGTTGGTCCTCTAACTGATCATTTTATGCACATTTTCTTCAAGAACACCATGTTGCATATACATGGAGGCCTCATGCCAGGGTCAAAGGTAATCAAAAATGAACATATCTGATGAGTCTCACACCTGCCAGCCAGTTTAGAAAATAAGCTGGAGTGGGGGATGCAGGGAGAAAAGCAAATACCATTCCACATGTTTCATATATGTGATCTTTAGTTCTCAGAGTGTGCTTATATGGCATCCCTGATACAACACCCAGCATATTAGGAAACAGGAATGAAAAATAAATACTAGATAGGTATTAGGTGCTATATATAATATCATAGAATCCTGATGATCTTTATTCTATCCATGTCTACTGAAAAGAAACACGAAATAAGAGCCCAGGTGGATAACATTGTCTCACGGATTTGGGATAGCTAGATGTAGCCACTGCAACTGTTTAGACTGTATTTTCTTTGTTTTCAAAAAAATATGGCTAATCAAGAATGAGGAGCTGCATTGATCCCTCACACACACACATAAAAATCCAGGTACAGTGGCACCAGCAATCCCAACGCTGGGGAGACAAGAGTCCTTGGGGTTTGCTGGCCAGTGAGTCTAGCTAGTTAGTAAGGTTCAGATTCTGTAAGACATGCTGAATCAAAAAATAAGGTGGAAAATGATTGAATGACATCTTTCATTGGTCTTTGGTCTCCACAGGCATGAACACACACTCTCTCTCTCTCTCATAAAACCATGCATATACTTACTATATGTTATAATTTGTTTTCTGTTGCTGTGATGATAAACACCATGACCAAGAGCAACTTGGGGGAAGGAAGGGATGATTTTAGCTTATACTTCCAGATCATACTCTATCATTGAGGAAAGTCAAAGCAGGAACTCAAGCAAGAACGGAGGAAGAAACCATGGAGGAAGAGTGTTCACTGGCTTTTGTTGTTGTTGTTTTGTTTTCTTTTGTTTTTTACAGTCTCCCTCAATAAGCTTTCTTTTATAGTCCAGGCCCACCTAGATGGTGCCACCTAGAGTGGGCTGGGCCCTCTCACATCAATTACCGATAAAGAAAATGTTCCACAGAAATGACCACTGCCCAATCTGCTCTAGACAATTCTTCAGTTGAGGTTCCCTCTTCCTAGGTGACTCTTGGTTGTGTCAAGTTGGTAGTAAAAATAACCAGCAAACTATATAGTTTGCACTGTATCAATAAAGATACAATGAGGAAAAAACACACCCATAGTCAGACAAGTATACAACTAATTATACTAAAAATAGACAGTGGCAACCCTCAACTCTGGTAAACATTATACAGTACAAATGCAAGGAACTATGGGAAGAGTCAAAGATGTTAGATTTGATGTACGCAGGAAGGTAGTGGAATTGTTTACAGGAACATTCAAACACAGGAGTAGATAAAAAGGAGCTTCTGGAGTAAGTTTAAACCTGATGAAACAATTTCCTTATTAAACTTCCCTTCTTTAAAATTCTGAAATTACAATATTGCCTAGACATGGAGTTACTTGGAGATCTCATAATATATTAAGTCTGAACTTCCAGACTGTCCAGAACTGTAAGGATCCTGCAAAAGGGATGGAGGACTTCAGAGTTAAAGAGATGAAAGAAGAATCCTTGCAGAGGGAGCTTATGAAAAGTTGATGAAAGGTAAACTTGTTTCAGCCCCACCCCACCCCAGCCCCGAGACCTCCAGCACCAGCTGATGGGTGAAGGTGCTAGGTCCCAGTGAGTTAAGAAAAACACCAAAATACAGAGACAAAATGTACAAAATGTACTTAGCCTAAGTTTCCTGATTATGGAAAATACAGAAAAGTTATTGCCCATTTGACAACATCACAGCCTGTATCTAGCACATCTTTTGCAGTGGCTCTTCCATAGATGGCCTTTGTTAACATAGAGGATTTGTCCCTAATGGCTACTTTAATGAGGGACTTTTTAATCATGAATAGATGTTGACATTTTCCAATGAATTTTTACTGTATCAACTGAGAAAATCCTACTGGTTTTCCCCTTATTCTTTGACCCTGATGAATTAATTGATTAATTAGTCCCAAGTCTTGCTTTGTACTTCTCATCCATCATGAAGTAAAGATGTGTCCCACCCCCCACAATCTCCTACATCATGATGCTTTTCCAAATACAAGGGGCCCATCAACCATGGACTAAACCTTCAGAAACCATGCAAAAGAAAAAGACATAATGGGGATATGGGGATACTTTTTCAAATCTGTTTCTCAGGTGTTTTCAACTCAAAAAGAGAATTGGCAGGAAGCCCTGTAGAATTTGGAGACCTGACTAATATAAAGATGCATTTGTATTTCTGTCATCCTTGATAGCCTCGGTAATGATACTTTGTATGGAACTCCAAAAAATCAAACACTTCCTCAGTTGGCTATGGCAGCTTGTCATATAAAAATCTGGACTTTCTGAATAGATACTAAGTATATAGATTTTAATATCCTGGGGAAGTCAAACTTTTGCTGAAACTATTTCGAGTTTCTCTGAGTGACACAGTCCACTTTCATAGTCTTCCAGCAGGAACACTTCATTCTATTCAAAATTTATAAATTTTGTGTAATTTTTTACAGTTTTTGTAGTACTTGTAATGATCACTTTGTGTACTGGGTACTGGCATAAAACATGGCGTGACTGTATGTCAGAGGATAACTTTGTGGAGTGAATTATTTCCTTCTACTTTTATCTGGTATCCCTTCCGAATTTACCAATCCTTCTGAAATACTTTCCTCTGAGATTGGAGCATTCTATCTCTAAGAGAAGTTCCTTAAGCAGAAAGGTAAGCAACTCAGGAAGTCCCTGAAATAGAGCAAATTCACTATACTCTTCCTCCCAGAGTAAACAATAAATACTGCTGAGAGTCCCTCCCAGACAGATTAAGATTAAAAGAAGACTCAAGGAAAAAAAAACTTCAAAGAAGACATAGACAAGACAAGCTGCAAGGAAGACTGAGGCCAGACCATCTGCCTGGAAGAAGCAAAACCCAGCTGAGCTGCCAGGAAGATATGTAGATCAAGTGAGACACCTGGGAAGGACACTCTCCAACCTATTGAGCTGCCTGTAAGCTGTGCTGTGAGCTGCAGGTTCCCAGCTTTCATGATGGGTGGGTTTTGGTGATGCAGCTCCAATTGAGTTGAGTCATTTCTGCTCCTATTTATAGTAACTTCTCAGCCACATTCCTTTAAGTAACCCAAATTAAATGAATTGGTTCCCCAATTAGATGGACTTTGTGGATGGCTGTACTTTGGTCTGTCACGGGCTCCCTGTCTGGGGTGAGTAGATGTGTGCATGCATCTTCATAGGAAAAGTCTTGTCACTAACATCTCTATCGGTCATACATATAATAAATTCAATTACTGGGAATCAGGAATTAAACTCAGGTAGTCAGGCTTTGTAGGAACAGCTTTAAACACTAAGTTATCTAACCAATGTAAAATATTTTAAATACTCTATTTGACCCTTAAAAGTTATCCTGATTAAAGTTATCAATAATAATTCTTTATATTAAAATTTTCTGTAGCCCTTGCCATGTAATTTTTTTTTTTTGTGATTGCACTCTAACTGATACAGAGATAGAACTGAGATTAGGAAATCAGTCTTGATTAAAAAATGTGACTGCTAGGACGTGAATAGAGAAGTTTTAGGGAAATAATCAGACTGCAAAATTAATTTAAAAAGAGTAAAAAAAAAAAACAGACAGTTTTGAAGGCTCTTAGGAAGAAGATGAAGACCGTAGAATGAATAGGGAAAACTCTCTACCATGCCTGGGAGAACTGCAGTTGAGATGGATAATAAGCCTCAGAAAATTAAAGCTGTTTCCCCAGCTATCAAGGTTTCTCCCAAAGACAGTAATGGGGTTTCCTACATTTACAAAGGACAGGCATGAACAGAACAGGAGTGAAAAAAAGAATCAGAAAAAGACTGTCAAGCATCAAAAAAGAGAAATGAATCTAAGTGTATTTAGGTGCATATTAAAGTGTACAGAGCTCTAGCGTTCGCAAGCCACAGAGGAGGGGTGAAAGGACTCAGAAGCCCAACCAGCTCAGTGGGCAAATGAAGGAATCAAAAGTACAATGAGCGGGTTTAATGTTTTTGTTATTTATTTGTTTGACTATACGATTTAATTATAGAATAGCCAGCTCTTTGTAGCATTATGAAATGGTGTCAATAGCATGAATTTGCTGACAAAAAAAGCACGCCAGACTTTTCAGAATGAACTAGGGAAGAAAAATCAGTATATTTTGGTGCTTTACCGTCACATAGAATGGAAGTTAAGGTGATGGTTGCAAATTAACCAATGTGATCTCCAAACAGTGGGCACTTGAGAAGAGTCAAAACCACTAATAAAGGATCTGCCTTTTGGAGGAAGCCCTTCTGGTGGTTTGAATGGCAACTCAAGAACAGGGGTACAGACTCCACCCTGTATATTACCGGATGACACCTTTCTGAGATTGAATAAATGAACACTAGCTGAAAAGGCATGCCAAGAAAAAAAAAATAGATTCTAATGGATCTTTTCTACCATGAGTCAAACATACTTCCACCTCCTACTCAAAGCTTTATTTTTTAAGTTGAATAAGAGTATCCGAGCTGGGCAGTGGTGGCGCACGCCTTTAATCCCAGCACTTGGGAGGCAGAGGCAGGCGGATCTTTGTGAGTTCAAGGCCAGCCTGGTCTACAGAGCGAGATCCAAGAAAGGTGCAAAGCTACACAGAGAAACCCTGTCTTGAAAAACCAAAAAAAAAAAAAAAAAAAAAACCAGAGCATCCCTGCATCCCTTAGTGTCACCACTATTTGCCACCATAGATATTCTATAGAGGACTGACAAATACCAGCTTCTATTTGCTTTCTGGAGTTTGTCATATGCATGGCTGGTTTAAATCAATACTGAAATTTTCGAAGCTCTGATTTATGTTACAGGAGCCACTGTTCACTTAACTATTGCTATCCTGGATTGTTCAAACATTTGCAAGCAGAGATGTCATATAATTAAAAAAAAAAAAGATCATTGATGCTGAGCTTCCAATTAATGGCCCCCTGCTTATAAGGCTTGATAAAAATTTAAAAAAATGACTCATTTATTTATTTTCTTAATCTACAGACCCAGAAAGAAGAAAAGCATTAATTAAAATGTCAGGAGATCTAGGACAATATCATATCTGCTATTTACTTGATCTGTGACTCTTCAAGGTCTTCTTTATCTTTGAAGGACTCGAGTTCCTCTGCTAATAATACAGACATGGATGCCACTTTCATGTATGTGTAATAGACATTTAAAACATACTGTAACATGGAGATGGATGATAGTTATTAAAGTTGTCTTCACCAGAGAGCAAAAGAAATCAATGAGGGTCAGTTACTTAAGAACAAAATGAATCCAACTCCAATTGCAGAAAGATCCAATATGCGAGGATGGATGGAGGGAAGGGGAAAAAAAGAAAGTGAGAAAAGGAGAGTAGAGAGGAAAGGAGGATTAAAGTCCCATAATAGTGAGAGAGAAGAGAGAGAAGTATGAAGGGAGGGAAGGAGGGGAGAGCAGGAAGGGAGTGAGGAATATACAGATAGATGATAGATAGATAGATAGATAGATAGATAGATAGATAGATAGATAGATAGATAGAAGGAAGATAGATAGAAGATAGATAGATAGATAGTAGATAGATAGATAGATGGATGATGGATGGATGGACGGACGGACGGATGGATGGATGGACGGATGAATGGATGGAGAGAGATTATCTGTTAAGTATTATAACCCTCTCTAGGCACTAAGGGAAAACAAAGATGATTAACCAGTAAACATCAAACAAGGTTGTAGACTACTTCTCTTAGTAACAAATGGGCTAGTATACATTCTTCACAGAGGTTAGGGAACTTGATTTCCATGGCAGCTTCAGATGCTGCTCTAGATGTCTAGAGCCTGCTGCTCTTCAGTCATTGGCTAGATTGCATAGGACCTACCTTTGAGTCTACTCATTGGCTCTTTCATGTCCCCTCTTTTTGTGGCTGGTCACTGCAGTGGCTAGTCTTTGGCCACTCATCTATCAGTCTTTGCTTCCCCTCTGATGTTGTTTCTCTACTTTACCAGTGGTGAATTCCTCTTAGGACCCATTACACATGCACATCTGTGAGAAAATGTGTGTGTGTGTGTGTGTGTGTGTGTGTGTGTGTGTGTGTGTGTGTGTTGTATGTATATATGGCAGTGCATGTTGAGGCCAGAGGTTGAATTAGGAGTTTTCCTCCATTACTTCTCATCCTATTTTTGAACCAGGGTCTCTCACTGAACCTGAAACTTAAAAGTCTGGGTAGGCTCATTGTCCAGTTAGCTCCAGGGATTCACCTGTCTCTATCTTCCAAACCCTGAGATTCTAGAATGGTGCCTCTGTACCCAGCTTTCTACATGAATACTGAGGATCTGAACTTAGGCCCTTGTACTTGTTTAGTGAGTTTTACTGATTAAGCCCCAGACCACTATGATAAAATCTTCAGAAAAGGAAATATAACCATCAACAGATAAGCATAGGCATACATACATACATACATACATACATACATACATACATACATACAAAAGGATACGGGGCTGCCATGGAAAACACTATATCCAAAAAAGAAAAAAAATCTGGCCGAGGAATAAAGAAACTCCACTTATGATTTCATATTATAGACTAATCTAATGAGCTTTGACTCAGACCTGATTTCCTTTATAGCCTCCACAGCAGTGTCCTTCTGGGTGAGATAATTGACTTACTGAGTTGGTGTTAACTCACCTGTAGCATGAAGAGGATAATTTCTACTACAAGGTCGTTCAGCAGATTAAATAAGATGTTTTTCAGAACACCTAGAATAGTTCCTGACACTCAGAGACTGCTTGTAAATGTTGAACGATTTTCCACATTTTGTGATCCAAGGAGACCCACAGTCCATGAGAACAAGTGGGAATTTCTTATTCTAGGGCAAACTGAGAAGTGACTGCATTGTAACTAAAAGCAATGTTCTGCAGAGAAATATTCAAAGTTTGGAGGAATGAAATCTCAGTAACAGAGGAGAATATTCCAAAAGAAGTAAATGGAATGAATTAAACGTCTATAGAGACAATTGGTCAAAATGTAGAAAAAAAAAGAGGCCTTGGGGTGCCCAGCCTCAATTGGTATATATACAATATATCCCCTGCATCTGAGGCTCAGAGAAAGTCACAGGAGAGAGGAATGGAAAGGTTGTAAGAGCCAGATGTCTGGAATTCCTGCTGCTAGATAATGCCTTGCCAGCATAACAGGGAAGCAGAACTCATGAAATCCCAATGGTAGAGTTTCCTAAACCACACCTATGTAATGACAATGCCAGTGGACATGCCAACATAGCCTGGGAAATCCTAAAAGGTCCTACCTCTAGATGAAGGACTATAGTCAATCAATGGCTGCTGGGAAGGGGAGAACCAGTCTCCTGGGGAATTTCAGTGACAGGATATCTAATCCCAAGTGGTCGGTCCTAAATACATGCACAAGCGAGTAAACTAAATGTACTCAGTAAGATATGAGGATGAGGTTGCCAAGGAGGTGCCAAAGTGGCAGTGGCTACACTGGTTTGTGCTACTCTGCAAGGAACCTAAATGTATTGAGGAGACAAAGAGAGGGAAGACCAAGCTACAAATGCCTTGAGTTACTGAAGGCAGATGAGTTAAAAGATGATAGGCTTCAATCCCTTTTCCCTGATGCTCTGATCACTGAGTCTTTGACTTGCGCCCTCTCTGATTAATCTTTAATATTGTGCTTACGAATCACTCATGAATTATGCATTTTATTTTTCTCCCATTTTCATTTCAACACAATCATTTAAAGAAAATTTAGGTCTGATATTTTTCTGTGACATTACATGTCTAAAAATTGTCATCTTTCCTTATTTCTCCTAATGGTAAATTATTAGTTCCCATGATGGGTTGCATGGATTATGTGTGTAAGATCCTGATATACTTAGGAAGGTCAAAAAAATATTTGAACCCAAATACCTTCTCTTATAGTAAGAACTTTTTATAGACATTTTCCTTCAATGGTTTTAAAATAAAATAAATAATACATAAAAGTTCCAAATTTCCCTAGGAAAATAATCCAGTGTATCTTCTCATTATCAATTTAATCTTTTCTATTTGTTTTTCATAAAAACTACAAGTACTTTGTATAAAGTTAATAGTATCTTAAATGTGCTCAGATTATATGGAATAGGCAAGTATGATACAGTATGGCTCTGTTTAGGTTTTACTAAAATACTAACCCCTCCTATTTCATCCGCTATTTCCCAAATGTCCTGAGATGAAGCCTCTATGTTATCTATCCCTTTATGCCTTCCCCATACATCATTTCTCGGTCCATTCCCTAGTTCCTCTTGAATACTATAATTCACAATTTACAATTTTGATTTTGTCTTCTAGTTTAAGATGTTATAGCTCTCTGGCATGAATGAATTTACCTCTGTAGGACTGCATCTAGATTGTCTTGGATTGATTGGCAGATTAAACAAAATTGACTGAACGTATACTACTTAATCACTGGAAAAGATGACATAATAGCATCTCTCCCAGAAGCCTCTTACGGTGAAGTAGAGACTTGCATGTGAACACCATCATTCTCCTGTGTTATTGTCAGCAGAAATAAGTTAGAACACTACCCCTGGGTAGTGAGTTTAAAGGGATCCCTCTGTGCTGGGGAGACACAATAGGACTCTGAGAGAGGGCGTTTGCACTGAATCTTGGAGACATATTAAGAACTTTTATCAAGAAAACTCAATCACCTAGAGAATTCTGGGTATGGAAATGTATGATCAAAAGCATCAGTGATGAAATGCGCTATGTTGTTGATAGATTTCTGAATTACCTTCTCTGGCCAGAAAGACGTAGGTGGGTCAAAGAGTAAGACAACGCTACTAAGTTTGTATTAAAAAAAATCAGGTATATGAAAGGGTACATCACTCAAAAAATAAAAACCCAAAGGCCTATAAGCTGCATGGACACCTTACAGATTTTATTATGTTAAATGTGATTTTCTCAAGAAAAATGCTTGTGTCAATGGCATAATTATATAAAGAATAGAGTTATACTTTTAAAATCAGTGTCTAAAATTTCCTCCAGATTAATGTTTGTTTTATGATTCAGAAATCTCCTCTCAAAAATACCAAATTAAGTTCTATATTCAAGGGGTAAAGTTTAGAATTCCATATTAAAGTTGTATTACAAAGCTGAAAATGTGGCAGTCCAGTATGGTCAGTTTTCCACCTTTGTTTCTCATAAGTATATTCAGAAAACAAGCAATACTAATATCCACAGTGGTAAACCTCACAACCAATTATTAAAATGCAAATTTTACGAAATGTAATTGAACTAGAAAATGTAACCCCTCTTCCATTGCTGCAAGTTAGACACCAATAATTCATTATTTTAGACTAAAAATAGCCTAGGTGAAATGATTAAATAATTTAATCATTTCCCAACCTTCAAAAAGTTCAGACAAGATTTAGAAGTTGGATTCCTCTATGTACCAAGGGCTCACAGACTTTATTAGACACATTTGTCTGTTTAATAAGTGACACAAGCCTAGTGTAGGCTCATCAATATACATTTACTTCAAAGCATTATTCTCAGTCAGTTGGCCAACATTTGTAGAGGATACAAGAGCTCATTCCAAACTATGAATGACCTAATTCTGTGACAGCTAATATCACCTTTTGGATAGCACTTAATCTTTTTGTCATTTCTGGGTAAGTAGTATTACCCCATGCATCATTAGAAAATGCAAGTTCAGTGATTTTACATGACACAGCCACCTAAGGCAAGAGCTGAGACTTGAACATGTTTAATTTCATAGACTAAAATCAGTTTCTTTACCTCAAACATAACCATCACTTCTTCCTGGGAGTTACACTATGCACGATTAATACATAGAGTCACCTATAGTGTTAGTGGTGGAAACTGGTTAGTAAGAGAAGCAGAAAGCATCGTAAGAGTTGTCATCGTTATATAAGACTGGCATTCAGTGATGAGAAAGGCAACTAAGATACTCATGATATTTTTGTCAAGGGTCTGACTTGAAGTAGTAATATTTTACATTAGAATATACCTGATTGTATTTTTTCTGTACTAGATGTGACACAAAATATAGAATCCAAATACCAGGATTTATCTATGACTTGGCTTTACTATTCAGCATTCTCTAACCTCTTCTATGTGCTCTCAACAATGTCACATGATTTTATGCCTCATGCTACTTAATCTTCAAATTCAAATTTCTTTGTATCATATCTCCTTGTGCCCATTTTCCAGATCAGCTGAAGGTGAGGGGTCTAAAGAGCTTGTCTCAGGTAACTAACCTATTGATAGATGTTTAACCTAAGGCAATCTTCAAAAATTACATCTGTGCACCTTAAGGTAGACACAGTATGTTGGACTCATTCCTCCAACCACCTGTTACTCAGCTTATATCATCCACTCAGATGCCAGAATGAAATAAAAGCATTCAAGTGAGAATAAAAAAGTAGCCAATATTATCTGATAGAGACCTTGTTAATCATGGCCCTTCTCATTTTGGAGTGTCAGAAAGAGACGGAGAGAGGGAAGGGGAGGGGAGGGAGAGGGAACAACACTAAGTGTTCTGGAAATATTGAGCATACATTTCATTTCTCCTTTGAGAAGACAACACACAGTGGAACAATCCACTGCCAGAACCTCTGAGAAATCCACTGCCAGAACCTCTGAGAAATCCATCACAATCTATGTGACCTCCATCAGTCTGTGAACAAAGAGCAAGAAGCACTTTGTCGGACAGAGAAGTAGGCAAGCCTTCTTCTGTGGCTGGGACAATCGTTTGGGGCCCTGAGTGGATTGTGTGTCTGTATTCTTTAGCACCTCCTGCCTGCTAATGGTTCCTCTGTAGAACATCACTGAAAACAACAGCACCACTGTCTTCAACATCCCTGAAATGGTTATAGAGAAGTCAGCTCACCTCTTGAAGACGTAATGGAATGAAAGCCAAGAAGTCAGCATACACTGATGGTACACAGCTCAAAATTGTAAACTGAGTTGTATGCCATAGGCATGAGTAACTGATAATTAGTGCTGGAAAAATAAAAGGAAGGCAGTAAAGGTCATGGCATGTATCAAGGAAAAGGGATATGGAGGAAGATTATTACTATCCTAAGGAATATGAGTGGTATTCCCAGGTTTTAGTAGGACTCACTTCTTTTAAACTTGCATAGAGATTTCCCAGGAGTTGATTCTAAAATTTATAAGTTGAATGTGTATGTTTTTATATATTGATTATTCTTTGGGATTAAAAATATAAGAATGAAATGACTGATATCAACTATAAAGTTTTGGGGATTAAAATAAACATCCCATCTTCCCTACTAATAGAACTCTGAGTAATTTTAGCAACTGACCTTCAAATTTGAGTACCTGGTAGCCACACATGCTTGAGTATTAATTGTTGTCATTTTCCTACATCGTTCTTAGTTTTTTCTCCCTTTTTGTGATCTGACCTAAAAACTAAAACTGAAAATACTGCATGATCCAGTTCTCCTTCACATACAGAAGAGACAAAAGCAATGATGTTAAAGAAATACCTATAGGCTTGTCTTTATTACAACACTATTCACAATACCCAAGTCATGCCATCCACCTATTACTGTGCAGATGAATGGGAGATATATATATATATATATATATATATATATATATATATATATATATATATATATATATATATATATCATTCAGCTTTGAAAACATAGAACCCTGTCATTAATATCAAGTTGGATGGAAAATGGAACTGGATGCCATTAGATTAATTGAAATAAGCTAGGGACAGGAAAAACAAATGATCCCTATTCTTAAGTGGAAGGGTACAAATTAGTAATACAGGGAATAAATACTAGTAGTTACTGGAGACTCTTAGTGTAAAGACAGCAGGTGACTCAATAAATATACCAAGATGTAGGTATATAGAGAAAGCAACTCCTCATGTTGTCCTGCTGCATATGAACTATAGAGTGACTCCATTTACTACACCTTAGTATTTTATAAAGACCAGAAAGGGAGGAGGAGTTCAGTGTTCCTCAATATAAAAATGTGACAACTGTCCAAGGACATGGAAGTACTATGTACCTTGTTCCAATCTTTATGCATCATAATTTATGTCTAATCATCATTCTGTATTCCATAAACATGCACAGTAACGTTAATTTTTAAAATACAAAACCTGCCCTTTGATTCCTTAGGCGGTCCTCGAATCACCATCCTGAGTGTGAAATCTGAGAGTCACCTGTGGCCAAGCCTGTTGAGGATTGTCCCCCACTGGGCTTAAGTTAAGGACACTGTTTGGAAATGTTCCATAAAGTTTGTGAATCCTGGATTAAGTGAGATGTGGAATAAGTCAAATTTGATGTTCCCAGACAGTGGAATCAAGAAAGTATTTTGCTTTCTAACTTTCTTTCTGACATTTAAAATTGAGAGAACAACAATGCAACTCTTGTACTTCAGCTAATAAGACAACACACACAAACTAGAGCCTGGCTTAAGTGATGCAACTTTAAGTGACTGTTTTTTAAGTGTCAACTGAGTTTGGGACATGCGAGTGTACTCACTCTAGTGATTTTTATCTGATAAATCTTATTTCCCATACCAACAATCTGGAGACTGCTGTGGGATGTATGGCAAATGTGTTGCTCTGATTGGTTAATAAATAAAACACTGATTGGCCAGTAGTCAGGCAGGAGGAAGTATAGGCAGGACAAGGAGGAGAATAAAGCTGGGAAGTGGAAGGCTGAGTCAGAGACACTGCCAGCCGCCAGGATGACAAACAGCATGTGAAGATGCTGGTAAGCCACGAGCCACATGGCAAGGTATAGATTTATAGAAATGGATTAATTTAAGCTATAAGAACAGTTAGCAAGAAGCCTGCCACGGCCATGCAGTCTGTAAGCAATATAAGTCTCTGTGTTTACTTGGTTGGGTCTGAGCGGCTGTGGGACTGGCGGGTGACAAAGATTTGTCCTGACTGTGGGCCAGGCAGGAAAACTCTAGCTATAGGAGACCATGCCCTATGACCTCTCAGGGAGATGGTTGTTGGCTCTCTCTTCCCTGAGGGACATATTTTAGCTCTGCATTCTACATTTTCATTCCTGAGTTCACAGGTATCAAGAGTGAATCACTGATCTATGAGTATAGCTGAATATACCAATGATATTCAGCTATACTCATAGATCGGTGCCTAGCCCAATTGTTATCAGAAATGCTTTATCCAGCATCTGATGGGAGCAGATGCAGAGACCTACAGCCAAACATTAGGAAGAGCTTGGGGAATCCAGCAAAAGAAGAGGAGGAAGGATTTTAGGAGCCAGAGGGGTGAGATACCCAGGAGAACACAGCTCACAGAACCAACTAAGCAGCACTCACAGGGCTTCACAGGGACTGAAGAAACAATCATGGGGACTGCGTCAGTCTGGGCTAGGTCCTCTGCATATATATTATGGTTACATAGTCTGATATTCTTGTGGGACTTTTAACTGTGGGAGTGGAGGGTATCTCTGACTCCTTTGTCTGTTCTCAGTACCCTTTTCCTCCTACATGGTTGCCTCAGCTGACCTTGATACGAGGGTTTGTGCCTAGTCTTTTTGCATCTTGTTATGTGGGGTTTGGTTGATATCCCTGGAAGGTCTGTTCTTTTCTGAAGAGTGGATCTGGGAGAGCAGGGAGGCAGGGACCTGGGAGGAGTGGAAAGAGGGGAAACTGGAGTCAGGATGTATCGTATGAGAGAAGAAAGGAAAAGAGACTGAATCACCTCATGTACTGACATTCCTCAACAGCCTATCTCATATACTGTTTCCCTTGTAAAAAGTCTAGCTTGACTCCAGGCCTCTCACCCTATAAACTTCAATGACCAATTACCTACAAAAGGCCAAAACATGTCTTAATTTTGGTTCCCTCATACAGATATTGAGATAGGACATTGATGTGAAGAACAGTACTTGGAAGACAGCACCTGGAGACACTGGGGGAAAGTGTGTACATTAGAGTAGGAAAGGAAGCCACCCTCTAGTGGTAATATGCAAGGACGGAGTATGGGTGAGCCAAGCTCAAGTCTACTGATGTCCCTGCCACAAAACAGGAAAACCAGAATTTGCCATGACACAGCTTTTATCCAACTTCTTATTAAGTATTTTTTCCAGGACATCCCTCTCTGGAACTTCCAACCAGCCTTCTCCTTCACACATAGATATTCTAAGTCAACAGCTATCTGAGGGTAAAAGTGGATGCTGAGGAATGTAAGCCAGACACATTCGCAATGCTAGAAGATGCTACCTACTCAGCTCAACTATTCATATTGTTAGAGAATATCATGGAGCAGTTTAAAATACCATCACATATGAACATCCCCAACATCTTCTGTAGGAAAAAAAAAGAATAAAGCTGGTCTCATAATGGAGTTAGCTAATGTAAGCTCATCCTTGACAAAGATTCATACAGAATAGTATTGATTACCTAACCACTGGGCAAACACAGTGAGTTCAATGATTGCCAAGGAATCCTCTGAGAGGAAATAAGATGAAAGAGTGAACAATATCAATTTATCGTAAAGGTGAAAACAAGGGAAATGTTGGATTCTCTGGATTTCCCAAATACACTGATCTTTAGTCATTCCTCACTTCTTTTCTCCCTAGCACTTGCATGCATTTAGAGATCAGAAGATAACTTGCCTGTGTTAGTTCTCTCCTACCTTGGGTCTACATCAAACTTAGATCATCAATTTTTGTGGCAAGCAACTTCAGCCATGGTCATCTTGCTGGTCCTATGCAGACTTTTTATAAAGAATGTAGATATAACCTGAAAATAATGTTGTTGTTCTCCTCATTTTAGAAAAGACAGAGAAGGGAAATGGTTTGTGCATGGAAAATTAGTGGTAAAAATAGAATTCCAATGCAGGCTTGTCTGACTTTTGGAAATCTACTTTTCCTCCACACTGCCTCTTGGTATAGTGTCTACAATTCACTGTCCTGATGAAAAATGGCAAGTTATTTACACAATAATGTCAGATGTCTTGTCTTTAGCACACTAAGATGTTAGGAAAGGCTGTGTGCCTGCTTTCTTTAACCTCCCTCTCCTGAGAACTCAACTGACTTCACAAGTTTCTCCATGTGTGTGCAGTTCAGGCTGGTGCCTGCAGTGTAGACACCAACCACAAAGACCAGCTCCTATCATGCCCCAGACACCACCTCTCCAGGGAGTGAATGAAGGCAAGATCTTCAGCCTGCATTAGACTAGTGAAACCCTTTGATCACCCCGGAGCCTAGAACACCGAATGCTGCAGGCAAAGGCTTTCATCAGTTTGTGCCTACCCACGTATCACTCCCTCACAGAAGTCCTTCATGTTTGCAATGAGAGGTGGGAGGCTGCAAAAGGCTTCCATTGGAATGTTTACCAGGGCTTCAAGCAAGGGATGTCCTCCATCAGTGTTGGCTAGGGGCCTGGATGACGTCAGATTAAGGTGTTTCATGTAGAGCCTGCTCTTCTGAAGCTCATGAAACCATGTATATTCTAATCCAATATAGGACAAGGGATCTCTTGCCCAACTTTAACACTTCTTCACAGATTTTTTTTTTTGACAAAACAGGAGATTGAAAGGGAAAAACTAAACAACAATATTCTCTTATTCACAACACCAAAGTTTGGCAGGGTAACCCAGATGAAATGTCTTCCTTCAGGTCCCATGACTTGCCTGGTCTTCAGATCCAAAGTCAGCCATACTTTCAAAGACTTCTGTTCTCTTCTGTCCCCTTTAACACTCCCTTATCCCTAGAATTAAATAACCAATGGAAGGGAATTCCACTGTCCCCAACTTTCTCTCATGTTTCTCTATGTCATTTTTCTAGCTGTGCATAATCGTGATATATTTTTTCACTGGTATTCCAATAGTGGTGAAATCTGTACTTTGTCCCATACTTGATCACTGTAACTTGCCATTGTTATTCCATGTCTCTGTGTCCACTGCTGGCACACATGACACTCGACATAGAGTTCTTCTGACACATCTCCATGTCTGAAATCTGGCCTAGCCTTCAAACATAAAGTGTCAGCTGTTCTAGACATCCATGACCTCATAAAACTGGCCAGCTGACCATCAAATAGCTAAGACACTTTTTTGTGAATATTGATTTCATTTCTTTTGGTTATTCACCCAGGAGGGCTACAGCTGTATCATAGGTAGATCTTATTTTAGTTCTGCAATGAATTTACATCTGTCATCAGTAATAAGTGGGATAATTCATATCCCCATTATACTTAGGGGTCCCAAATCATCACCAGCATTTGTTTACTTTTTCCATTTTGTTTTCTTTTGAAAATAACCATTCCACTTGGCATGATATAGAATCTCAATGCGATTTTAATTTTCATTTCACTAACAATTAAATATGTTGAGGTTTTTTAAAGACTCAATTATATTAAATTATGTAAGTTGTCATTATAACATACTCTGTAATTTCAAGATAAGAGGCAGAGACAGGAAAAATAACCCAAGGCTAGCCTTTGCTACAAAGTGAGACTCAGGCCAGTTCAGGTTTTAATACATATGTGATATACAATACACTATATATTATGCAATACATAAGATATTATAAAGTATTATATATGCATTTGGGTAAATAAGCAAATATTATATTACCTATTTGATAAAACCCATCAATTTATTGCATAAAAGTTGTTTTATATTTATAGAGTAGGTTATAAAAGATGCTAAATGCATGTGTTCATTGGGTTCTTAGTCTTTGGGGAAATGGTAAATTGGACAACGATTGTCTTCTCCCTGGCCTAAATACACAGAGTCTTGCACATAGTTAATAACTACTCCCCCCACTCAAAAAAAAAAAGCAGGGGAAAGCATTGTGTACATGAGTAAGGAGTTGGTTCTTACAGACTTGAGAATGTGACTTTCCAGGTATTGATGCAGTCAGAGCTGCTCAGGGATGCTGGATCACATCAGCAGTTAATGAGATGAAGGCTGTTAAGAAATATTGAAATGGTTAACATCATTTTGCTCTGAATATCATCATGATCCATCATGCTTACTTAAGTCCTTCTGTTTCCTTCCTAGATTTCTCTGGAGTAATCCTCTTTAGCTGGGAATCAGTTATTAAGTCTTTCCATAAAAAAGAAAACAGTTTCCTAGAAAACCCTCTTCTCCTCTCCCAGTTCTAGTCAGTCTGGGGAGGTAGAACCGTGTTAGCCTGAGTTCCTACACTGCTTTAGAGAAGGAAATATTGGCTGACGTGGGGAAGCTATTGTGGTTGGAAAGAGAATTCACTAAACTTATAGTCAGACCACAAAGGAGACTTGGTAAGGGACTGATGGCTGGGAGTGTTCTGCTATCTCTGAGCCTCCATTTAGTTATCTATAAATGGATTTAATAATGTTGACCCCATGGAATATTTTAAGGGAAGTACTCTGAATACTATGAAATAGTGTTTCTGCTGTTATAGGGCAATCTGTGGATTGAGTGTTAAAGCTCCTAGTAGCTGCCTTAAAAATAGTTGAATTATTCTATTTCAATATTTATTTATTTAAATAAATAGTCTACTTATTTCAATATGATAAGAATTATTACTAAGTGCACAATAACTAGAAATAGTATCTATGATCCCAGGATGTTCACAGAAGTGTTAGCTGTAATTGGTCAAGGTCTCAGTTTAGGAAAGAGAAGTTGAGACACTGAACTTTTACCAAATCAACACACAAAATTCATGTTTTTAATTTCTTGCCTTTTTTAGTATGACTAGTAGGTCTTGTGTCAAATCCAAATGTGACTGTGTTTCTCTCTTTTCCATTTTCCCTGTGACAGTTGTGACAGTTCTTCCACAGTTATAATTGCACTTACCAGTAAAGATAAAGCAAGAATATGAGCAAAACATCCACTAAGATATAGCTTCTGTGACAGCCTCTGACCAGCATCACTACACGGGTCACAGGAAAAGTGGCACCTGGCGGCAAGAAATCTCCGCAAACCTTGTCCAGTGACCAGGGTGCTCCAATATTCTCTCATCACTGATAGACACCCCAACCCCACATTTCAGCTAATCTGAGGCTGAATTAGTTTGATTTGTTACCTGAATATTCAAAAGATACATTAACTTTTCAAATCTTTATTTAAGGATACACAAAGGGGAAATGGTGACATTTGAGAGTCTTTTAGAGAGGTTTTAAGAAGTGCCCCCAGTCCAGCAAGCAGAGTGGTTTTCAATAAGGGGAAAAAAAAAGTCTCATGCAGAATGGACAAGGCTTCTCCAACCCTGCAGGTTAGTTGCCAGAGGATGAACCCAGTGAATTGTTTGATTCACTGTATCTTTCAATTTCTGCCTCTGTGAGGAAAGGCCCAGAACACCTTATTTTAAGTGAAACATAGTGAGGTCCATGTTTTCTTAAGGAACAATGTAAATATCCAACGAAAAGCAACTTGACGTTTCAAATTGTAGTTCACTGTGTTGGGGGATAGGAAGAGACAGGAAACATAGAGAACACCTGAGTGACAGCATTAGGGGCTCTCTTAGGACTTGTCTTTCTAAAGGGAAGAACCAAGCATTCAAACATATGATCCGATGGGAGCCATGCTCCTTCAAACCACCACTAAAGCTAACATTGTGACTATCCATTGCAAGCAATGATAACTGTGTCACAATAGTCAGACGGATGCTTATAATTTTAACACAGCCTCCACTGTGAGATCTCAGTTTTTGAGATATTAAAAAATACAAATCAATTTGCATTTGAAAGACTTCGAAGTATGTTGTTTTCTTCCGTATTCAGACTCTAAAAGTACCCAAGAGAGTTTATTTAGTATGTTCATTGTCTTTTCCATGTAATCTAAGGACACACTGAAGATGCTATATACTATGTGGCACGATGTAGCAGAAATTCTCCAGGCTGTGGAAAGACTTGTGGAAATTTGCAGGCAAATTTCTCTTAATAGCATTCATGTGTAATTATCTGAAGCAATGTATATGAATCATCTGATTCTGTGCCTGGCATATATTGAATAATAACAAAATCTTAGCTTGCTAAAAAATAAATTGATACTAAGACTAGATGATAAAAAAGAAAATCCCCATTTATTTTCATCTTCATCCTGTCACCAGTCTTCATATCTCAGATGCTAAAAGGCTGAAAAAACTCTGGCTTCCAGTTCCCAAGGGCATGGAGAAGGATAATGGGATCAGTTAGTCAGGCCTGAGCAGGTCCTAGACAAAGTTCAAACACAAAGGCTGTGGCTGACTTATGGCTCTTTCTACAAAAAGGATGAGCAGACATGTAAGCACAACAGGAGACTTGCATGTTATTCTAGCTCTCAGACAAGGATCTAACAGTGTCTAACTGCAGAAACCAAACTACAAGACAATTACACAGGAAGGTGAAGGAGAAGGAAAAGCAACTTTCCAGGTCCTTGAAAAGATCCTTCAGCTTTCTTGATGGAATCCAGTCTAACGAGGTTATCAAAATCTCTGGAGCTATTTGAAATTTTAAAGCAATTACAACACAAAATGACTCCAAAGAAAGATGATACGATTTTGATGAAGCCATGACTTCAGAATGTCAGGAAAGCAGAAGGATTCTTGGCTGGTGCTCAAAAACTATGAGGAGTTGTGCTATTGACTGCACCTGGTTATCCTTGAAAGCGAGTTCACTGCAGTGAATGTTCCATTTCCTTTGGGGCTAATTTTTAGTAATATTACCAGTGAAGATAAGGACATTTTCTTCTACGTCCTAAAAAGTTTCCTTCAGAATGACATGCAGTTTGATGTACACAGAATGCAAACGACAAAAGATAAAACTTCGTTTCCTGCTGATCAAATAGCTGTGAAAACACCCATCAGCCACCCTGCTCTCCATCTGATGACACTAATGCAATAGCTCTCCTGGAGTGGTCCAACCCACCATCATCATCATGGGAACTTAAAACGCAAAATAATGCAAACTAATTGGCTCCACCCCAGATCTACCAAATTAGAAAGCAGGAGTCTGGCTCTAAGCAAGCTATGTGTTAGCATTGCCTCCTACCCAGGAGATAAAAAAGCATGCTCCAGTTTGGGGACCGCATGAGCTAGTACGTTAAGGTAAAGCTTACTTTTCCCTAGCTACCCTCTGCCTCCTTTGATTCCGAAACCACCCCTGACTGCATGCAAACGCAACTCAGAAAGTTCTAGTGTGCCACCTTCCAGCGCAAGCAAAGGCAGAAGTCTGAGTCCCTAGAGGTTTCCAGAGGCTACGGGGTGGGTGATGGGAAATTTGTAATGAAACATAACCTCAACTCATTAACAGAAGATTCTCCAGAGATGGTAACTCTTGATCCAGGATTTCCTGTGTCTGCCCTGTGTTGGAGGTTCCTATTGCACACCCAGACTAGAGTCCCTGTGGACCAGCACTATGCATCTCTTTTCTCCTTGACACTGCCCATTCAAAACTAAACAGAACTGCAGGAGACAACAAATATTTCAGTCCTGAGGGAACCTTACTCTGGACTTAACCACTTGCTGACTGACTTGGAAACAATCTCATTATACCCCCAAAGGGTTTCCCCAGAGTTAGCTCCAAGTGCCCCCAACTCACACAGTAGAGTTCACCATATCCCTCAAAGGGCCTCTTAGATCTGCATTCTGGTTTGAATGCTGCTGGCTTTTGCCTGAGACTATGTCCTTTGACAGGACACTCTGGTTTGGGCTGTATTCAGAAGAGCTGTTAGATGATTCATTGTCTCAGTGTTAGCAGTTAGCAGCAGCTATCATAGAAACCAAAGAAAAAATGTCCTGATTTGTATCATTGCCCAAGTTTTATAGTGTACAAACTTGTCTTTCATTCACGGTCAGCTTTAATGACCAACATCATAATAACAACCTTAGGAAGGAAGCAGCATATTTAGAAACCCCTGTCATACACTCATCTCAGAATTCAGCCCTGGCATGCTATAATTTATTTTCTGTATCAAAGAGGACAATATACAAATTTGATCTCTAAAGAACACATCTCACTGTAATAAACAGTGAGCACTTATTGCATAAGCCTAATGACCTGAGTTCAATCCCTGGTACCCATATAAATATGGATGAAGGAAATCAAAAGAACAGGTTGTTCCTATGACCTCTACAGGCATACTGTGGCACACACCATTCCCCATCATACATATATACAATACATAATTTTTACAAACTAAGAAAAGACTTCAATTAGATATTTTGGCTGACATTATAAGATGTGAGACTTATGTAGAATAAAAATGAAGCCCATGGGATCCAGGCATCTTTATAGCCCAAGCATGGTGTAAAGCAAAGGTTTCCTTAGGGGATCTTTTCTCCCCCATGGTCACCGCATAGTTTTAGAATGTTGATGTTCATATTATTATTTAAAAAAATGTCAGTTTGCCAAGCCCCAAAAGGCATCTAGAACATTGAATTCACAGTTACTCATACCACTGGGTAAGAGATGGAGCAGTAGTTAAGAGAGTTTGGTCTGTTTATAGAGGACCAGAGCCCAATTCCCAGTCTACACTGGGTGACTTACAATCTCCTGTGAGTCTAGCTCCAGGGGATCTGATGCCTTTTTGTAGCCTCTGTAGGCACAGCATGAAAGTGTGCACATAGACAAGAACACAAACATAAACATAAATAAAAAATAGGTAAATAAATAAATAAACAAATCTTATACAAACATTATGTAGTATGAGGATGGAAGAAGTCGTTCCAATGGGCGATAAGAAGCAGAGAGCATCCAAATGACTCTCTGCCACACAGCTAATAGCAGGAACTGTTATCGTCAATGGCATAAAGAATAGGTTTAAATTTCAGATGCTGGTGGAGTAAACTCATGACAAGAACAAGTTATATCAAGAAGGGATATTACATAAGTGACACAGCACTGAAGGAAAGGCTGTAGAAGAAACGTCCAAGTATTTAATAGCATGAATACATTCAAGAGGAAACAGGTGCAATCATATTTTGAGACATGCCAGGATACCACCTACCTGGACTGGAAAAAAAAGTAAGAATAACAGATTTAAAATGTGGGATATTATTCTAGAATGCAAGAATAAGAAGACTGGATTCTGGATTGGAAAAACAAATTAACAAACAGAACATCATCTAGAAAATAACTTTGAAATAAACTAGGGAATTGAAATTTGATCTATTTGTTTAAGTAAGTAACACAATGGAGTTGTGGGCATAATGGCGGTTTTGTGGTTGGATAGGAGGTGCCCTTATTCTTAGGAGGCACTTACTGGAGTATTTTGGGCAGTGATGGTCTGGTTGTCTGCAACAATCTGCCCAGTGAGCTTCTTCTTAACAAAGCATCAACGTCAGTTTAGCTATAATGCTGTGGGACGTTCTGTATGGCAAATGTGTTGCTCTGATTGGTTAGTAAATAAAACACTGATTGGCCAGTAGTCAGGCAGGAGGAAGTATAGGTGGGACAAGGAGGAGAAGAATTCTGGGAAGTGGAAGACTTAGTCAGAGACACTGCCGGCCGCCGCCATGACAAGCAGCATGTGAAGATGCCGGTAAGCCACAAGTGATGTGGCAAGGTATAGATTAATAGAAATGGATTAACTTAAGATAGAAGAACAGTTAGCAAGAAGCCTGCCATGGCCATACAGTTTGTAAGCAATATAAGTCTCTGTGTTTACTTGGTTGGGTCTGAGCAGCTGTGGGACTGGCGGGTGAGAGAGATTTGTCCTGACTGTGGGCCAGGCAGGAAAACTCTAGCTATACTGTACATCATTGAAGGTATAGTGTTTAGTGTTCACCCGACACAAGCAGGGGAAGGGCACACTTTTATTTTTCTCTGTGCCCACGTGTCCAGAATAGATTCTACAGGGACAAGAACATGCAGTAGACATTGCTGAACCACTGAAAACATATCAAAGACTTTTCAGGCAATGGCACTGATTAAGCCTATTCAGCCATAAAGGCTTCCTGGCTGATTTAGGTCCACTTGTAAGGAGAATAATTAAGACTCAAGAATTCAAGATGCAGAAAACTATTGGCTTTGACATTTCACGTAGAGTCTTAGAGGCAATAAGCTCCATTTTTGAGGACATGGGATCAAAAAGTATTTTTCTTCCCTAATCACGACATTCTCTAAGGTGTATATTAAAAAAACATTGATTTAGAAATAAGCACATTTTCTTTTGAACAATGAATAAACAGATATTAAAAATGCAATTTCAGAAGAAGCAAGAAAACTGTTTTAAAATTAGTAACGTGGAACAAAATGATAGTGATAATATTTCAGGTCCAGGTGAACATTGCCCTCAAGCCCTGCTGGGAAGGCATGAAATTGTTTAGTTCAGCAGCTTGCAATGCGATGTGGAGCCCTCCTTAAACAGCCAGTGGTCCCTGCTGTGTTTGGATTGAGTTTCACATTCCTTTAGTACCAGTTGTGAAACCCTGTTGACAGGGCATGGCTTTGTGCTCTTGCATGCTCAGTAGCTATTGACTTCTAGCATTAGACCCAGTAAAGACTGGGACATTGATGCTCTATTGTAGAGGAGAAGCAGGTATTCAAGTGAGCCCTGCCCCTCACTCAGGGTATACATGTAGTTGAAAATAGCTGAGAAAGAGGTTTTCAAGGTCCTATCCCTCACTGAGGGCATATAAGCTGTTCAATGTTGCTAGGAAAAAGAAACATTTTCTTCAGTGGTATAGCTATTTGTACATTGCATATGCTCCTGTAGCTAATCTCTCTCCTTTGTTAAGTAACTCATACTGCTCGTAACTATAACAAAATTAATTGATGCACAATCTAGACTGGTATGGAATTGTCTCTTTGGTACGTCACTGGTGCCTCATCTACGATGAGTATACATGCATTCGTGACCCCAGGAAAATTCCGCATAATACCTGTTGTATTTGGTGGTGGTTAAATCTCAGTGATATGTTCAGACTTTTAAAGTAGTGTGTGCAAAAGACCCTGTGGGTTTACATGGTAGAGGCTGAGCTTCCCAGCAAATTGCCTCCTTGTGAAATATCGACACTTTCTGAGCAGTTTCCTGACCATCAACAAACATTATTTCTTCACCTGCCAGAAGCTGATAAAGCTAGATTTGGGCATGTGTTGGATGACTGATTTCATATAATTGTCAAGTCAAACTTCATAATCACTGAGACTGAAATTCACTGAATTTGTTTGAAAGTTCTTAAACATTTATGGCATGATTTGTTAAGCTTCATGTGACAAATAATGGTTTGTGATCCACCTTTGAAAAGACTTCTCAATTCCAGTCATGACAGCATAATTTTCCAGGGAAATATGGTTTAAAATAATTTTTAAATATTCTGAGAAATCAAGCACTGATTTTTAAAATTCATTAGTAAGAGAGCATAAAAAGAGATGGTTTCCCCTCTTACACAGTTTCTCGGTAAGGAGAGTTCAGAATTACATCCACCTAGTTTGGAGATGAGGCCCCAGGACTGCCAATAAGAGTAGCATGAGTGAGGTGATAAACCAAATTAAGCCAAGGGGCAGATTCTGCCAGGGGAGCATGGTGGCTCATAACTACAATCATAGAACTCAGGATGGTGAGGCAGGATTGTTGTACATTCTAGCCATCCTTGCTTACACAGTAAATTCCAGAAAAGCAAGGCCCTTTGCCACACTAAAAAGGAAGCAATACTGATAGTAAGAGAGTTGGCATGTTTGTAGTTTAATCAGAAATTAAGAAGTTACTGGAGTCTTATGTATGTACACATATATAGCTACACACACACACACACACACACACACACACACACTTTCCTGCCTCCATTAATGGAGTTCATGTTTGTAGATAGATATTTAGGTAGGTAAGTAGGTAGGTAGGTAGGTAGGTAGGTAGATAGATAGATAGACAGACAGACAGACAGACAGACAGACAGATAGATAGACACAGATAGATGGATAGATGTAAGGAAGAGAGGGTCTACATTAGCTCATGATGAAAATCTCAATGGTGTCCATGGGGTTGGTAAAAGTCATAAGGATAGTTTTTATCTCAGGAATCAATATTCATTTAGTTGTCGTTCTTGTGTGTGCTACAATGAAGATTGGAACTAGGACATCACACATGCTAAAATGTACTATTCCACTGACCTATATCACTAGTCCTTATTTTACATTTATTTTTAAGGGGCAGGTATCACAGAATCAGTGAGATTAGTCTTGAACGTGCTCTGGAGCCTAGAAAAATGTTGAACTTTTAATCACCCTGCTTCAGCATCCCAAATAACTTGGATCACAGTCTGTGCCACCAGTCACAGGTCTGTGTCCCATCTTGAAGGACCACTTTCCCCAGGGGAACTCAATGTTTACAACGACTACAAAGGTCCGCTACTTAGAGCTCCTTAGGAAGAAGCATAGACCTTTCCAACTGTGAGTTTTAGCTACCTGCAGCACAATATGAACCTGCCCAGGTAGACTCTAGTTATCCTTACACCTGGGAGACCCCAGACCCAGAAGAACACGGGTGGTAGTGAAGACAACAGCCTTCTCTAAAGTGAGCAGTAGTATTCGTGCAAAGGACCTCCCTGGTGCAGCCTGCATATGCCTCACTATTGCCCCAGGGCTGCTGCTCTTCTGTGAACTCTCTGAACCTCATCGCCCTGCTCAGATGGAAGACTCTGCTCTTTCTGAGAAATGTGCAGACTGGCTAACTCTACAACCAAAGACCTCACTGTGGCCCCTGCCCTTCCCCAAACAATTCTGCTACCTCTTTCTGTGCCCTCATCCCCCACATTTGCTTTTTTTGGCCCAGTTGCTATGCCCCCTTCTCAACCTTGGCAGGAGCTGTTATATTCATTGCCTCTCACATTCAGTCTCATAATCGATGCTCTGGTATTATGTCCAGAAGACATCCTCTGTGTTGAGCATAACGGTGGCTTCCTTTACTTCCAGATTTCTGAGTTCTAGCCCTCTCCTTGGTCCCTGCCCATCACCTATACCTGTCCTTTCAGAATTCTTCAGTTTGCCAGATCTCCACACCACACTTCTGGTGATGAGATACAGCAAAGACCCCCGAAGGCCAAAGCCAACACGAGACAGAAAGTGTTTCAAGAGGAACAGGAACAGCAGCTTTCAGCGCCTGCCCTGGATGCTCCACATTCCACCTTCGCTGTTGTTATACCAGAGACTCTGTGAGAGATGGGAACGCATTAGCATATGCTTGGGGTGAGAAGTTCTCAAATGATTGACACAGGCACACACTTTACATTTAACTTTTATCCCGAGCATTAACACATCCAGATAAGAATAGATCTTCCTCTGAGAGTTTTACCTTGATGGCATATGCTCATCATTAAATCTCTAAAGGTAGCCAGTGCCCAAAGCTCGACTCAATAGAATAAATGTTATCTTTTGCATTTGTCTAGTTTTTTTTTTTAAAAAAAAAGATCTGCTTTTCAACACAATTACCAAAATTTATAGGACAAAAGCCAAGAATCCAATTTTTATTGACTACTGAGGCCCAAATGAACTTAGAAAGACACTTAGAGGCCAATAGTTCAGTCTTGAAAATACCCTCCAGGGAATGTTGTATATTCCTCTACAAAGGAAGTTAGTTCACTGCTAGAGTCCTTTCTGGTTCTTATCAGCTCCAGGAAGCGGTGGGCCTAAATGCTTTCAGCCATGAGGCTTGGCTTTGCTAAGTTCCCTAGGAAAACTGAACTGAACCTGTCTATTGTTCAGACAGCCCAAACCTACCACGAGAGGCTGGAATTTGTCTCTGTGCTCCCAGCTGGTAAAGCATATGTTCACTCCTCACTTGGCTCCTCTGGGCCTCAGCCCTTGTCTAGAATCTCATTATCTTCCTTCTATCCTGTATGGACTGAACATACAGCCTCCTCTTTGTTAGTCTCTCTTCCAGACAGCTAGAATCTTCGGCATGCTTGTCTACCTATTCTTGTTTCTTCTCTCTCCTTTTCCCAACTCCTGTCTGTCTCTCTCTGTGTGTCGCCATCTGTCACTGTGTCTGTTTTTCTCTTTCTGTCCCTCTTCTCTTCTTTCCTCTCACCTCCTGTCTATCTATCTATATTTCTGTGTGTCTCTGTTTCTCTGTCACTGTCTGTCTGTCTTTCTCTCTCTCTTTGCCTCTCTCTCCTCCCTCCTCCTATCTGTCTTTCTGTATCTCTCTGTCTGTCTGTCTGTCTATCTCTGTCTCTCTCTTTTCCCATTGTTTTCTTCATTTCTCTCTTACACACAGAGCACATATGCACACTTACATGAATAACCCCTTCCCTCTCCAATATACACACTCCTCTCAGATGCTGGCTAGTTTGGTGATCCACAGGTCCAGACTAACCAGAAAGCCAGCAGACACTTGGCATGCACTATCACCTGTAACCTCATGTCCTGGATGCTTCTCCCCCTGTGCACCATGAACTTGTCTGGACTTTCCAGAAACCAATTCAAGCTAAGAAGGTACTTAGTGCCCCTTTGGGAACAGAGGCAGTGAGTCACTCCTCCTCAGCTCCACCCAGAGTCAGCCCATTCCCATGGCTTCATCCTGACCCTGTCTCATCCTGAATGCTCTGTGGACAAAGCCACTGGATTCACAGCTGCATCTTTCCTTGCATGACATGCCTTCCTAGAGCCCAATGGGACAGAAGAGAAACATTCTCCTCATTTTGCACACATCAAACCAAAGCACAGGAGAATATTCAAAATGACTCCAGGCCATCATGGGTAATATACAACCACAAACACGTGTTGGAAAAAGAAATCGCTTACAGCCATTTTTGTTTTTATTCGGGGTCACTTGGGTAATCAGTCAAAAAGGAACGCGAACCATTCCCTCTAGCAAAGGCCTCAGACCACCAACTTCTGCTAAGCATTTATGGGCAAAATAAAAGCCTGCAAGAGAAGCAGCAGCCACTTCACATGCAGACTCAGTTTACGTCACTTTATATCTTCTGTCTCATCAGCATCCACGGTTTCTAGAAAATATAAATCCATATAACTATCGGGGCTGAATAGTGTTCATGTGTTATGGCAAGGTGGAGAAAAAATAGCTTCAAAGAAGAGCTCTATTTTGTTTTTCTAATTAGAAAGCAAAACTGTCAGTTTACCAGGAAGCTTGTCAAGCCAAGATTAAATTAAAAAAAGAAAAAAAAAGTTGGTTTCTTTTTTGTTTGTTTGTTTGCTTTGTTTGTTTTCGGGGTTTTGTTGTTTTATTTTTATTTTTTACTTTATTTTTGGTGAACAGGACATAGCTTAGCTTAGCCTGACATGCTCAAGGACAGTAATTCCAAAAAAATGCCAAAAATCGTGTCACAAGTTCCCTGGAGTAGATGGGAAAAGTCTGCCTTTGGCTTGCTGGTTGGTTGTTTCTTTGTTGAAACTAGACACAGTTGAGACTGACATCAGAGCCCTTTCTGATAAAACTGGTTGCAGTCTGAGGTCACGTGGTGCGAATCAGGTTGTGAAACACAGAAGCAGCGCAGTGAGGGCCTTTGTTGACTGAATCCTGATTCTGAGGGCAGAGGCAGGCATGTGAAGCTTTCTAGCACCTCTCTTAAGAGAGAGCTGATAGTTATTTCTTGTTGTAGCTCCTGAAAAGCTGGGGATAAATACGTCATTTAGATTTAAATGTAGTAAAGAGGGTCAAATGTGGAGAGTCTTACCAGAAGGGCTACCCTGGTAAGGAGGCTCTGCTTGCCCTTTAAAAATACAAATAAGCATCCTTTCTAAAGCCTCTTAGATTAATATATGCATGGATACAGCTATGAGCATAATAGCATTTACTGTGTTTCATAAACGAACCCTGTATCACACTTGCCAGAACTGACTCAATGACAACCGGGTAAGGGACAGAGTCCAGACAAAGGCTGCAATAAGCCAACTAGAACCACATCAACTATTCTCTAGCGGTCAAAATTCAGATTTGGTTTTCAGTGAACAATCTGCCATGTACCCCATTGTAAACAGGCATGGATACAATGCCAACTCCTAATTTTCAGGATTTATTTTATATCAGTTACCTGAGTCATACTTCGCAACAATGGTCCTAAGCAAACAACATGGATGTGAATGGCTCCACCTTCCCTAATGATATGGCAATGTGGCCGAGATCAGAGTCAGTATTGGGAAGATATATAAGGGATGTGACCAGATACGACACCTGGTGACCATTTCAACAAAACTGTCTGGACTGATTTTTTTTCACCAGGACACTAAAGGTGTGAAGTTCACCAGGTGGACATGTGTGGATTTACAAAAATTGACAGTCATTTCCAAAGACAAAGAAAATGCTTGATTGCAAAATTTATCTTAGTTTTTCACTTTTTAAAATGTGTATACTTAATTCAACATAAATATATAATAATCAACTTTGGGGTCCTCCCCAATTCTTCCCCCTTTTGGAAATGAGAGCATTGCCATGATTTATTTCATTGCTGTATGTCACTTTCTTGGCATCCACAATGTTGCTGAGATATACCCCTGGCACACCAACCCATCAATATGTGTGAACAGAACATTTCAATGGTGATATATACCATGAAATTTACCTGTCTAACCTATGCAAGTCAGCGTATTTTAATATATCCATGGTATTTACAACGGTTGCCATAATGATTTTCTGAACATATTCACTATCAAATAAAAAAGGGAGGGAGAAGCAACTGAGCCTTAGAGAGTCTCCCCTTCCTCTCGAGACTTCTTCACTCTATTCTCTGCCAATCAGGAATCTCCTTCCTAGGTCATGGGTCACCTGTTGTGGATGTTTCACAGAAATGACTTTTTCCTCCACTGCTTTTCAGACTTTTTTGTTCTTATCCAAATATCTCAAGGAAGGGTCATCATGTCATACAACATATCAGCTCTTCATCCGTCTGCTCTCTTGAACAATATTCCATTTTATGGACATATAATATTTTGTTGATCCATGTTTTCAGGTGGTAGGCATTTTTCGCACCTGAGTGAGGGTGTGTGTATAAGCAGGTAACATGTAGTGCTTGCTCATGTGGAAGCCACGTGAAGATGCCTGGTATCTTGTGCTGTCATTCTCCATCATTATTATGTGTGTGTGTGTGTGTGTGTGTGTGTGTGTGTGTGTGTGTGTGTGTGTGTGAGAGAGAGAGAGAGAGAGAGAGAGAGAGAGAGAGAGAGAGAGAAAGAGAGATTGAGTTTCTTACTGAACATACAGCTTGTAGTTTTCACTAGACTAACTGGCCAGCAAACACCAGTTTCCAATTGCTTTCTTCCCTCAACACTGAGGTTGCAGGCCTTCACTTCCCTACTCAGCATATCTGAGTTCTAGGCATCAAAACTCAGATCCTTGGGTCCTCATGCTTACAAGAAAGGCTTTCTGCCTATTAGCTGTCTCACTGGCTCAGTTTTTATCTTTTGACTCTTGTAAGGTCAGAACAAGTCTAACTGTGGATGTCAGTAATCAGTTCTCCTCAGTGGATAGAAATTATGAGATTATATGGTAGCTGCATCAAACACTTCAAGGAGGTTCACAGCTGTATCCCCCAAGTGGCTACACAATTTTACAGTCTCACTGGTCACATATGAGGATACAATTTCTCCAGATTATTGCCAATACTTACTATTTTGTCATTTTTGATTATAGTCATTCTAGTCTATGTACAAAGCAGTATCTCATTGTGATCTATCTTTTTTTTTGAAATTTACTGAAAATATGACCACCACAAGATACTAACAACAGTCATTATTGCACATGTTTACAGGCTTGGTGATATTGTTAAGAACTGTCCTCAACATAAGTGGGACAGTGGAGGAGCCCAAAAAGAGAAAGAGAGTTGAGAAATGAGCTGATAATCACTGAAGTTGGATACAAGCTCTTGGGCACTCACTGTATTGCTATCTGGTTTTCAGTGCTTAACATTTTGCTACTTAACAAAGTCTACTTTTAAATTTACTGCAGCCTTTTATGAAAAGTCTTTAATATCCTCGTGTGACATTTCCATGGATATGTGGGCTTACTTAGAATGATTGTGATTTAATGTTCCTCTGTAAAGCCCTTTTTTTAAAATATTTCCAGTGATTTTATCATTTTTTAAAGAAAAAAATAAAACAGATGAAAAAGATGCACAGTTTATCTTTCTATTTCTTTTTTTCTAAGGTTGTTTAGCCAACTGCTGGTTTCAGACCCTAGAAAAGATGAGCCTTCCCTGGTGTTCCCAGATGGTCACAGGTTTTGAAGTTTCTGGTTGAGACCTTGGTTAGAAATGTGCTGTGTGTTGCAGCCAGTGGTGGTGTGCAAACACTCCTCTTCATACCGCTTCTCTGGGCTTTCTGCTCTCCTGTGACCTACCCTCTTAGTTCCTTAATTCTGATCACAACACACTTAGTTGATTTAATGAAGAGGGATTTATGGTTCAAACAGCAATGCTGAAGGCATTATCTCAGACACAGAAGTTAAGAACTTCTGCTCTTTTGAAATCTGATAGAGGTTTCTTGAAATTGTACAAAATAATTACTTTCAATAACCATGATACTAAAACAATCCTTATAAATCAAACCAATTTCTTTGTTCTTTATTTCAGTCACCTTTTTCCATTAACTTTGATGTCTACTTTCATCCAGAAGGGTTTTTGTTTCATTGGGGTTTTGGTTTAATTTGTTTTTATTAATGTTATCTGTAGTCATACAAAGAATACATGTATGTATAAATGTGAACATTGTAAAGTTTAATGCAACAATACTTGGTCTCAGAGACACACTGTGGTCTAGAGTTATCAACTGATTTGCTTAATAGACACAGTTCATTCCATATACAATATTATAATGCAAGACTCTGGCAATGATGGTTTTCATGATGTGGTTTACTACATTAAGTGTGATGAATAAGCTTCAGATAGGAAGAACAAATATCAGGCAAAATCCATTTTTGCAGGAAGTGGCTCTTATTGGTATTGGTTTTACAATCACTATTTCCCTTCCAAAGGCTGTTTATGACACTAGCTGAATTGACAACAACTAGGTGCATTTATATGAAAATGCCCCTCAACAAGTTTCATTTATGAGCAAATGGTGAAGGGACAGGAAACAGTCTCTGTGTGAGGTCAGAAAGTTACATTCACAATACTCCACCACTTCCTTCCTTTTCTTCGAGTGTTAAATGAACCAGTTTCAAACTTACTTTTGCCATGATGATGGTTAATCTTGTCAACTTGAAAGGCTCTAGAATCACCTAGAAGACAGGACTCTGGACTAACTGTGAGTGATTAGCTTCAGGATATGACTGTGAGGGATTTGACTAGCTTGGGTTAATGAGAGGATGAACCTTAACTATGATCAATACCATACCATATGGAGTCCCAAACTGAATAAAAAGGAGAAAATGAACTGTGTCCAGCATTTATGTCTCTCTCTGCTTCGTGAATGTGCATTCGTCAGATCATCTGCCTTATATTGGCATGACTTCTCTGCCTTGAAAGATATTTAAGCTATCATCCAACATTAATATTTCCTACCTTAGGTTGCTTCTTGTTAGGTATCTTGTCCTAACAGTGAGAAGAGTAACTAATACCAACACCATTAACAAAAATCTTAGACAAAGTCTGATTGAATTATAGGATCGCTTGAATAGTTGTAAGTACTGTACATAGGTTCAATGATTTCCCTGCAGACAAAGACCTTGAAGCTCTAACTGTCAGTACCATAGAGTGTGATATTAGAAAGATGTGTGATATAAACTTAGTTAAAACTAAGATGTTTGATTGGCCCCTGATCTGGTATGACTCAATTTTGAAACTCAGATGTGTATATAGCAAGAGCAATGGGTGAAAGCATGATCAGGGTGATGTTTGTACATGCCACAAATCTTTCCATCACCTCCAAAAGCAGTCAGTTCTGACCAAGTTGTGATCTCAGCAAAACTGTTCTCAAAGTCTGAGCATCCACCTCCATAGACAATAGATTTCTCTGGTTTATAATCCATAGTATGTTGTACGTTGTTATGGAAGGCCTTGAAAACGAATATGGTACCCAAATTAAAAAGGTTAGGTTACGATATTACCCACAATTCCCTTTTCTTTCTCTCTCCTCCAGCCGAGCAAGATGCCCAAGGGAAAGAAGGCCAAGGGGAAGAAGGTGGCCCCGGCCCCCGCCGTCGTGAAGAAACAGGAGGCCAAAAAGGTGGTGAATCCTTTGTTTGAGAAAAGGCCTAAGAACTTCGGCATTGGGCAGGACATCCAGCCCAAAAGAGACCTCACACGCTTCGTCAAATGGCCCCGCTACATTCGGCTGCAGCGGCAAAGAGCCATCCTCTACAAGCGGCTCAAAGTCCCTCCTGCCATTAACCAGTTCACACAGGCCCTGGACCGGCAAACAGCTACCCAGCTGCTTAAGCTTGCTCACAAGTACAGGCCAGAGACAAAGCAGGAGAAGAAGCAAAGGCTGCTGGCCCGTGCTGAGAAGAAAGCCGCTGGCAAAGGGGACGTCCCAACTAAGAGACCACCTGTCCTCCGAGCGGGGGTCAATACAGTCACCACCTTGGTGGAGAACAAGAAGGCTCAGCTGGTGGTGATTGCCCACGATGTAGACCCCATTGAGCTGGTGGTCTTCCTGCCTGCCCTGTGTCGAAAGATGGGGGTCCCCTACTGCATCATCAAGGGAAAGGCCAGACTGGGGCAGCTGGTCCACAGGAAGACATGCACCACTGTTGCCTTCACACAGGTTAACTCGGAAGACAAGGGTGCTCTGGCTAAGCTGGTGGAAGCTATTAGGACCAATTACAACGACAGATATGATGAGATCCGCCGCCACTGGGGAGGCAACGTACTGGGTCCTAAATCTGTGGCTCGGATTGCCAAGCTGGAAAAGGCAAAGGCCAAAGAACTCGCCACTAAATTGGGTTAAATGTACACTGCTAAGTTTTCTGTACATAAATATAATTACAAACTTATCTTCCAAAAAAAAAAAAAAAAAGGTTAGGTTACCATTCTGATATATTTGTCTTTCAATGAGCATTGCACTGTTTACAAATTAACTGAAAATTAGTATCTAATACTGATTTTGTTTTTTTCTCTGAAGCATGTATATGAAATTCAACTTATTTTCAACATGTGTATTTTCATATTTAGAGAGATAGCTTAAGGTTTATCAATTATCCCAACAATTCAAAAGCTTTTATGGAAAACTCCTTATATACTGACATTCAAACTTTACATCTCCATTTTGATTTTTTGCCCATGGGACTGAAAACACTCTTCCTTTCATTTCACTGAGATCATCTAGTCATATAATTTCCATGTTTCATTCTATAAAATGAATCATATAGATCTTAACTTATTTTCTCAATGTAAACATTGACTTGTAGAATTTCACTAAAAACATTTTCCGTAAGAATGCAGTTGCATATATTTGCTTTCACTAAATAAATGAACCTATCTGTTTCTTGTTCCTAGAAGCAACCTGAGAAATGTAAAATTCCTTTTCTCTGTTGGTGATAAGAATTGCCATATTTATGGATATGGGGAGAGAGGGGACGGCAAGATCCTTAGTTTTTAATCCTTCTTTTGGAAAAGTACTCCTCACTGTTCAAACATTTGTTCCCTTGTGCTGAGATGAGTTCTTTCATTATGCCTACCTACAAGTCTCTCAAAAGCTACGTTATGATATCTGTCAAAGTGAAAGAACATTGATCACAGGAACACCCCAAGGACGTTCCCAGAACTCTGCCTTGTCCTGAAGTCATTGAGGTTAGAAGTTTAATCTATACCAAAGATGTTAGTAATTCACATGCACTTAAAACTCTTAATGTTAGAAAATCTGCCTTTCCTTCCCTTCCCTTTGAAGGAACTGATTATATCTGCCTGTCACATGAAGAAGAGACACGTGAAATGACCTAAATGGATAAATCTCTTCATCAGAATGTGCTACTTGTCATATCACTGAGGTATATAAATCACTTTTAGAGCTAAGAATGAACATGGAATGTCAAAATTGAAAGATTTTATAAACTTGTGAGCTGCTCTAGTTGACTTCCACAGTGGAGATGTGTTATAGGAGCAGTAAGATTTATCAAAGACCATTGAACCTAATGTATCCACTCATTCGTTCTAGGGATTAAAAAATCTTACTAGAACTATATCCTGTGCTATAGGAGACACAAGGTTTTCCAGATATAAAAGAAGCCACAGTCAATCACAGGAGATGAGAACCTTTGCATTTAAATAAGATGACTCAAGGAAGCCCTTACATATGTTTAAAGGTATTATGTCTTGCAAGGGATGACCCTACCTCAGAATGGAAGTTGAAATGAAGGATTAAAGTGCCCTGGTCAAGAACTCTGGTAAATATCTATAAGATTATGTAAGTACGAAGTTCAATTACTCTAAGAACAGTATGGTATTGAGTAGTTGAGACACAATATTTCCATAAGTCATATCACACACATATGCAGGTCAACATGAATAAAAAGAACTTCTTTGAGCAGGATATAGTGCTGCAATGAGTTTATTGGAGCAGTTAAAATAAATCTTGAAAAATTTGCAAGTGTTTAAAAGACTATCAGCTGAAAGAAAATTGACTAGAATTTTGGGGGGTACCCAAGCAATGTCAATAATGGCATCAAACACTTTTGTAAAACATGATACCTTCAAAGAATTAAAATCCTTGCTGAGAAAATGCTGAATTTGGGCATTTGTGAGATTGAGTTCTCAACTACGAGGGATTGTTTATGAGCTGTGGAGACTCTGTCAAGTTAGTTGCTTTTATCTGCACGACAGAGAATTATCTATCACTTTACGTTGTCCTGATATATTTCATGTTGATGTTTTAGATAGCATAATATCCCACAGCTTCGAAGAATACATACGGTATCAGAAATTTAAAGCAGATCATCTGGTATAAAGTCCAAGAGATACAGAAAATCTTAGATGTAAGTAATAGTTACATATATTTTCTTCCTAGTGAAACGTAGATGAAGAGCAGAACCAAGTGTGCAATGAATTATTACAGATCCTGTATGGGAGAATAGGTATGGAATGGTTGATTTCAAATGGTGTTTTCCTTCATGGAACAAATAGCTGAAACATTAATGGCATCAATTTAAGCATAGAATTCCTGGTGAACCTAAATTGTAAAGTCCAACACATCTGGCTTTCTACAATCGTGACTCAGTGGTCCCTTTCACGAGTAGTAGGTACCATTTACAGGATCATTGGATTAATAGAAAAATAATGTCATTCTCACATGAAGTATGAGGAAATACATTTTCAGAAGCAGTTGGAAGTCATCTTTCTGCAAACCAGTTTAACCCTAGCAAGTGGAGTTTCTATTTGTTTTCTGTGTCTTTAAGAACAAAACCAGGTCTGCCTTTGGCCTCCCAATTCCCTGGAGACTGAGGGTACTTTGTTTCAGTTGGTCTCTTTTCCATGAGGCAAATTAGAGCATTTGAAAATTTGAAAACTGATGCACTTTTAAGAGCCCGTCTTTCATTGGCATGTTCTTATTTTAACATTAGTACAAAATAAAAATATAAAATACTCTTTAATTCTGAATATCCAAAGTTGCCCAAGCTTTAAACCTTTAGATGTTGCCTGAACACACTACATTAGATTTCCCAAGTAAATGTCCTCTTTCATATCCTTCCTAGGCTCCCTGTTCCCACCATATAAAATACTAATGACTTTCCCTAACTTTCTCCACAAGGCATGTGCAGCACTTACTCCAGGCCACCATCACCCTGTATCATTACTTGACTAATTTATTTCACTTCATGAGACCATCACACATTTTTTCCCTCTACCTGGAGCTATTTTCTCCAAGGCAATCCAGAAAAGCATTACTCATTGCTGTGGATATCGCTCTGTATAAATAAAATTCTGATTGACCAGTAGCCAGGCAAGAAGTATAGGCGGGACAAGCAGAGAAGAAAATTCTGGGAACAGGAAGGCTGAGTCAGGAGATGCTGCCAACCGCCGCCATGACAAGCAACATATAAAGATATTGGTAAGCCACAAGCCACGTGGCAACTTACAGATTAAAAGAAATGGATTATTTTAAGATAGAAGAACTAGATAGCAAGAAGTCTGCCACGGCCATACAATTTATAAGTAATATAAGCGTCTGAGTGATTATTTTATAAGCGGGCTGTGGGACCGCGTGGAGGGGGGGGGGGGGCTTGGCAGGACCCAGAGAGAAACTCTCCAGCTACAACTCACCCTATCCCATCTCAGTCAAATGTCACTTCTGCAAAGCCCTCTCAGGGCCCCTATGGAGTCTTTAATACCTGATTTACACTTTATTCTAAAACTCAGAGTGTTGTGTTTGTTCCCAAATCTCTCAAACTTCAGATGGCCTCATAATTATCCATTGTGTGCCTCAACTCCCCTCCCATACACACACTCCAGGAACAAGATGCACATCTTGATTGGTTCTTTATTCTTAAAGGTTCTTTATTCTTGCAGTGCCTTACAAAGCTTGGTATTCAATAAGTAGCTGCTTCAAGTCTAATAGCAGAACCCCCTAAGGACTTTCACAGAGTCCTACCCTGTTCTAAAGTCACTGAGATCAAAGGCAGTAACAAAAATTGTTCCCTGTTCTTAGCTCTACTCACAGCCAAATTCTCATTTTCCTCTAAGGAATCAACATTATCAACCTCCTCGCTTATCTCCTCTATCTCCTGCAGTTGCAAAAAACAATTTCATAATAATTTGCAACATCATCTTGGTAGATTCAAATTTGACTTTTTAAAATGTCAGTGCTTTGAGTGGCAGTGTATTTCTAGCATAAAGTCCAGTTGACTTTACTTTGGGTTATAGGTGAGCTGAGAGAATCTCAGCAGCTCCCCTGGCCTGTTGGGGATCACCTTCTGTGCGAGGTACTCATTATCCTACAAGGAGATGTGAAAAAACTCTCCTAAGGCAACTGGAGCAGGAAAGAAGGGACAGGTGATGATGACCTCAGTTTTCCTGACTGGTTGATTCATCTATGTGTTTAGCAAACATCTGCCAAACTGAATATCAAGGGCCATGCATTGTTCTAGAAGTGGAAGAGGTGGCAATTAATTAGACACAGACCTTGACTGCTTCAAGAACCTCAAGTTGAGAGAATCATTTGCATAGAAACAGTTATAAAACCACTTAATAAATAATATATAAGTATAAGTACTCAGAGGGGATGGAGTGGATTGCCAATAGCTTGAACTAAAGGAATATCCCCATCCCTGTTGGATTTTGGAAAAGGAGTAAAATGTAGGATATAAAAAAGATATTATAAGGGGTTTTGAATTCTTCCTGAAAGTTCAGTTAAGCAGTGAAGGATTTCAAAACAGAGGGCTATTGTCTTTTGGACAAAATCACATTATGGAGGCAAAAGTGGTGCCTAGGTGATTAAGAGCACTTGCTGCTCTTGCAGAGGATCCAGATTTGCTCCCCAGCATCCATATCAGGTGGCTTACAGAGACTGTAGCTCCAGCTCCCTCTTCCCAACATTGTTTACTGATTTTGTAATCTCAGGAAAAACCTTTATAAATACTGCACATTTCAGGAGTTTTCTAAATTTTGCTTATGTCCTGAGTTTTGTAAGTTCTACCTACTTCCTGTGTCTTAAGAGCCTCCTTCCTCCCCCCAGGAGGGAATGTTTTAATTCAGAGAAAAACTTCCTATAACACCCTTCCTCTCAAGAAAACAAGGAAGCAGAAGTGATACATATAACTATGTTGCTCATTGATTTGATCTGAGGATCAAGATCCCATGTGTGAAATGCTAACAGTTGTTGAAGATCAGGTCGATGTATGGGATGTTAAAAGAAATAGCTATGGAATCAGACTAATAAAGAAAATACCACTTCATGACTTAGTTTTGATATCAAGAGTGCCCCTTATTTCCACTGACTTGAGTTCCTCACCTGTAAATTGTGGGACCACCATAGCACTTGCTATGAACAACAAACAGGACTAACAGATTCCATAGGCCTGTGTGATGCCCTATGCAGAAGAAATATTTAGGGGATATAGATCACCACTCTTTTCCTCAATCATTTTCATTTTGTTTTACTATGTACGATTTGAATATGAATTATTCTAGGCTAGGGTGTTGGAACTATGTACAATCTATTTGTGGGGAAACTTGGGATGTGGGAGTCAATACACGGAGGAGCTTAGTCATTGTGTGGACAGAATAGAAACATCCACATACTGATGTTGTCTTTAACTAAACACCAAAAAGGCCAATGACATGACATGACTAGAAAGCCGACTGCCTTTGTTGTCAAGGATCCTGATAACATACATCTCCAAAGCCTGGGACTATGCCAACAAGAGGCCACGCAAATTATCCAAGGATGGCCCTTGGTTGTGACCACCACACTAAGCATCCTGAGAGAAGGCGATTATTCACATTTTTATGGACAGTTAATTGCCAAAGCAGCAGCCCCCTTGAAAAGCAGAGACATCATTTTGGAACTAAGCTATGTGATGAGGGAACTGCTTGACTAAGTAGAATTTGGGTTAATGAAAATCAGACCCTTCTGCCATCCTGATCATCATCTGCCTGCATGAAGATTAAATTGTGTATATTGCTGACTGTCCTACATTTTCACATCAAAAAGGGAGCACAGAGATGACATTTGCGGTAATTTGGCTACAGGCTATAGCAGCCTAATTAGAAATGTTCAGTTCTCCAAGTTCACAAAATTATATTGTAGAAATTGCTCTTAAAAATTCATCCCCAAAATGCATTGAGCATACCCAAAAACTGGCAGGTAACACATGCCCTGAGAATAAGTTCTGTATCAAAGCTAGAATAATGAAAGATTTAAGTCCCAAAGGCATAGAGGATGTTCTCAGCCACACTGTCCTGTCAAGATCTACATGGTTTTTGGTCAAATGGGCTCCTGTGTCCTCAGCTGGAGCCCAGTCTATATTCAAGATTCTTTCTTTTTTTTTTTTTCTTTTCTACCCAATTCCCCTCTGATTCCCTCTATGTTCCTTTTTTTTTCTTTTCTACCCAATTCCCCTCTGATTCCCTCTATGTTCTTTTTTTTTTTTTCTTAGTTTTTCAAGACAGGGTTTCTCTGTGTAGTTTTGGTGCCTATCCTGGATCTCGCTCTATAGACCAAGCTGGCCTCAAACTCACAGAGATCCACCCGGCTCTGCCTCCCAAGTGCTGGGATTAAAGGCATGTGCCACCACCGCCCAGCCCCATCTATGTTCTTAAGGAGCTTAGTATACTGGACAATAAGCCAGAATGCTTAATTAAGTAGCTAAGCATCTTTGGATAAATCTCATTCAATCCTTCCACATGTAGCTCTGAAAGGATACATCACTTCAAGTTTAATCTTCCCACTACCATTTATTATGGTAAGTTTCTTTCAAGAAAGAATACTATAAATTTTATTGTCATAGCTCCTACAGTGTCCTGGATGGTATCTTTCATGGGATACATCCACAGTCGTGATGAATTGATTTCACTTTTATTTTAATGATTCTTTGATGATGCACCAAAAATAAATGTATCAAATTTCTAAAACACACTAGTATCTAAGCCCCACATCAGACAAATTGAATTAATATTTTTATGTGGAGTATAGACATCTGTATGTTTTAAAACATCCCAAATGATAAAATACCATCAGTTTTGAGGTCCACAAAACTGAGTCTCTGGGCTGTCTGGCTTCAGTATGCAACAAGAAATCTGGAGGATTGGTATACTGGTACCCGTGTGCACTGGGACAGCATACTCAGAAATTTCTGATGTAAAAATTCTGATTTGGGATGTTGGGGACACAGAATCTACTGTGCTGTGAAATTGCTTCTGATGTAGGTAGCCCAGGAGCCACATTTGAAGAACTTCTTGCACTAATTATAACTAGGCAAGAGGGATTTAAGGAGCTTAGAAATCATTAAGGCTCCACACTGTTGTACATCCTAGTCGCTCAATCCAGACACAGCAACTGCACCTTCATATATAGAAATTTCATGATGTCTCCTCACCATGAGTAACAGATTCTTACCCTCATGTCCTTACCGTGCTTAGTGATGCAGTATTTAATAGACTCTGTGGGGAAGTTATATATCACCTATCTGTCTATCTATCTATCTATCTATCTATCTATCTATCTATCTATCTATCTATCTATATCTACACACACGTACAATTTCAAAGCCCTCAAAGATCAATCTATCTCTGAATCCTGGCTATAGATCAGGTGAATCTCAATGCATAGACAGATGATCAAATGAGTTAACTTTGGGTCAAGATTAACATGGTCCTGATCTTGTGGTTCAGCTAAAATATCTTCTTGAAATGTGAATCTTTACCTGGACATTATACCACATGTGTAGGGAATAACCTTCAGTGCACCTCATCATTGAACAGAAGCCCTGTGTCCAAGTTTCAGCCTGGGATCCGAGAACTGATGAAGCAGCAATGGATGTCACTAACACAACCTTTCCTATATTATGAATTGTTCCAGTGAGGTTGGGCATAGAGATCAGCAGTACTGTAATCCCAGTACTTCAGAGGGAGAGGTAGAAGGATTGAAAATTAAGGACATCCTGGGTTACACAAAGAGCCCAAGGCTAGTCTTGGCACTGATGGACCCATATCAATGTACATATGGGCAGCACCAATTGGACTCACTGGTAATAAAAATATGATGAAGAAAAGACAAAAATGACATGAAATTTGGAGGGGGAAGTGCTCAGGGCTTTAGGTAGGAGAAAGCAGAGTCGATATGATCTAGGTCCATTGTATGTATGCATGCATGAAATTACCAAAATAAAAAATTTAAAACAATAAAAATGAATTCATTAATAAATGTACTTGTGAACTAGTGTTGCTGCAATAGTAAGTCACATGAAACTCTCAGCAGCTTAAAAAAACATGCAAAAAAAAAAAAAAAAGATTTGCCTTTCAGTTCAAATCCACAGGCTAAGTGACAGTATGCTTCAGCAGCACCTCTAATTCCAAGAGGAACAAAAATAATTACCGACAGAGAAGACAATAGATTCAGAGGAATTTTGCTCCAACCTAGCATTACATCATCTGTGCTTAGCCTTCATTAGTCAAAGAGAGTCGTACGTCCAAAGCCGATAATGAGGCAATGAGTCTCCTCTCACAGAGAACTCCCCACAATTCACGCAGCACTAGACAGGAATGGATAATCACTCCACAGGTAAATGGAGAGCAACATTCCGGCTTATACTCTGCAACAGGCCTTCTTCTAAGCTCTCGCCACTGTGAAGTCCCTGCTTAGGAAATTACCCTCATTCTTCATGTCTGCGCCTGTGGTGCTGATCACGTCCCATGTCTAAACCTTTTAAAGTCTGCCTTTTGTTCTGTGCACAGCCACCTGCAGCTGGATCTGTCTCCAAAGGGGTACCACTTTCTGATTTCTATGTCCTTTCAGTGTCTCCTTAGCGTAATGCTGTCCATCACCGGCCATACTCTAATCCAGAAGTAACTGCCGTTAAGCAAACTCCATCCTACATTTTGTTGTTGTACAGTCTACCAGAGCTGTCCCCAGTAGACTAGCAACTTGAACTGCCAAACCTAGCTGAGGTTTCCTTCCATTTTGTTCTCCATTCCACCTTATGTCTTGCTGGCCAGGATGCAACTAAGCTTTGCTACAGAGATACTCTTGTCTTCCCTGCCCTAAATACATGGAGGCCCCCTCTGCTTGGCAACTGCTAAAGATGGGTGGTGGAACTTCAGTCTACAACCAATGATTTAGTGAGTCATCCCAGCCTAGCCAGATGGCCTAGGTGAGAAGGATGTGCATTATAAGAAGAGGAAGGGGTATGACTGGATCTTGAAGTTACTGAGACTGAGGCAAGCACCTCCTTCAGTCTGAACTTCTGACTAGATGTGTCCCTATTCTGAAGAATCCTTGACTGCAGCTAGACCCTGATGGCCCTCAAGCACCTTGGTCAAACAACCCTAGCTGTGGATGTGGATCTCTTGTCTCTGTTCGTGTAGATAATGTATTTCCTCTGCCCTTTTGGACCAAAAAACAAACAAACAAACAAAAAACCCTAACTAATTATTCACTTCCTGCAGAGAAAAAGTATACCAATCATTGTCCCCAAATACAGCACCCCCTTTAAAAAGTGAACTTTCAAATTGCTTCCGAACATGGTCCCCAAGTCTCCCTGTGTTTCAACACTCCACCTGGTGCAATCGTTATGAAACAAATATGGAACAGATTCGATCCAGGGCTGCTGCTTTCTTTTTCATTTTCTGCATGTCCCAGGAGAATAGCTCCAGGCCTGTAGAATCTGATTCTTTGTTTCTCTAAGCACTGATTGAGACACAGACTTAGAAAATGAAGTGGTGAGAAATGCAGAGGCTTTATTTGTAGTTATTAGCATTTGCCAAAAGCACTTTTCTCTGGATTTGTTTAAAACCAACAGCGGAACGACCCAGAAAAGTGAATCATCACAATTACCTGTCCCAAGATGCCCCTGCCTTCTACCTTTCGCTGGCTTCTTGTTTATCAGAGGCACAATGTTACCGTGTGTGCTGATTCTTCTTTATTCCTTCTATTTCTGAGAAAGCGTATGGTTTGAAGGAAACTTGATTTAGATGAACTCCTACACTTCATAACTGGAGTATTTGTATGTAGGGACATGTAGCAGCATGGTAAAAAGACTAGATTCATTGTTGTTTCAATATTTCATGTTGACTCACTTACTTAACTGCCTACCTTTCTCATCTTATTCAGTATAAAAGTCTCTACCTTATAGACCTCTAAGAGTATGAGATTCATCTAGTCTTACCATGTTCAGGTTAAAACTTCTCAGATGAGTAAAGTGAGCTCAAAGGTCAGCAGGCTAGAAAAGATGTTTACAAAAATAACAGAGATACAAGAAGATTAGGTACAAATAATGTGCCATAACCACTCAGAGCTAAATGTATTTTTGCCTGTGCTAGGTCCCAAAGAACACACCACCTAGACTGGAATTGAGGAAGCAGAATTGATAGAGTGAATTTAATTTCATGGTAAAGGTCATGGGGTATGAAAGGTAGGATCCAAAGTTCACCCCCCTTGTATAAATGAAAAGCAGAGACATGAAAACAGAAAGGCGAAATCAAGGCCCATGGCATGGCTCAGTGGGTAAGATGCCCGATGATACTGACAATGCGATCCTCAATCCTGAGGAGTCATGAGACTGAAGGAGAGAACTACCCTTTGGCAAGTTATCCCTCACCTCCACAAAGGTATACTGTGGCAAGAGTGCATACATGCATGTAGACAATGAATGAGTGAATGATAGACACTGAATGAATGAATGAAAAAAGAAAGGCTATCATATGTTGCTGTCTAATAGGTAGAAATGAAGGCCACTGATTAGTTTTGCATACTGTTAAGTATCTTCAATACATGACCTGCTTATGAGGAATGCATGTTTTCATACACATCAATATTTGCAAATAAAAAGACAGGGTATCACCAACACAAAGTCACATTAGTGACATCTAGAAGAAAATCTCAACCTGTGTTTTGCCTCAGGTCTTTTTACCTTTCTTTCATTGCATATGTCCTACTTTCACTACTTGCTGTCCCTGTCTGTCTGGCAGCTAGATGGGTAGCCCCAGGCACCTCTCCTCCTCTTCCTCCCTCATTCTCTGCTCACTTCTCTCTTCTCCTCCCATTTCTTCTCTCTGTCCACCAGCCCCGCTTATGCCTCCACCACTTACTATTGGCCAGATTTTTATTAGACCAATCAGGTGCCTTAGGCAGGAAAGGTGAATCAGTAACACATCTTTACATAATTAAACAAATGCAGCATAAACAAACATTAACACACTTTTACATAAAGTAATATTCCACAGCAAGTCATCAATTTGAAATTTTCAGTATTTGATGGCGAGCACACGGATGTTCAGATCACAGCATGTTCCAACAGGATATTAAGTGAATAAATAAATAAACCTGCTGACTCCGGGATGTTTCTTCATTCTTAGCTAAGCAAGTGTTACATTCCTTGTGATTTGCTTGTATAATGCCATGCAGTCCTTCTCTATTTATGGACAAGTTATCCATACACCCAAAGCTTCATAGATCAAACAATGCATTCACCAATGAAGTTTGCTATTTCTGAGTACATGCCAAAGTTGAGTGATATTAGTGAACTTGAGTCGGTATAAGACCTATAATAGGTATTATGAGACAAGACAGAGGGAGAAAGATGAGCCCACGTCAGATTCAGGATCTAGTCAAACTCTGACACAAAAATCTCCATCTCCCTTCAGAAGAGAATTGACCACCTACTTCCTGGGATTCCTGAGACTGAGTAGAGTACTAAAGGCAGCAGAGGTTTAATAGACCATTGTCTTCCATCTACCCCAGAGACAAGTGAACCTCAGAGTCTACCCTGAACACCCAGATAATACCACTGCCTTAATCGACAGACACAGTAAGCTATGAATTGTCATACTAAAGTGAGAGAAGAGGAGAACCCATGAGCCTACAAATACTTTAGTATTTATGTTTTAGTATTGTTTGTTAAACAAACCTCAAGAGGGACTTAATTATTATGGGGCTGGAGAAATGGCTCAACAGCTAAGGGGACCCCATGTAAGCTCCCAGCATCCATGGATGGCTCACAACTAACCGTTACTCCAGGTCTGATATTCTCTTCTGGCCTACAAAGGGAGGCTCGCGCACGCGCACACACACACACACACACACACACACACACACACACGGCACATGTACTCACATGCACACATACACATGCATGTGCACACACATACACACACATGAAGTCTTTTCCAAATGAACATCTACTTTTTCTTAGCAACAGTTTTGGAGTGTGGTTTGATTTACATTTTCCATGTGTTCATGGTGTTTCTGTGTTTCCAGCTTTGTGCATGAAAGACACCCCACTGCCTGAGCTCAAAGAGAAAATTCAACTCAATAAATATTCCTAAGCATCTGTTGCAGACTTTGAATCTGTTATGTCTTAGACTTTCAAAGTTAAAGAGCCAAATGTCTTACTTTCAAGTTAAAACATTTTTCAATGGAGAGCGTGCATGGCTTAAGAATCAGAAGACTTACCATGCAAAGTATTCTACTGAGTGGCTCTGCCACAGGCTGACTTTATTATATAAGGTGCCTTTCCTCTCTGAGCTCCAATTTGAAGAAATGTAGATAATGATATATCTTTAAATGCTCTTTGGTGTAAGGATAACATTCATGTGTATGTGTATGTGTGTGTGTATAATGACAATATATATTTAAATTATATGCCAATTTGACAGGTCTCCTATTATATAAACAAGATAAAAATTAACTATTATTTTCCATATCACTATTTATAATATTATGATGACAACAGGTATAATTTTTGTTTTACATTATTACTCAGAATGATGATAATTCAAAAAAAAGATACAAATAAATTATGCATTTTTTACTTCTCATAAAGAGAGTTATTTTAAGATTAACCAAAAAAATGTTGCACACCATCTTCCAGTAGGTTTAACGCAATTAACTCGTACGGGGTGAAACAGCTTACAATTTCCAACAGCTTTCACACCTGTCTTCACAATGGCAAACAGGACAGCTCAAATCATTTTTCTGGGGACACAGGGAGAAAAGGACACACATTGGAAAGGCGAAAATCCAAATGTATCTATTATAACTCATGAATTCTATGTGCTAACTGCTTTTTACTTGGAACCCAAAGAATTAGGGTTCTGGGATGACAGTGAGTGGGGATGGAGTAGCCCACAAGCCAGAGGGCTTTTCCGGAGTTCGGCGTCTGTCTCTAGCTCTTCCCAAAGGGTAAACCATTTCTTTCTGGAACCATATTTTAGATTTCTTTCTTACCGACATTCCATCTCCCAAATACACATGCCTAAGAAAAGGACTGTTTTCTTTGTTAGACAGAGTGTCTGTCATGATCTACTAATTTTCCTACCAAAGAGGGAAGATAGTGATCTTAAACATTACCATTTGTCTATTTGTTAAAGACTCAAAACCATGCTTCTTTCCAGTAAGTCTTTTCCTACTCTTTTGAGTCTTCCTGAACTAAAGGGTCACCAGTTCATGCTTCCACTATCCTAAGTGCTGACAAATCCAAAGACTGACCCCAAGCCTTTCAAGGGCTATGGCATATGAGAGGCCTTATTGGAATTGATGCAGGAAACCCAACTGAGCAGTGCTGAGAGCTCAGTGTGGCACCCAAAACTTAGTATTATTAATCTTTTTTTTCTAAGTCACTTTAATGGGAAGAAAATATGAATACTGATATGTTCAAAACTTTTTTGTTATGAGACTTCACATCAAAGTCAAGTTTCTGTAAAACTGCCTATATTAACTCAATTTTGAATTTTGAGAGGTCATTCTCTTAATGTATGACTTTGATCCCTCTGTGTCTTTCTGTACCCAGAAAGGGGCAAATCAAATCACTAATCACTAGATATATAAAGGAACAAAATTGAATACAGTTTTATTAGACAATTTTTCTTCTAGAAAGCCAGGAGAACATACAATAGCCTCTTCATCCACTGAGTGAGGAGATTCGTATGTGTCTACCCCAGTGCACAACATACAATGACTTAATGGTGTGTAGATGAAGCACAGTGCAAGAATATCAGTGCAAATGAGATAAATCTTCAGGGAGAAAACCACACATATGATAAATCAACATATCAACTTGAAAGTCATATGTCCATGGGTACATTATCTAATCTCCTTGAATTCCCCCCTCATTTGTAAATATAAAAGGCTGACTTCCCGTTACTATCTCATAAAGCTACTCCACAAGTTGTCTAAGTCAATAAAATATAAATAAATTTAACTATTTCAACGACACCCTCTTAATCATGGCAACAGTAAGATCCACAGTGATATTTGGCATGATGTCACACACCTGAAATCCCAGCACTTGAGAGGCTGAGGCAGGAGGATGATGAGTTTTAGACTAGCCTGTGTGGCACAATGATATCTTATCTTTAACAGTAACAAAATAATGTTATAGATCTAAATTGATGTCCTTTCTGTCTTTTCAACACTTAACAGGTTCTACTCTATTATTCTCTTAGGCACATGGAGATCATCCAGGCTTGAAAGAAACCATTCTTTCTAGAACTGATGAACTATTTTGCCTACCTCATTGGCTGATTAAGAAAGAAAGTGCTTTGTGAATGTTAAAATACTTTATAAGAAATGGTCATTAATACAGAGCACAATGTACTATATACTTCTTTTCTGTCCTGTTCCTCTTTCCAGTCAGAAAGGAATCTGGGGCTCCAAATTTACATCCATAAAAAGACACTTGAAAAGTGAGACTAAGGTCTTCTATATCTAACTTTAGATCAGTCTAAGTGGACTGGACAGTTTATTCAGGATATTTTAAGGCAATAAAGCATTTGCCTAATCAAAGAACTTTTCAAAGTGGAACACTTTGAACCATTCATGTGAGTCATTTCACAGTTGGGGGATGCCTTTTAATTTTATTTTCTACCATCACCAATCAATCAGAGAAGGAAAGAAAGTATCATGAATTGGAACTTTAAAAAAAAATTCTTAACAATTCACCTTAGCAGAAAAATGTCCATGGTTTAAGGAGGTGGCTCATTTCCATAAGATTTAGATGTTCAAAGTGTCCACTAACTTGAGAGCATTTAAGAGGAAAATGCAGCTGAGTAAATTGCCAGGAAAGTATGTAAATGGGATATTGTGACTACTGCCTTTGAGAGATGATAATGAGGCCTTGTTACAGTAGAAGCACTTCATCCTTTTCTTAAAGCAACTTTAAAGGTGCCATATGTCTCCCATGAGTGCACTTAGTGATACCCCGTTCAATCTGAAAGGTAACAAATTACCAAGAGACTAGAGAGGTGATATGACAGATCAAAGATCACACAGCAGCTCAGCAGAGGATCAAACTAGGCAGTTATTAATACCCTCATCCAGAGATGATCTTTCTCCATTATGTCTTCATTAGAAAAAAAAAAAATGCATTTTCGCGTGATTTGGATTCATTACCAATCATAAACTGGAATGTGTCATCAGCTCAGCATCTCTGCATTTACTGAGTTGTGCCTTGCATTGGCTGTAAAACTAAAGCGCTACTTCACTGCCGGCCCTGGGCATCCAGCACATGTTAAGTTTGTGTTCTACCACTGGGCAACTGTGAGAACATATGCCAATAAGAAAGTCTACCATCTCAAGCTTTCATATCCACTCACATTTGACATTGAAAGGACAACTACTAGGAAGGGCTTTCCACTTTTGTACTAGTTGGCTGAATCCCTGGCCCTACCAAAGTCCTTCAAAAACCTATGGTAACTGTGTGAACACAAGTTATCTGGGACCTTAAAGATCCTTGTCGATCGAATTCAGTATATTCTGTTGAGTTATCTAAGTGCTTCGATTCTTCAGGAGCCAGTCACAGTCAATGATAACACCTGTGGCCACTTTCCATAGATTTTTCTTCAACTTATGAGACCTAGGAAGTAGGATTATGATGAAGTGCACCAAACTTCTCACAACTTAGGACATGGGTCGGGATGGGGTGGGGCGCATGGATGGATGAACAGTGAGAGTGATTACTAAGGGTAGTTACTGTTGTTGTTTGGTCCTTGTTTTTGTTTGGAGAGATCTGAACACAATATTTAGAAAAATGAATCCCTACCAGTTATGTTCCATGCCCACAATCATGAACTCCTTTTACTTCTTTATTTGACAAGGAAATATGTACATGCTTATGATAGTTCATATCACTACATTCATTCCAGTTTTAAACATTCTCGCCAATTTGACATTTTGGAAAATGTGTGTGGTTTGCTGAGAACTAATATATAATGTCTATTTTAGCATTAAAAAAATATTGAAAAATTCTCTAAGTTCTCCTATATTATCATTGACAATCCTTAACAATTTATATTCCAAATTATTGCTGTGGTTCCCAGGAGATAAGAAAGTCAACTGTCTTCTGATACTCATTGTGAAGGTCTAAGTATTTCAGTGACATATATTCATAACATAAAAAAAAACAATCATGAAGAAAAACTGGGATATTCAGGTTTAATGTTTTTTAATTAGATTATATACCTCTTGGTGAAACCTATGTTCTTAGCTGTACTATATGAGCCTGTTAATGCCATCTTAGCTCACGATGAATCAAGTGTATGTTTCAGAGAACTGACGAAACTCTTCCTGCTAACATTTGAACACTTGCAAGAGCCTGTGGTTGAAGTCTTCTTTTAGAATCCCTGCTTCTAACCATGTGGATTGATGAGTGATGTAGCCTTCTGTGAGGACAGAAAATAACCACGTGCCATTGGAATTCCAGTGAAAATGGAGTGATTGGATCTTTACAGTAGCACACAAACAGGAAGGGGTTGAAAGTCCTGGGCTCCTGTCCTGAGAGTTCATACTGCAACTCCAGGAAATCCATGTCTTCTTCACAATCCAGCGCCCATACCCATCAACTCACAAGCTGAATTATATTGACTTAGATTCCTTGGGATATCACTAATATAGTTTCTAGATCAACATCCCAAGAGTTGTGCATCTCACTTATCAACATGTTTATTATATATTTTGCTTTCTGGGGTTCAAAAATTATTTGATGCACAAGCATCTTATTTCATGTATTTAATTCTCCTATGCACAATTCAGTAAAATTTTATTGAGTGTACTGTGTGTGCAAGGTACAAATCCTCCAGCTACAATAAAGGAATGATAATGTACATGTTCCCTGTCCCCAGGCCTCATAGTCATGGATAGAGACTTCAAATGTATTACGTGTTCCAAAAGTTGACACCTCCATGGGAATCACATGGAAGAGTAAGAGGGAAAAAAAATCCCATGGAAAAGGTGACTCCAAGAGGGTAAATACAGTCAGCCAGATAAGGAAGAAATCAGTGTTTGGGCAAAACCACAGGGCACTGGAAAACATGAAGGTTTTTTAATACTTAAGAGAACAGTATATAATAGGGAGGGCGGAAAGGCTGGCCAGATACTGAGCTGAAGAATTGAGCAAGACACCTGGAGTTGGACAATGAAATTTGATTTGGGCTTCTGTGCAATGGGAACTGTGTGTAGTGGTATGGGATAGCGTGCTTACATTTCAAATGTATCACTTTGTTTATGCAAGGAAAGTGTCTGGAAGGACAGAGAGACAAGGAGAAGAGAGACAGTGAGCAAGATTTGGTCGAATCAAAACCTATACTTAAATGCTGTCGGGGGAAAAAAAAGACTGTGAAGAAGTTTGTGAGATGTGAAAGAAAAACGATGGATAAGACAAACATGGTATGTACTCACTCATAGCAGGATACTAGATATGAAACAAGGATGACTTGTCTGCTACTCACATCACCAGGGAGGCTACCTGGAAAACAGGACCCCAAGAAAGACACAGGGATCGCCCAATGACAGAGAAATGGAATGAGATCTACATGAACAGCCTGGACATGAGTGGGGGTAATGAAAGGCGAGGGTTGAGGGAAAGAGAGCTTGGGGGAGCGGGAGATCCCAGCTGGATCAACAACAGAGAGGGAGAACAAGGAATAGGAGACCATGGTAAATGAAGACCACATGAGAATAGGAAGAAGCAAAGTGCTAGAGAGGCCCACAGAAATCCACAAAGATACCCACACAACAGACTGCTGGCAATGGTCGAGAGACAGACCGAACTGACCTACTCTGGTGATGGGATGGCCAAACACCCTAATTGTTGTGCTAGAAACCTCATCCAACTACTGAGGGATCTGGATGCAGAGATCCATGACTAGGCCCCGGGTGGATCTCTGGGAGTCCAATTAGCGAGAATGAGGAGGGTTTATATGAGCGAGAATTGTTGAGACCAAGGTTGGATAAAGCACAGGGACAAATAGCCAAACGAATGGAAACACATGAACTATGAACCAATGGCTGAGGGGTCACCAACTGGATCAGGCCCTCCGAGTGGGTGAGACAGTTGATTGGCTTGATCTGTCTGGGAGGCATCCAGACAGTGGGACGGGGTCCTGTGCTCATTGCATGAGTTGGCTGTTTGAAACCTGGGGCCTATGCAGGATCGCTTGGCTTGGCCTGGGAGGAGGGGACTGGACCTACCTGGACTGAGTCTACCAGGTTGATCTCAGTCCTCGGGGGAGGCTTTGCCCTGGAGGAGGTGCGAATGGGGGGGTTGGGCTGGGGGGAAGGTGAGGGGGACGGGAGGGGGGAGAACAAGGGAATCCGTGGCTGATATGTAGAACTGAATTGTATTGCAAAATAAATTAAAATAAATTTAAAAAAAAAGACAAAGACACTAAACAACGGATGTTAGAGTTAAACTCTGGATCAGAAACTCAGCCTCAAATCACCTTCCAAATGAAAGCAAATATAATTGAGTGCACGCTAAGCTCCAAGACATCCACAGTTGCACTTAGCATCTTTCCCTGTAGACCTTCCATCAACATTTTAATGATTGGAAAAAAATCAACATGATAGAAAAATCCTTCAGCAAACAAAAATATCCCCCAAGCTCATTTAGAGAATGTGTAATGAAATGTTACAAATGGAGGATTACAAGAGAAAGATATAAATGACCCCCAATCCAGGGGGAATCGACACTTCTTTCTAGATTATACTCAACTTTAATAAAGAAACTTAATATGCTCATGGATTTCTGTCAGCTTTGGATATGGCCACTACTGATCAATAAGCATTTATTACTAGAGGAAAGAGAGGCTGAAAAGGAGTGTCAGAGCTGCGGGTTGATGCTAAAGCTGGTGAGTAATGACGCAGTGTGGTAGGTAATGAAGATCTGATGGGGGAATCAGCACAGCAAGCCTGCCTTTGGCTCAGCATATCAAACTGCATGCCTCCCCTCCAGATCCCATTAACACCTCTGATTCTAACAACTGGGCTTTGGACTTCTTGTCATCTCAAAGAGAGGGGGGGGGGGAAAGAAAGTGAGAAAGCTGTTTGTTTTTCCCCGTGTTTATGATTCTAAATAAAACTCAAAGCTTTGGGTCTGGAAATGAAAGTTTTGTCACAGGCAGCTTTAACAGAACAAAAAGGTGACCTTACAGATAAGCAAGGCTGTCCCTCAAAACAGCAGGCTATCTCCGAGGAAACAGGAGAGGCGGTGTTTTAATCATCTGTAACAATGAACCATAGGACAACAGACGAGAATCATGGAGGAACATTGTTATGAGGATATCTGCATTCAGGCAAATTGTGCCTAAACTAACTCTCTGAAAGTTCCTGATAAAAACAAATAATGCTCCCCAATGTTGTTTTTATTTTCCTTTTCCACTTCCTTTTTTATTCCTTTCTGTTTTAAACACATACTTTCCCTATTTGCATAAAAATAATTTATTATAACTTATGGAGATATTTATACATCTATGATATAAATGTAATAATGAAATGGTGGCAGAGTAAATAAAGGAAAATAAACTCACAGTCGGGGAAAGAATGGCATTAATGTTGATTATTTTTGTTGTCCATTGCATGCAAACTGGGATCCTCTAGCAAGAGATGACCTCAAATGAAGAATTTTCTCCATAAGACTAGCCTGTCCATGTCTCTGGATCATTGTTTTGATTGGCAATTGATGTAGGAGGGTCTACCCCACTGTGGACAGTCCTATCACATAGAAGTGGTAGCTTCTAAGCTTTAGATATGTGTGTTTTACTTAGAATACCCACAGAGGTTATGTAATCAGGACAGGACCAGAGGTTTCCGAAGAAAGGTATCTCCTGAGGAAGGTGAGGTAGCGTATAGTCTTTTTAAGGGATAAAGGAGATATTAGAATGGAGCATTAAATGGGGTGAGGGATTGGAGGACAAGCAAAAGGAGGGAATATGGAGAGCACTAACTGACTCTGAAGGCCTTTTGAAACTACACAGAAGTGGAAATGAACACTAAGTCCCACCGCTAGCCTAGAAGCTATTTTCAATTAATAGCTTCTGGGAGAGGGAAAATCAGTTTGCTTCAAAGGAATAAAACCATGTATATCAACCACACTCCAAGGCAAGCCTCATATTCAGGAATAGTTGACTGGCACAAACTAGAGACTGTGATTAATTTTTCTGTGCTTTTTGAGAGAGAGAGAGAGAGAGAGAGAGAGAGAGAGAGAGAGAGAGAGAGAGAGAGAGAGAGAAAACATGAACTTAGGTAGGTTGGGTGTGGGAAAGAACTTGGGAAGAGCTGAAGGATGAGAAAAATATGATCAAAATATAGTGTATGAAATTCTCAAAAAATATTAAAACATAGAATAGTAGCTGAGCATGCATCAGTGAACCAGACAGCATGAAACATTTCTCCATGGTTTCTGCTTTGGTTCCTGTCTTGAATTCTCTCAGTGATGGCCTGTGACCTAGAAGTGTAAGCGGAAATAAACCCTTTCCTTCCCCAAGCTGCTTACATCAGAGTCCTTTATCAGAGCAACAGAGAAGCAAACTTGAACAGCAGCTAAAACAGAAACCACTACGTGGGCCATGACCACTAGAGGTGAGCCATCCATTTTGTTTTGTGTTTTTCTAATGGTCAGTGTGATCTGACTCCAACATCTTCAATGACCAAAGGAAAGGGAACATTATGAACACAATGGAGAAGCCCAGCTTCACTGCTGAAAGAATAAGCTAGTTTCTTTTGGAGGTGCAGTGAATTTTTTTGGTTCTGACCTCAAAAAATGTTGGTAAGAATTGTAATGAAGACCAAACTTTGTGAGATGGGGAATCCCATTTATGAACCATCTCTACATTTCTTCTTACACAGTAGCTCTCATATTTATATTACAATAATAGTCAAAGAAAAGGAGACTATCAATTTATTAGTGGGTGGGGTCCTAAGAGGGTTGGAAGAAGAATACCTGGGATAGGCTAGAAGGAGAAAAGAGAAGAGGGAAAGTGAAGTAATTATGTTTTAAATGAAAGTGTATTTAAAAGCATAAATATTAGATAACCTCAAAAAATTTTAAGCTAATCTTGCGATGATGTGATATAATCTATTCAGAGAGGAGTTTGTGATATAATCTCTTCAGAGATTGAGTTATCTTTTACTCTTTCTTGGATCAATATATATGATCATAATTATGCACATTGTTTATAGGTTGAGCATACACATGAATACATATATGCAAAAATGTCCATTGTGGACCTAGTTTTTTCTTCTCCAGTAAGCATTTTTTTTTTATTCTCCATTAAAAGGAAAGATTATTTGGTGGAGGAGGCAATCAAAAGTCATAACTTTTATGGTATTTTATTACATTAGAGTGCAATAATCTAAATTACCATTAAAATTTAGGATGCTTAAAATGTGACCATGTATAATAAATTATGTTCATGCATGTGAATATAAATATATACGTGGCAGAGTTGATTTCATTACTCTGTAGAAATAAAGCCAACACACACACACACACACACACACACTCACACTCAAAAATTAATAAAATTTGAAGAGCAGCTCTAGAGAAATCCCAAATAAAGCTCTGAACCCAATTTCAATTTATCATTCCACATTTGTCCCCTTTGGTAAAAAAAATTAATCTTAGACTGTCTTCCCCAACCCTAGTCTTAAAATTGTTTCCAGATTATTCTGAGGCTTAAATAAAATGTCAAAATGAATATGTGTGGTGATATATTGTGTCCCCCAATATACTATGCATCCTAATAAACTTATCTGGAGTCAGAGGACAGAACAGCCACTAGATAGACATAGAGGACAGAAAATGGCAGCACACGCTTTTAATCCTATCACTTGGGAGGCAGAGATCCATCCAGGGTCTCCGTGAGTTCAAAGCCACACTGGAAACAGCCAGGCATGGTGACTCACACCTTTAATCTCAGGAAGTGATGGCAGAAAACAGAAAGGTATATAAGGTGTGAAAACCAGGAACTAGAGCTGGTTAAGCTTTTAGGCTTTAGAGCAGCAGCTGAGATTCATATGGAGATGAGGACACGGGCTTCCACTCTGAGAAAACAGAATTGGCTGGGAAGTTGGCCAGGTGAGGTTAACTGTGGTCTGTTCTGTTTCTCTGATCCTCCAGCATTCAACCCAATACCCAGCTCCAGGTTTGATTTTATTAATAAGACCTTTTAAGATTCATATTACAAGTATTTTGTTTGTTTGTTTGTTTGTTTTTTCAGGAGAGAAGTTTGTTTATTCTGAAGCTTGGCTTTACTTCATTCCACTCAAATATCCATTCTGTTCTACCTCAGGATAAGCAAGTTACCAGTCCCTTATCACTCCATGGCAAGACAGTAAAAGTCTCCTCATGATGAAGTCCAAACAATTCTCCCTGTAGACTACTCAGCAATGTTTCTTATGTTTCTATTTTGTGGGATAATTTGAAGAGTATTGGCATTAGCTCTCCTTTGAAAGTCTTATAGAATTCTAAACTAAAACCATCTGGCCTTGGATTGTTTTGTTTTGGTTTTTGATTTGTTTGGTTTGGTTTGGTTGGAAGAATTTTAATTACTACTTCTATTCTACTAGGGGTTGTAAGTCAGTTTAAATTGCTTATGTGATCTTTATTTAACTTGCGCAGGTGGTATGTATTGAGAAAACTATCCATTTCTTTTAGATTTCCCAGTTTAATGGAGTACAGGTTTCAAAGTGTGTCTTTACAATTCTCTGGATTTCCTTGGTGTCTGTAGTTGTGTCAGCCTTTTCTAATTTTGTTAATTTGAACTTTCTCTTTCTGCCTTTTAGTTAATTTGGATAAGGGTTTGTCAGAGAACAGACTCTTTGTTTCATTTATATATTTCTATAATATTGGTATCAGCCCTGAGTCTAAACAGATTTCTTCTATCTACTCCTTTTGGGTATGATTTCTTCTTTTTTTCTAGAGTTTTCAGGTATGTTTTTTAAGCTATTAATATGATATCTCTCCACTCTTTTTTTTAATGCAGGCACTTCATGCTATGAACCTGTCTCTTAGAATCACCTACATTGTGTGCCTTAAGCATGGGTATGTTGTGCATTCATTTACATTCAATTACAGAAAACTTCCAATTTCTGTCTTGCGCTGTGGATATCACTCTGTATGTTGTGAATGTGTTGCTCTGATTGGTTAATAAATAAAATTCTGATTGGCCAGTAGCCAGGCAGGAAGCATAGCCGGGACAAGCAGAAAGGAGAATTCTGGGAAGAGGAAGGCTGAGTCAGGAGATACTGCCAGCCGCTGCCAGGAGAAGATGTAAAGCTACCAGTGAGTCCCAAGCCACATGGCAAGGTATAGATTTATAGAAATGGGTTAATTTAAATGTAAGAGCTAGTCAGTAGTAGACCTGAGCTAATGGCTGAACAGTTTTAATTAATATAAGCTTCTGAGTGATTATTTTATAAGTGGGCTGTGGGACTGCAGGGCCTTGGCGGGACCGGAGAGTAACTTTCTGGCTACAATCTTGACCCATTTTATGTTCAGTAATGTGTAGTTAAGTTTCCTTGAGTTTGTAAACTTTTTGTTTTTTCTTTTATTGTTGATATCCAGCTTTAATCTGTGATAGTTAGGTAGGATGCAGAGTATTCTTTCAACTTTCTTTTATTTGTTGAGACTTGCTTTGTCTCTGAGTATGTTGTCAATTTTGGAGAAAGTTACATGAGGTGTTGAGATGGTATATTCTTTTCTGTTTGGGTGAAATGTCCTGTTAAATGTATATGTTAGGGCCATTTGGTTTATAATGTCAGTTAGCTATAGCAGTTCTCTATTTAGTTTTTGTCTGAATGACCTGTCTATTGGTGAGAGTGGGATAGTGAAGTCTTCCACTATCAATGTGTGAAGGTCAATTGGTGACTTAAACTGTAGCATTATTTCTTTTATGAACTTGGTTTTCTTTATGTTTAGTCATAGATGTTAATAATCACAGTGTCCTCTTGGTGGAGTTTTCCCTTTGATGAGTATACAGTGTCTTTCCCTAACTCTTGTGATTAATTTTGCCAGATATTAAAATAGCTACATCAGCTTGCTTCTTAGGTCCATTTGCTTGAGATATATTTTTTTTATCCTTTTACCCTGAGGTGATATCTATCCTTGATGCTAATGTGTGTTTTTTGGATGCTTCAGAAGGATGGATCCTGTTTTCAAGTCCATTCTGTTAGTCTCTGTCTCTTTCTTGGGGAAATTGAGACCATTCATCTTGAGAAATATGAAAGAGTGGCATTTGCTGATTACTGTCATTTTTTGTTATAGAGGGAGAGAGGAAGCGAGGAAAGGGAGGGAGAGGCAGAGAGGGAGAGAGAGAGGGAGAAAGAGACAGAGATTTAACTTAGATATGCTTGTCTTGGACTATTTATATGTTTTGTTTTCCTTGATGTGGTGAAACTTTTTAGGTTGGAGTTTTCCTTCTAGTGCCTTCTCTAGGAATGAATTTGTAGGCAGATATTGTTCAAATTTGTTTATATCATAAAATGTCTTATTTTCTCCATCTATTGTGATTGAAAGTATTGCTGGGTATAATAGTCTTGAGCTGGTATTTGTGGTATCTTGAAGGCTGTAGAACATCTGTCTAGGACCTTCTGGCTTTTAGGTCTAATAGGTCTGCCTTTATATGTGACTTGGTCTTTTTCCCTTATAGTTTTTAATATTTTATCTTTTTTCTGTATGTTTAGTGTTTTGACTATTATGTGCTTAGGGGAATTTCTTTTCTAGTGCAGTCTATTTGGTATTTTGTACACTTTTTATATCTTGACGGGCATCTCCTTATTAGGAAATTTTTCTTGTATGATTTTCTTGAAATATTTTCTGTGATTTGACCGGGTTTCTTATCCTTCCTGTATGCCTATTATTTCTGGATTTTGTCTTTCATGGTGGCCTAGATTTCCTGGACATTTTATGCCAGTTTGCTGTTGTAGTTGTTGTTACTGTTGGTGGTGGTGTTTCTAGGTTTAACAAGGGCATGAGAGGCAGAATAAGTATACCAGGATGAGTGCTAATCTTCTTTAAAGGACTGGTCAAGTGTAGGTGGCAGTTACCAAAAACACAGGGTACAGACAGAAAAAGATCAGACTCTGCATTCAGATGATCCAATCTGAAGTTCTACAAAGCACTCAAGTGATGCTGTCTCAATAGCAAATCAACGTTGAGGTCTGGAGCTTCAAGTGGTTGACCCAAAAAACAGATTCAAAACTTAGAAGTTGGCTGGATTTTAAACTATAGTACATTAGTAAGGAAACTTGAGGGAGGAAATAAATACCAAAGCATTGAAATAAAAAGAAATACCCGGTGTTGGGCTCCAGAAATGATGCTGGAGTCTGAGACACAAGAGAATCCATAAGGAAGTGTGCAAGAAATGAATGAGTCAAGCACACTGGCCAGTGTTATCAAGCCTGGCAAGAGGAAGATTGACAAACACTTCAGTATCCAGTAATGTTTGCTGATCTATATTTAAGAAGGTAAACAAGCATTTTTAATTACATTTAATGAGATCTATACTAAAAAAAAGTATAAATGAAACTCTGAGAAACTTAAACCAATAAATGCAATTTTAAAATCATCATTATTTTATCAAATGGGATAGGGAGATACACGCATAGTTTTTGAAAATCCCTCAGCCATAATTATGTTTTAACTATGGCAGCCAGTGCAGCTCTGTGATTGTAAGATTTGTTTTCAGATGAAGTTACTACTCTGAACAAGTCATCTATTTTTGAAGAAAACTCCACTTGGATGAGCTGTTTGGAAAGAGTTCTTAAGCATGACATCTCCCCTGCTCTGACCTTAAATTAAATTGAACATTTTTCAGAAGAGTAATATTGATCTCCAGGTTGTTAAGTGAAAACGCGACATGATACATGAATGAAAGAATAATTTTAAGAATGGCATTTCATTAGGGAAACTTCTATTAGTTTTGTCTAGTTTTCTTTTTTTCCCCACACTTCAGTAAGTTACTGGGCTGGCTCCTTAGGTGCATAGAATGGCTCATTTCCTCTGCCAAGAAGAGATGTTACCTAAGGCAGGGCTCTGGATGGAAATGTGACATCAAAGACAGATGGGAAGAAGTGGGTGTTGTGCAGATTCAAGAACTCTAGACAAAGTTACCTGAAGCAAAGAGCAGATATTTGAGAAACCAAGGAATGGATCTGTACTAAAGGTGAGCCAGCACTTTACAAAAGTTGGTGTGAATTGCCTGTGTTTGTTTGTTTGCACATGCATATTTGCCTGTGTGTGTGTGCAGGTGAATGTACCTGTTAGTGTTTGTGCAGAAGACAAAAAAAAGGACATTAAGATGAATAGAATGGCATCTTTGTTTATCTTTGTTCACCTTATTCCTTTGAGATGGTGTCTTTTGCTAAACCTGGAGTTCACCAATTAGGCTATGCTGACTGGCCAGTGAGCTCCCAGTATAAGCCTGTCACCACCCTGCCCCAAATGCTGAGGTTACAGCAATGCTGGTCCATGCCTGGCTTTTACATGGGTCTGGAGATCTGAAATCAGGTCTTTGTGATTCCACATTTCTTCCAACAGAGACTTCTCCAAACCCTATATACAGGTTTTATTTTCAATATGCCACAGTTGGTTTGGAACCCAGGGATGGTCAACATTTTGACATTGCAAGATGGCTTTGTCAATACCCATAGCTATTCTGGGTTGCATGTAGCCTGTTTGACACTCCTGGTGGTAGCTGAAGTCCAGTGGAAGCAAGAAGAGTGATATTTTACATTTGTTTATCATAGCCACTCTTAGGACATTGCCCAATATCTCCTCTCTGTAAGTCCATATAATAAAAGAATCAATCCATAATAAAACTTCAACGATGATGATATACCCATGGTTTTATTATAAGCTAACATTATAGCATTTCACTATAGATGAGTATAGTCTACTTAAAATTCAAAAAAATAGTAACATGTCTTCTTTCTGCTCATATTTTAAAGCCTCAAATCCTGACATGGCAATGTGGATGATGGAGCCTTAAGGATGTGATTAAGAGATCATAAGGATGAGATTGGGACTGAATATCATCACAGGGAAAGAAAGTCACATGAGAACACTTGTTTGAGTTTTCTCTGTCTGTCTCTCTTTGTCTCTCTGTTTCTCTCTGTCTGTCTGTGTCTGTGTCAGTGTCTCTGTGTCTATCTCTGTCTCTCTCTGCCTCTGCCTCTGCCTCCCTCTTTACTTCCCTCCCTCCCAGTGACGTTTTATACAACAGGACCATGTTCCATCTCTGCAAAGTAATAAATGAATCCAACAAAGCTTAAAGATACAAAAATCAACCTGTAAAACTTTATGGAATTTCTATAAAATTATACGAACTATTTGAAATGAAAATTAAGAAGGAAATCTTCATATATAACGGCAACAAAACCAACAACGTATTGAGGGAAAAAAAATTAACCAAGACATGGAAACACCTAAATTATACATTTGTATGTGTGCACACGCACCCACTCTCGCTAGTTTACGTCTTCGTGATTAAAAACTATGACAACCAAAGCAACTTGGGGGAGACAAAGGGTTTTTTGGCTCACATTTATTTCCCTGTCACAGTCTATCATTGAAGGAAATCAGGGAATTCAAGCAGGGTCCTGGAGGCAAGAACCATGGAGAAAAGCTGCTTATGGGCGTGTTCTCCATGGCTCCCTCAGCTTGCCTGCTTCAACCATTAATTGAGAAACTGTCCCACAGACTTGCAGACAGGCCAATCTGATGAAGGCACTATCTCAACTGAAGTTTCTTCTTCAAGGATGGCCCAAGTTTGTGTTAGGCTGACAAAACAACTCAGCCAGCACAGTATGTGTGTGTGTGTGTGTGTGTGTGTGTGTCTGTGTGTGTCTGTGTGTGTGTGTGTGCATATATGCCATAGTGTACATGGGGAGATGAGGGGCAACTTTGGGGAGTTGCTTCTCTGCTTTCAGCAGGTGGGTTCTAGATTGCAAACTCAGATACTTAGGTTTGTTGGCAAGAAGCTTTATTCACAGAGCCATTGTGCTGGCCCCTCAGAGTCAAGCATTATAAGCAGTCTCCTCGCTTTGCTAGCTCGCCTTCCTTCTCCTACCTTACATCTAGTGTTTACATCAGTTTTCAGGAAGTACATTCAGGACAAGAGAGAAACATTTAAATTTCTAAATATTTTAAAAACAGAAGGTCCAAATTGCCCCTCATTTCTGTGTGAAGAACATGAATTAGTAAATTTCTCTGGGATTTTGGTTTGCATATGCTCATAAAACCAATGATCTTTTAAAATGGTAGTCACACTAAAATATTAATATATTGACTATTTAGTCATTCTTTGAATTGCACGTTGCTCTTACACACATCTTATACTCACTTTGTGAAGTTGCGAATGTCGTCATTCTTGTGTTATATGTGACAGATGAGTAAATAAACAAAAAATAAGTGCATTAATCAAAACTGTCTCTCCTTAGCATGGCAGACCTAAAAACCAAGACACATCATTAATTTCTAAAATACCTAACATGATCATCTAAATAACTTTAAAGCACCGAGAAGGACAAAGTCTCACAGAGGGAAATACTGTTCTTTCATCTTTGTTCTTAGTGTAGAAAGCATACCTAATAAGAATATAACATTTGTTAGATGTTCCATAAATAGTTGTGTAATAAATAGTAAAATAAATGAGTATGTCATATAGCAATACTGTGAAATGTAATGTGGTAGAAGCTTAATGTCAGCAATGTAAAGGGTGTTGAGGACTGCTCAGTTGGTACATTCTTACATAAATATATATATATATATATATATATATATATATATTTGCATATATGCATACATATATACATACGTACATACACAGAGAGATGAAATATTTAGTATGTAATTATTCACTATATATTCCTGATAATGTTTTTTCCATTCTACATGACAGACGCAACAGGATCAAAGAGACTTAGTTGTTTTGTTTTTGTTTTTGTTTTTGTTTTGCAATACAATTCGGTTCTACATATCAGCCACGGATTCCCTTGTTCTCCCCTCTCCGGCCCCCCTCACCTTTCCCCCAGCCCACCCCCCATTCCCACCTCCTCCAGGGCAAAGCCTCCCTTGCGGACTGAGATCAACCTGGTAGACTCAGTCCAGGTAGGTCCAGTCCCCTCCTCCCATGCCGAGCCAAGCGATCCTGCATAGGCCCCAGGTTTCAAACAGCCAACTCATGCAATGAGACTTAGTTTTGATAGTGTTTAACTAGTAATTGTGTGACTTCCAACAAAACAGTTACATTTTCTAAATGTAACTTTCTATGAATACTGGTTAAGTTAGGTTTGGGTCTGGCACCTCTCTTGAAGCATTATTGTACATAGTCCAGACAGTTTTATAAAAGCATGTATAGTTCTATCTACATATAGTAGGAGCTTAGAAAATACAGGCTCTTAATATTCTGTAGTTTCTATAATTTTCTTTTTCAAGAAAAAAAAGCTAGTCTTTCCTCTAGAAGTATATGGAAACAGAATCACTCACCACCCATACTGAGAAGAGCCAGCATCTTGCTCAGGAGAGTCAGGGCTGGAAATTACTTGGAAACGTGTGTCGCACCAGAAATAATGCCCATTTTATGCTGTGACATCAGGCGCCAATAAATGAAGCCCTACAGTCCTGCTAACTGAGACCATTTTGCAGCCACCATCAACACCAAGTGGAGAGCAACCCTCTGGCAGGATATGAACAGACGGTGATATTTCTCAACTGCGATCCCACAGCCATGAAACTTGGCATACCCAGGCATCATTTTTACCCTGAAGAAAAATGACTGTTAAGGAAATTAAATACCAGCTGCATGAATCCCAACCAAGAGCTGAGAGACAAGTAGAAAAGGAAAGTATGCAACTTTGAGCATCATTCGTATGCACCTCCCCAGACCACCGCCACCTCATCTCACCAACAAACCGGTTATTGAAGAGTGAAAATACAGGTTGGAGAGGGGGAAGGAAAAGGAAAAAAAAAAAAAGCTTCACCAATGAACACATATTGATCTTTTCAAGGATGGGCTAGGATAAAATGTTTTCTATGAGTAATTGGACTATGAGTAGCTAGGACTAACACTAAAAAGTATGATTCAAAATATAAATAACATTTAAAATAAATGAAAAACAAGTACAAAAATATAACAAGTGACATTTATAAGTTGTTTACTAAATCATCATAAAATGAGTATCTTATCAATAGGTATTCTTTTCTAAATTGCAAACAAGTATCAGAAAGTTTCCTTACTGTAACAGACCATACAACTATAGATTTATGGAACCTTTATTTCTGTGTTCACCAACTTGGCATGTCTATCAATATTTCCAAGTAGGTTTACTAAGCCACAGAGACGGGTTCCACAGGGATGGGTACCATTCCAGGGATGCTGATTCATGTCTTAAGTTTGCACATCATCCACTCCTAGGTACTGTTGCTGTGACTCTAGCAACCACACTTTGACCTTGACCGATAGTCAACTTACCCTGCATTGTTTTTGTTCATTTGGTTGGTTATTGTTTTGTTTGTTTTTGTTTTTATTTTTGCTGCTGCTGTTTTTAATAATGCATTTTGATTCTGATTCCACTATTATTTACTGTTGAGACCTCATTGTGTGGCCTAGTCACATTGCAACACCCATGCTTCTCATTCTATCCAACTCAGGCTACAGGCATACAGTCAGATGCACCATAGTCTCACTCAGAAGATTCCACCTTTTGGTCTCCTCTGCTTTGGGTGCTTTTCCATTGGGTGTCTGAATGTTACTTTCACTGTCTTCTCTGTCAAAAGCACAGAACTTTGTAGGGTTATCATTATCATTATCATTCTAAATGACATATCAATTCCCTTCCAATTTAAGTATATCTGCAGTTGTGGGGGGTTGTTTGTTTATTTATTTATTTATTTATTTATTTTTATTTATTATTTACTCTTTTCTCTTTGGGGGCCCGCCACCCAGTTCCCAGATGAACATGTGGAACTCACTCTTACTTACGAATGCCCAGCCTTAGCTTGGCTTATTCTCAGCCAGCTTTTCTTAACTTAAATTTTCCCATCTACCTTTTTGCCTTTGGGCTTCTACTTTTCTCAATTCTACATACCTTTCTTTACTTCTTACTCCGTAGTTAGCTATGTGGCTGGGTAGTTGCCCCCCCACTTTCATTTCTTCTTCTCCTCTTGCCCACCCCCCAGTTCTTTCTTCTACTATTTGTTATCCCTGCCTGGCCACCTGACCTATCCCTCTCCTGCCTAGCTATTGGATGTTCAGCTCTTTATTAGACAAACCAGGTGTTTTAGACAGGCAAAGTAATATAGCTTCATAGAGTTAAACAAATGCAACATAAAAGAATGCAACACATCTTTGCATCATTAAATAAATATTTCACAGGATAAATAAATGTAACTAATATTCCACAACATATGTCAATGTAAATTTAATCAAGAAGGGATTCTCCAAAGAATTATGATGTAAGGATACTTACTTGGAGTCCTGCAATGAAAATGCATTTCTATAGTCAATTATAGATATATTCCAGGGAGCTGAAGCAAAGGGAGGCCTTTAAAGAAAGAATAATACATAACATACTTTGAAAAAATAATACCTGGATGCCAGAATTAATGATAAAGGCTGACACCAGTGCAAGATGAAACAGATATATGCTATGCAGATGTCCTTGTAGACCCAGTCGTTGCTGCATGGCATTGTAGAGATTTTGTACATGATTGTGATCCTTATGAGACTTTCTATTAGCAAACATCCCTCAAAAGTTCTCAGTTTTATTCATATATTTAATTATTCCCTTTTGTTAACGATGAATTTAAAAGTCTAGTTTGATTCTAAAAACAGCCACAAACCTTTTCATGGAAACTCTTTACACATAGGATCAGGTATGGGATCCCTTAAAGTTTTTAACATTCTCTTTAGTCTCTTGTCTGCTGTTCATCTACTGCAGACTGCCTCCCAATTTCACTCTAGAAACAACAAGTATCTTCTTGCCATAAAGCCTCACAGACCTAATGTGTGCCTTGCTGACCTGAGATACCGTAATCTCTGTCTCATCTCTGTGACATTCTCCTGCCCCTTTTTTCACATCCTTAAATGGATGACTCCAAGTGTTTACTGTAGTGATCAGATGACTAAGGACGTCTTCCGAGTTACCTTTCCCACTGCTGTGATAAAACGCCACAATGAAAGCAACTTAGTGGGAAATGGTTTTATTTAGGTCACAGTTCCAGGACTGTACATCATGATGGGGAAGACAGAGCAACAGGAGCTTAGGAGATCTGGTCATACTAGATATGCATTCAGAGGAACAGGTCAGTGATCATATGCGTGTTAGTACCCACTTCACGTTCTCAATTCTTACACAGTTCAGAATCACTTTCCTAGGGAACAGAGGACAGAGTGGGTGCATTTTCCCACCGCAATCAATGTAATGAATGTAATGTAATCGCAATCAACGTACTCAAGATAATCTCCCACATAGATGCTCACTGGTCAACCTGATCTAGACAGTTCTCCCACTCAGACTCTCTTCCCATGTGATTCCAGATTGTATCAAATTGGAGATTGAAACTACTCATCACAGCTTCCAGAATGCTCTTCATGATAACTCTGTGGGTGCTGCTCTGGTCTCCCACCATATTTTTTTTCTTCACTTCTCATTGATTTATTCTATTACATCCTGTCAAAATAACAAAGCAATCTGCACATTTTCATTGCACCACAACATATTTAAGGTAAGTAATTATGGTTTGTAGGCTGCACTTCTAGTGCCTAGAAAATGAGCTAATAATAAAATGCACTGACTGAAATATGGTGGATTTAATGCTTAAAAGACCATCATGGGATTGCATTCTACATCCAGCAGCTAGAAATAATAGAAAGAAGAGAATGCATGACTTAAGCATAGTGATAAGAATCATTATTCTCCAGCTATGAAAGGTAGAAGGAAACTGTGAGGTTGATTTAATTTCAGGGGTGTCATAATCATTAACTCTTTCTAAGTGAATAATATCATTGATTAGTATAGTGTATACTGAAACTTCCAAAGCACTTCACCAATGATTTTTATCACATAATCTTCACAAGCCCCCCCCCAGATTGTCATTGTTCTCCATGTGTGAAAACTCAGAAAACATTTGAATCACAAAATTGAGGAGTCCTACAAATTTTCTTTATATGTTATATCCAATACTAACTACTATATTATTGACAAAAGTTGAGAAAATACAATATTATTTGCCATCTTTTAAAATAACTGTAGGGTCATTTTGTCAACATATTTTAATTATTATTTAACTATCAAATATTTATTATGAAGACTTTCATTATTTTGGATTTAGTTGGGTCTATCTGGGCTTAACAGAAGCCTAGTGGCTTGGACATCTGTTTCTTGCATACAACTTTTTTGTTTTAGTTTCTTTTTCTTTTTCTTTGTTGAAGACAGGATCTTGTGAAGCCTAGAGTGGCCATCATGAATGTTAACTTCTGTGATTACAGGTGTGCATCTTAACACTCATTTCCATTCAAACGTTCCACAGTGTCACTTCTGAAGTGACCTCCATAAACCTCCACTGCACACTAATGAGAGACTTGGGTGAAAAATAGAAAAATTTGCCAGCATTTACACAGACATAGCTTTTACTTTTATTTTAAATCTTATAAAAGGATACAGATACCTTTATGGGGGTCTCAGGCATTCTAAACGTTAGGATATATCAGCAAAGAGGTGGTGAGAGTTGAACAAGTAGAATTTGTCAGAATAAGGCTGCTGACTGACCTCTTCAACATCAGACAAGAGGCTATACTGTAGGACTCAAGCTACTGTGCTTAAAGAAATGTGATGCATATAACTGATATTACTTAGATAATTATCATTTTTTTTAATCAACAGCCACAAAAAAATCATACTGCACTGGGTTTTGGTGGTAGAGACATCTTACCTAGTCTATTGGGTTTGAGGCATTCTGAGATATTAGAGATTGGTTTGTTTCAAAGGTATAATTACATAGACCTACTGATCTGTATGAAGCTGAGGACACTGATGAAGCCATTAATTTGCAAGGAGAGAGAAACTTAGCATAAAAGAAAGAAACAGATTGAAATCCAAGCAACATACACAGCAATAATACAAGTATTTTTCATTTGTATCACACATAAGCATGAAATCTCAAAGCCATATGAATTTGAATCTAAGAAAGACTGCATCTTAAATGGTCCTGAGGACATTATGCCAACATATGTATAATGACTACAGTGAAGCAGAAACCCTCAAATTCATTCAGAACTTGAGAGATTAGATAGGAAATGAAATCATCATGAATACAAACATACTAGGTCTGAAGAACTCAAATGAGAACATCTGATTTCTACCCAAATTTAGTCTTGTATGTGATGTTCAGCATGTGTCATGCACGTGTTAGGAGTGTGTGTGTGTGTGTGTGTGCGCGTGTGCGCGCGCACACGCGCACGCATGTGTATTCTTGCATGCATATTTATATACACATGCTAACCAGTAGAATTAGCCTTTGTTACTTGAATCAATATTTCAATGGCAACCACAGTGAGGAAAACAGACTTGCACTGGAGATTTTAAAATAAGAGATAACTAAGATTGGTCTCTAGATTGAAAATTATTTTTAAATGGGTGAGAGGATGGAGAGTAGGAGGAAGGAAGGCTTCTTTTGGAGAAAAATAAAGTTGCAGTGATCCCCAAAATATTAAAGAGACTTTATCCAGATAAGAAAAATGATATTGCAGAAGAGGAGGCAAAGAACAAATAGAAGAGCCAGAGGAAAAGGTAGAGGGGTAGAGTGTTGTAGAACATTGATTTCTAGGTATAATATAGCCTTATGGCCACTATGTTTCTGAACTCCCAGCAGTTTTGATGACTTGCAAGAGATCTGCTAGGCTAATCAACATTCTGTCACAGAATGAGGGAGATTTACAATACCACAATGTTCTCTGAGTAAATAAACGAGTTAATGATTTCTGGGTGAGAGAGATTTTCTTCAGTGGTATAGCTACTGCTGTGTTGCCATACTCCTTAAGATAATCCCTCATCCATTCCTCTCTAATGCTACTAATTAAACTCTTTGGTTCACAACAAATAAAGAAGAAAAGAAACATACCCTATGTACCAGCCTAAGATTAAATAATCAGTGTACTGTCATCTCATTAAAATTCAGTAAGATGATAGGTTCAATATTGTTGTTCTCATTTTATAGTTGGCAAAACAATGATGCTTATACAACTTACCAGCACTTTCTAAATCATATTTTAAGTTAATGGTATGGGTAAGATGGGAACATAATCCTACTACAGTCAGATGAGCTTTGGACCACATCACAGCAAGACATCTTGGTACACACCAAGCTAGGAAGAGACATGGTATGATCAGTGTAGTGGGGGAGAGCGCCTGTACTCTGGGGAAACTGAATGGAGAAGTGGAAGATAATACTGCAAGAAGCACCTGGGATGCATCTCAGAGGTGATGGGAATTTTTTTCCTGTATGAATGGGGATATTTTATTTGCATTTTAAGAGACCTTTGCACATAGAAATCAAAGATGGTAGTGGTGGGGCTATATGTTTGGCTAGTATTATTACATAAAAGTAGAACTCAATACTAGAAAATACTTGGCATTACAACAGTACAAATACGTTTCTAAGCACAAACAATTAGAAGATTGTTATCCTGATGTTCTTCTTGCTTCAAAAAAACCCTAAATGAAACTGGAGCTGATCTAAGACTCTGATTTAATATTTACATTATAATTCAAATTTTCATGATTATCATTTAAATTGAGGTGTGAACACCTCAAAGAAATTCTCAGCTATCCATCAGAGCTTTCCCTAAGGTGTATTCTCTAGGGATAAAAGTTAAGTAATAAATTCAAAATCCCTTGTTACAAATGCACGGTCATTGAAAATATATTTTTACCTGAACTCAAAAGATGCTAAATTTAGTCTTATAAAATTTTCCCAAACTGGCCAACCTTTTCAGAAGGGCAAAGTCACAAACAGCCAAAGGAGATGGGAACCCAAACATCTGATAGGGGATTGAGGGAAGGGCAAACCACAGAAGGTGTGCAACCAGAAATTGTATCACTCCAGGATACGATGACAAGGGTCAGTGTGCAAATGAAGAATATTCTAGGATCAAAGAAGCCACTATTTCAAGCTGCCAGTTTGGAAGTATTTTAGCAAATGGGAGCTTGGAGGCACAGAAAGGAAGCCAGTACCGAAAGAGAAGTAAGGGATTAAAGTTTGTGTGGTGTCCCAATGTACTTATTTGAGACACCCAGAGTAAGCGTGATTTCCACATGTTATATTATTCCTCTCTTTGAGGCAGATTTTTGAATCGACAAGACAAGGCTGCAGTATCACTTAATTTTTCGAGAAGCTCAAGCTGGCACTGAGCATTTATGTGGCTGCAATCAGCTCCGCATAGAAATTGGGGCAGCCTACAGAATCCTGGGAGGATTTCTCACCTTTTAACTATATATGGATTAGTTGCATATGAAAATTAAGATCCTTTTATCACATGAGAGATATTGGAAGCAATGCCCTAACAACAAATAACCTAATCAGCACCCAGATCATGGTTTTTAATAGTGATTCAATAAAGAGAGCCAAAACTCCATGGAGAAATGACTGCTTTTTGGCTGGGAAAGATATGTGAAATGAGCTTGAAATATTTCCAAAGTACTGGAAAGTAGGGATCATGGAAAGAGTTTGGAAGGGAGAGGAGGAGGAGAAGGAAGAGGAAATGAAAAAAGGAAGGGACAGGAAGAAAAAGGAAGGGAGACAAAGAGCTTGAAGCATAAAAAGAAAGATATGCATTCAATATAAATAAAATATTAAATAAATAGATAAAGAGGAGAGATAAATATCCTAGTTAAGAACATTTCTTGGAAGTATTTGCCCTCCTCGAGGAAGGGAATTGTGGCTTCATTCATGTGGGCTGGATATAGTTATTTCCCAAACAAAGACACCACAAAGGAGGGAAATTTAAAAACTAACAAATACCAACCAAAATGCAACTCCGTGGTTGAGAAACCTGACAATGGCTCCACCTCCACCAAGTGACCCGGTCACACATCAACCACGAGAGCATGAGCTGTTGACACCTTCCCTCTCTGTGCTCCTCACCCCACAAACCCAACCCCACTCAAATCAAGAGAACAAGGAGACAAGTCTCAACTTAGTCATTGCTAACACTCTGCGTCCAGCTCCTCAGAACCAGCAACACAGCAAGAACAAAGGAAGTTTGAAAGGCTGTCACAACTAAGAAGACTTCACAGAGACATTATTAAAAATCCACTTTGATATCTTGAATGAGATCCTGCAGGGGAAATAAGATCATGTGGAAAACCTAAGGGGATTGGAATGAAGTGTGAACATGAGTCAATAGGAATATGCCAATGTTGGCTCATTAACTTTAAGTGAATTATCTCACAAACAGAAGGTGTTAATAATTGGGGGGGAATATATTTGGAGGGCTTTTCCCCCTGCAAACTCAAATGATTCTCAAACCGTTTAATAATAAACAAGAAAGGAAATGTTCTTATTAATACAAATGCCAGTGTGCACTGACTGTTCTTCCTCTTTACCTCAGTGTTTGTCCCATATAGATAGAAATGTGGCTGCAAAGGAATACAATTTGTGGTTAACATCTTGCCAACTTAACTTTGCAGACTGAATAATTCTCCAGAAATTAAAATTCTTCTAAAACACATTACACTGTTAATGCTGAGACCATGACTGTGAGGTAACAGAGAAACAGTGGAGAGGGAAAGAAAATTTAAGGAGAAGGAAAAGAACAAGAAAAGAAAAGACATAGAGAAGAAACATGATATTCCAGGCAATTTAATGAACCAGGGAGAAAGGAAACTCTGCACATTCTCTATCTACTTAACTCCCACCCTGTACCCTATAACCTTCAGCTTCCACCACGTGCAGCCCCTAAACCTTCTCATTCAATGATAAAGGAGAAGTCATCCAGTCCTGTTCATCAACACTATGTGTTCCACCAGCGTCCTGCACCAAGGAACACAGGTAAACCATTTGACCCACTGCCCCCACCCTCCACCATGAACAGTCAGTCTGTACAGAGAATGGCTTGTGGTTACTCTGATCCCTGTCATCACTCTGGAGGGGACTTCTGGCAGAAAAAAAAATATAGTGACCCCACTGTAACAAAAAAAATCCACATTGACATCAAAACTGGCATTTCCAGATCTATACAGATATAAACCAATAACAAGAATAGCATAATATTCCAGAACTATAAAATATATAAAGAGAAATGATGACTCAAAAGACTGAAGGGGAATGACTAAGAAAATGGAAAATATTACAGTGCTAGGCATTAATATCTTAAAATATTTAAACTGATATTGAGTTGATTAAAAATATTTGTTGGGAGGTCTTTCTTAAGAAGAGAATAAACATAGCAAAGATTTCTCGACAGTATGAGTTTGACTTCAAAATCAATACCTTACCTCTCAATATAAAGCAGTCCGGACATTGAGGGGAAAAAAATCACTGCCATTTAGAAAGCCAATATTATCAAAGAGAAAAAAAAAAGAATCCTATATTCATTACTCTTTGCTCTTACAATAAAATATGGTGACTGAAAGTGAAATCATGAAAGAAATAGTTTATCTTTGCTGAGTATTTCTGAGAAAGAGTCTATAGGGTGAGAAAGCATGGTAGAAGGAATGGTAGCAGGAAGCTGGGAGATCACATCTTAAATCAAAAGCACAAGGCAGAGAGAGCAAACTGGAGTGAGGCAAGATTGTCGATCCCCAAAGTCCAACCCCAATAATGTGTGTCTTCCAGCAAAGCTTCACCACCGCTCCAAATAGTTCCACCCACTGGGGATGCAGTCTTCAAATACACGAGCCTATTCGAGATATCCTCCTTCAAACCACAAGTCCCTAAAAAAACTAGACATCACTGACAGACTCTAGGAAGGCATTGTCCATATAGTAGGACACCAAAAGAATAGAATGGATTAAGTGTACTTGTTCTTGTTATGTTTCTGTTGCTGTGATAAATAGCACAGCCAAAAGCAACTTGGAGAGGAAAGGGTTTATTTCAACATCAACTAGGGACACAAAGGCAGGACTTCGAATCAGAAAAAATGGAAAAATCCAGCTTAAGAGCTTGCTCCTTCTTCCTTGCTCAACTTCCTTTCTTATATATAGCCCAGGGCCAACTGCCTAGGGATGACATTGCCCACAGTGGGCTGGGCCCTGTTCCATCATTTAGCAATTAAGAAAATGCCTCATAGACATGGCCATAGACCAGAATGATCTGAGCAATCCTTCAGTTGAAGGTCCCTCTTCCCAGGTGACTCTAGATTTGCATCAAGTTGAGAGTTGAAGCTAACTATGGAAGTGCTAAAAGCAATTATTAAAGACATTAAAAAAACAGCAAAGCTGACAAAACAAAGCTTGTCCTCACTTTGAAATAAAATCTCACATATACACGTCTGTCGTGATGGTCCTGATTTCTAAGAATTGAGGGGGAAATATTTTATTATCTCAACAGATAAATGGATGTTTTCATTTTAAAATGAGCAATTTTAAATCAGAAGGAAATAAGTTCAATAATACTAGGAGAAATGGAAGAGGTGTCAGTAAGTAAAGCATGTATGTTAGAGAAGAGAGACTGAAGATTATCCCTTCAAGAGATCCTTGATAAACCTGACCTCAAAAGCAGTGGATTACTAAACTCAAACACCTAGTACCAGAAGTGGGTTATCGTCTATGTAGCTGATTGTTGGGGAGGTACAAGAGAGTCCCCAGAAATAGTCCAAGGTCTTACCATTCCTCTTGGCTGCCCTCCAGGATTACATAAGACTCTATATTGAAGACATCACATACCTTGGTTGCATTCCATTAAGTTTTAATAAAAAACAAAATAATAAAATAAGGGGAAAACTGCTTGAGAGTGCAAACAACTATGAAGAATTCATAACCAGCATCAAAAACAATAGAAGAGTATAAGCCAGATAAAAAGAATTTAATGTGTGTCAGGGATTAATTTTTGCAATGTCATAACCATAAAATAAAAATTTAAATAATTCAATTATTAATTTAAATAATTAAATAAGTTGCTAGGCTGATTTTACACATTAAAAAAAATAAGCAAATAAGAAATTGCAAAGCAGAAAAACTTGAAAACATTGAATGTGTTAATCATCTAATAAGAATTAATATCTAGAACATATATGGCTCTTACAGAGCTCAAGAGCAAAAGCTCCAATAATCATATTTTACAATGGGCAAAAAACTTCAATAGGTATTTTTCAGAAGATGACATGTAAATATCAACAATCACATGAGCAACTGGAGACTATCACTGATCGTCAGGGAAATACATAGACTGTCTCAACCCAGGTAGAACACTTATAATTAAAAACGTGAAATACAGCAAATGCTGGTGTAGATGTCAAAAAGGGAGAACTCCTGTAAATCCTTGTTGAGAATGTATATAAATTACTTCAGCGGTTATGGAAAACAATGTGGAAACTCACTTTTAAACATCTAAAAATGGACCTGGAAGTTTAGTTCAATGTTACAGTGAATGCTTAGCATATGCAAGGCCCTAGGTTTAATCTCCAGCACCACAGATAATTCAACAGGAGGGAGTCACTTATGATCCCACAACTCCACTGGAAACATATACCCAGAAGAAATTTGATCAGTAAGCTGAAAAGATGCTTGCACTGATATGTGCATTGCAGCAGTATTTACAATGCACAATATGCAGAATCAACCAAAGTGTCTATCTGTGAATGGATGGTTAAAATATGGTAATGGGCTATTATAGGAAAAATACAGGAAACTGAAAGGCATCTTGTCCAGCAACATAGATGAAGAGCAAAGGACAAATCCCAGCCACACGTTCTCACTCACATGTAGGAACTAATCAATCTCAGAAGAGAGAAGGATAATGGTCGCTAAGGACTAGAATAGGGTAAAATACAAATACAAAAAGAAAGCAATCAGTCAAAGCTCAACAAAGCAGGTGGAATTCACTTCAGTGCTCCACAGGTCACTATAATGTGTATTTCAAAACAGCAAGGAGACTCCAAATTTTCCCAACACTGAAATGCCTGATGTTTGAGATGAAAATGCTAGTTATCCTGATTTGATTCTTATGTATTGGATAAATGTATGGAATTATACATAAACATTGCCTCAGTGTGAACACTGAATATTGAGAACTGTGAGTACTATGTTCTGATCCAAAGCATCTTAAACTGCATTATTATGTGTGCCCTGACTCCACTGATATTTGAATGCAGATGATGAGTGATGCCCTTGATTCTGTCACCTGTGAAGATATAAGCAAAGAAGTCATGGGCAGAGGAGTTGAAATACAATGATGTGTCTCATCACAAGATGTAGCCAATCACTCAAGTATCTGGATGTCCCAGCACTGTGGGTAGAAGCCATGCATAGCACCTCACTCCATATTCACCAGCCATTGGTGTGGGCTGCACTCATAGGAGGTGGGTAATGCTGGACCACTGAGCTGATTTCAGCCAGGAGCAAAGTCCAGCTGTGCTCTCACTGGCCAGAACTGCAACAGCTGGGAAGTGAATGCCTCCATCCTGAGCCCTGAGTCAGTTGGTGCCCACTAAATGGCCCATCTACTAATCAAGTCAGATTGAAGGACAGCCTTAGAGCAAATTTACTCTGCCATTTCAACATTGACATCTCTATAAAACTGGGTGTCAATTAATACCCGCCAGCCCTGCTTGCATGCTTTACCTTTTTACTCTGCTGATTCCCCTCTTCTGGCACCAATGAACGTTTTCTCTTTCCTGTGAGCCTCACTCTCCTGCCTTCTCTAACTTTTGACTCTGCCACCCTCTTTGTAGAACACTCATGTTTTGCATCATCAAATTTTGAATGAATTCTCTGTGGACAAGATCTTAGGGATGAATCTAAAAAGATTGTATAAACATACATCTACATTCATCCGAGAGGAAGAGAGCCTGGATGGACTCGTGTTTTAAATCATAAGATTTCTCAGGTGCTAACAACTGCATTATTTTCCTGATTCTCTCTCTGGGGAAGAAAACTCCTTATACCAATGTCCCCTGCAATGGTAAACTCATGAAATCACTCTAGATAGATCATCAAGGAAGTAGCATTTCACTAAAAATGAATTGATATTATTATTGTATTTTTAGAATGGCGGGCAGCAGCCTTGGCAGGTGGGAGCCTTGGGGAGATACACCATGCAGACCACACTCATGTGAAGAGTTTTATTGGGAGGAAGAGAGAGAAGGGAGCAGAGGAGAGAAGAGAAAGAAGAGAGGAAGCGAAAAAGAGATGGGAAAAGGGGGGAGAGAGGAGGTGCAGACTCAACCTCGTGGGAATAGAGAGAGGAAGCAAGTGGACCCTCATTATGAGTGGACACAGCACATAGGCAGAGAGACCACAGAGCAATGAGCGCATGACGCTGTCAGGACCCCGAGCAGGCGAAGGTACCACCTGTGCACTGGCCAGGACCCCAAGGGGCGGGTTTGAACGCTAAAAATGATCAACAAACCTTAGTAAGTAAAAGTCACTTTAAGAAAGACAGTATCTTAAGGACAAATGTATAAAGGCACAGTGCACGGGAATGTGTACACGGCAAACACATGTGCTGAGGGGAGAGCACATATGCTTTTATTCCAAAGAACATGTGTTCTTAGGTCATCTTGTAGTTGAGTCAGAGTGGCTGAGTTATCCAGAAACAAAATTTTTAGTTTATCAGGAAAAGACATGACAATCCCTCCACCTTCGATTGTTTTTAAATTGCTTATTGAGACTGTTGTCTGTGTTAAATAGTTCTTTTTAGCTGAAATGTTTACATGTTGTTTTATGACTTGGTATGTTTATCCTTGGTAATGGTTTTGAAATCTTCTCTAACGTTAAGTGGATTTTGAAGCTAATTTTCTATAAATCTGGGATACATCTTCATTTCAGAGTGCAGATACGTTTTTAAGAGCTTTTAAAAACTTAGTCTCCCAGATCTGTGCTGTTTTAGAATTAGAGCTATGGTGTCCAGTTTTTAGTATTTCTTTCAAGTCCTATGTGCTACAAGACAGGAGAGGCCGTGCTTAGATCTTGAGCAGGCTTATTCTGTTGGTGCAGCCTCTGGATGATATTGGAATTCAAAGGAGAGGAAATTGCAATCAATGAAATCAGATATGAGAGTATTTTTATTTTATGGGTACAACCACACAACTGTGCAGACTACCTACCATTGGATAATAAAGGGGGAATTTTTGTTTGTTTGTTCTTTTGAGACAGGGTTCTTCTGTGTAACAGTTCTGGCTGTCCTGGAACTTGCTCTGTAGATCAGGCTGGCCTGGAACTCAGAGATCTGCCTGCCTCTGTCTCAGCTTCTGCCTGCCAAGTGCTGGGATTAAAGTCATGTGCCACCTCTGCCCAGCCAAAGGGGAAAATTTAATTCCAGTTAAGCAGAAAAGGTTAGACGTACAGAAGAGGTCGCCATTTTACTGACCTTTCTGGCATTATAGGGATCAAAACAATGGGAGCCAAGTGTTCTACTGAAGTGTGATCCTAGTTAGTCTTAACAACAAAAAGCCCAGTCACATATCGAGGGTGAAATCTGAAAGATCAGAGAAGCAAAGGAGCAGCCACAGTCAGTTCTTACCTCTCCAAATCCTGAGACCAATTAGAATGGGGCAGAGGGATCCTGTCTCTACAGATCCTCAGACTGAATAGGCCAAAATCTTGCCTCCACCTCCCCAATGATGGGATTAAAAGCATATACCAACCAAAGGCTGGGATCGAAGGCATGAGATCCCAAGTGCTGGGATTAAAGGTGTGCACCACATCCTTGCCTCTATGGTAAACTAATAGCTGGCTCCACCCTCTGATTTCCAGGCAAGCTGTATTTGTCACGACACAAACAAAATGTCATACAGCATCCTACCACTGAGATACATCTGTCGTTCTTGGTTTTAGTTAAGACAAGATCTCATTATGTCACTCAGCAGGACTGAACTAGGTAGCCTAGGCAGGGCTCAACTTTCTAATTCTTCTGCCTCTGCCATCCATGTTCTGGGATTCTAGTCATGAATTTTCTGTCTCTTAAAGAACTTACTGAATTTTGACATAGCAATGCGAGTCACAGAGTCCATTCTTAATACATTTGCATTGGATAAATAAGTGAATAATGGACCAAGCGTTCTAGGAAAAGAATGCTGCAAACAAAAGAATTCACATGGGGATACACAGGCTACATTTGAATAGATAAATGATTTTGCTTTGTTAAGTGTCCTCCATTATACTCAATGAACACCAATTGGCACAGGAAGACCAAGACACTAAGAAAAATATGTTTAAGATAAACAAGCCCTGTCTCAACCAAACAGATGAACAAAAGTGTCCTTCATCACTAGAGGTTACATAAATAAAACACTCTGATTCTAAAGAATGTGGTTGGTTTCATTTGTTCACTGCCAATGACCTTGGTTAAACCTAAGGTTTAATTTCAACACTTAGAGGTGGGTGAAATACCGAAAGGAACCTCGTACTTCACTATTTCCATGAAATCAATTCTTCACAGGTTTCAGAAGAACGTTTCAAAAATAGCTTGTGGTTGTCTGCTTCTATCAGATGCAACAGCTGTGTCAAGTACTTAAAAGAAGTTGCATTATCAAATGAAGGAATCCTCAAGCTTATTTTAGAGCTCCACCCTTTTATTCTGTGTTCAAGGTGACGAGGATTTGAGTCTTCAGCCTGGATAGCGTTGACTTGGAGATGAGAGACTTCATTCTCAGATGTTAAAACTCACTGAGCCGATTCCACAGAAGTCCTTCCACTAGAAGAGGACACGGCGTAGTTGACAAAGCGACAAGAGGAGAGCTGGTTCTCTCATAAAAAGACAAACCCTTTGTTGGAACCAGATAGCTGGATTGTACTTCGTGGGGGAAATTATCTGCACAAAAGTCAAAGAGAGCATCTCTATGTGGGACTGTATCTCCTATAACGCCTTTCTTTCTGGAGTCAGCGTGACACTACTTTCTGGGAATACTGAGGCCTGAAGGATGAAATGCCAACCTTCAAATCATAAGCTGTAAAAGCAGTAGAGGTCAGACTTAAACTCAGGTCTGCTGCAGCTTAGACCACTCTCAGTGGTGTCACAATACCTTTTCTACTGTGGTGTAATATTCTGACATAAGCCATTTGAAGAAGAAAGGGTTTCTTTACCTCTCAGTTCTGGGTTATGGTCCATCATGACAGACGTCAGGGCATAAAGCTTGAATCAACTAATCACATTGAGTTCACAGTCAGCAGAGAACAACGGATGCATGCTAGTACCCCACTCTCTACTTGACACCCAAGTCCTGCCCACAATTCAAATGGGTCTATCCACATCAATTCACACAATCTTACTCAGGCATGTTCAGAGGCCCACCTTGGAGGTAATTCGAGATGAATTTTGTCAAGTAGACGATTGACACTATCACAGCTACATGGTATATTTTAATTTCTGTAGCATCACTTCTCCACCCGGCTTCCTCTGGGCTTACAACTTAAACTTATTACCAAAGGACCACATGATATTTCAGACATGGGAATATGCAAACATGTCTCCTAGACTCTGGGAAGGAGTCCATTTTCTCCAACATTGAAGTCCTGAGCTGAGAGGTTCCCTGGGGCTGCTCAAGTAACCAGCTAAACAGAGGGGTCTATGGTGCTAACACTTCAGTTCATCCTCTTGACACGATAGTCATTTGCGTGTTTACATAACAACTCAGTGGATCTACTGGGCAAATCCACACCTTAGTCATCTTCAGAGTTGTATCCACATATGCCTCTTGGCAGAAGTCAGTTGATTCCAGAAGCTATGTTCTAGATGCTGAAGCTGAGGAACGCAAAGGCCATCATTAGTCAGTCGCAGGCATTTGGGAGTGATTGCCTAGATGGACCTCCTGCAAGAAAACGTCAAAGGAACATACAAAAGAGCCCCATAAGACATCCTGTCAGTGGCATCTGTGACCTTGCATTGGCATAGAAAACTATCCATCTCAAGAAAGATAAAAAAAAAATTGTGATTCTTACTTCTGCTTCGAGTACTACAATATTCAGAGCAGTGTGGAGGAGTAACAGTAAAATGAAGGGGGTAAAAAAAAAACTGACCGAGGATATTAAAACTAAAAGCATGTAAACCTGAATCAGCTCTAAATTGGAGGCTAGAATTGAGTGGAGGCCAAAGGGAGGCTTTCAGTTCATAGTTTTACCTTTATACTAATGTGATATGCTTAGCATCCCTAACATCAAGTCAGACAACAAACAGTAAGGGGGAGGTGACGAAGCCTGGCTAGAGGAGTGACAGGAGGAAAACTAGCTTTTCCATTCCTTGAAATATATATAATATCAATAAATTAGCAATATAAGCTTGATATCACATAAATATTAAACATTTGAATTTGAGGAATATGAAGTAATTCAAGTTTTATAAAATTATTTCTTATAGAACTTGGGATGCAGGTTTCACAATGAACCAGAGATGTTATGACTGTCACTCTATATATTATTACAAATATGAATTCAGTAGAAAAAATATATACATATACACACATATATCTGTGTGTATATATGTCACTGCTAAGCATAACAATTACAAGTCTACATGATACTGCTTGGTTGTTTTAGAGCCCTACAAGTAATTTGCTATGGGTTGACTTGGGAAAAATGGGTTAGATCCTGTGAAGGCTGACATACATACATACATACATACATCATGTGGGGAAGAGATGAAAAGTTTATGTTCAAGTTGCTTTTATGAGGGTTAACATGGTGATTGCTGCAGCTAACCCATGTCATACATATATACATACATACACATACACACACACACACACACACACACACACACACACATACACACACACATCCTACCATCTGTACTGAATTAGTATACCCACTAGATAGAAATATAATTTAGTAAATCTACAGTATAGAGTAAAAAAGTTAATAATAGTTTAATAATTTTTTTCTAACTTCTACTCAGAAGAAAGGAAAATTAAGAGGGACTCAAACATGAAATTTTCTTTCTAATTGCAAAGAAAAATATATAGTATTTATAAGAAAATAAAAGACACCATTTATTATATTGAGAAAATACACAAGAATAAGAAAGAGAAATGTCTATTTCCTCTCATGTGAAATCTAGTTTTAAAAAATACACAAAACTATGGGGAGGGGCATAGTCACAGAGACAGCTTAGCAGGTGGAAGCAAGGTTTGCTCTTGTAGAGGACCCAAGTTCAGTTCCAAGTACCTACACCCACCTTCAGTCTTCAGGAAGTCCAGTGCCCTCTTCTGACATCCATGAATACCTACACTCCCATACACAGAAGTCCACACACAGACACAGGCATATACATGTAAGATATTTTAAATACAAAAGGGCTTATCTGAGAAGAAACAATACATGGTAGGACAAAAAGAATAGTAGTACACTAACAGAATATAATTGAAATATATTATGTACATGTCTGAAAACCTCATAAGGAGACCTACTATTGTATAAAGTTACTACACACTAATTTTAAAAAGGGATTCAGACTATGGAGTCATTTTTTTCTTCCATTTTATGCATCACTGCTTTTGCAATCTCTGCTAGTGAAGAGACTGCCAAGAAAGGTCTGGGTAGAAATCTACTCATGTTGCTGCTGTCAAACAAGATTCCTTGGGGGAAGAGATGAAAAGTTTATGTTCAAGTTGCTTGCATGGGGGTTAACAGGGTGACTGCTGAAGATAACCAGTGCTACGCATAACATAAAAGTCCTTTGCAAGTAGAGGGCACCTGTTTTCAGGACTGGAAGATGGATTGGCATTGTATATTTTATTATTAAAAAGGCAATGCTGGAGATGATTAAGTTTCTAAGAGCCAGCCAGTGCATCAGATAAGAGGTGGCTGGCTTTGACCGGGTAATTTCACCACTGTGTAGCAATCTGAAAATGAGAAAAATGTCATGTCCAAAAGAATTCATCAAACTTTTTTTTCCACCATGAAATACTTGCTAGTAACACAAAGCCAACAGCACGACTAGAGTAACAGAAATATGGTAAAGATTCCATAAGAAAATTCAGTAGAAATTTGCCATTATTAGTGATACAAGGATGAGTATGACGGATTACTTTTCCCTAATTTTAACTGTATGTGATCCACATGCTATGGCACTGTTTATGCAAAATCCCCAAACACATAATGCTGGCCAAGGACAATAAGGGTTCTAACTTTTATTCTCTACTGAACTTTCCAAGTTATCTACTAATAACTATGCCTCTCTTTTAAAAATAGGAAAAGAATGTGATATTTTAGAAGTAATTTAAGTAAAGTTTGAATGGCTACAAGCATTACTACTCTGCAGGAGCCTAGCAAACTGCAATGGGAACTATCAGCACTCAGACACTGGATTCTCATATCTTACACCATCATGTCATTCTTTCAGTAACTCAGACACATTCATCTTGTGCTCCTGGATAATAGTGTGCTATGATTTGAATCTGTGAGGATTGGTAAGCAACATCATTCAATGCTTTCAAATGCTGTCTTCCTGTAATCACTTCATTCAAAAAAAATTTTTAAATATATAAACATTCAGTAGTTATTCATTGTTCTATCATGGTGCAATGTAGCAGTCTATGCTTAGCCCTACCCTTTCCTTTTCTGGAAATACAGGAGAGACATCCTGTCATGCCATACAATTACCTATTTATTCACATATACTCTTTTCGTCTTTAGGGGAAGCAAAATGTACAACCAACTAATATCTAAGTCCTCTGTAGGTGGGCAGGCTAACATTTTGAGAATTTAAATCATATAGAAGCAAAAACAGTAGTCAATCTATTTTTTCTTCCTCTAGAAAGCTTGAGTTTACACAGCTGTGTTCAGCTTTAGGCACAACTGTGGATTATTAACTTAATAGCATGCCCAGAGTCACTTTCTTATTTATTAATTTTACTTCAAAAAAGCCAATACTTGCCTTATTTTAGGCTCTAATAGCCCAAATACTAAAATCAAAAAGTGCTTCTATTTGAAAAGTACCCTATGTATTTGTTGATCATACATCAATGTTTATTTATAAAGCATGCAATATTTAACTAAAAGCAGTAAGACCACACTTAGAAATTTATATGATCTAAGACATCATATTCAACACACAGAGTGAGTTTTAGAGCCACTGCAGGGCACGAGCTCAGAGAGCATCCTCAAGTGAAGATATCTGAAGAGTCTTACTGGGTTTTGAAGGTTGAGTTGGATTTTTCTGTAAAGAATGCTCAGATATTGGAAATCTAGCCAAAAGCAAATAACAAATTTTGTAATAATGATAGGAGTTCATCTTTCCACATCTCCTGTCTTGAAAGCTGTTAGAATGGAAAATAAGATGTTACATAAAGAAATCCCATCTCTTTGTAGTTGCTTTTCCCATGACTATGACCGAATGCATGGCTAGAAGTGACTTTAGGAAGTGAGGATTCATGTGGATTTGTGGTTTTAGGGTACAGTCTGCCATGGTTCAGATGCATGACAGCTTCCTGCTCTCATCTGGGTGGATTGTGAAAGAGAAGAGAAGAGGAGAGAGAGAGAGAGAGAGAGAGAGAGAGAGAGAGAGAGAGAGAGAGAGAGAGAGAAAGATCAGCACTCAGATGACTGTCATCTTCCTCCCTTCTCATTCAGTCCAGCAGCCCAGCCCATGACAGGATGTCTCTCACACTCAAGATGAATCTTTTTCCTTCAGTTAATCTCTAAAAATGAACTCAAAGACACACCCCAAAGTGTGCCTCACTGCTACGCTAGTGGTTTCTTCACTCAGTCACTGACAGTGAAAGTTCACCATCACACAACTGACGTGCCAGTATTCACTGTTACCATGCCAAGCTCATCTCTGTATCCTTCCTATTTTAGTGTGTGTGCCCTATAAAAGTGGGCACCACAATCAATTCTTATTTCATCTTCCAGATCTTAAAAATGTGAAACAGAACTCGAATCAACATATGCCCAGTCAACTGAGTTATATAAAACATGCATTACCCACATATATAAATAAACAACAAATAAGAAATAACATATTGCTGCATTTCCCATAATTGTTGACAAAGTCCTAGCTAACAAGTATAGCTTCTTTCTCTTCGCATCAACTAAGTTTGTCCTTTATTCTTGTCCCTGCTTAGGATTCTTTCCCTAAAGGATCTGATATCTAAACTGTTAGCCCATTTTTATTCATTAGAAACAAAATCAATCCTCCCCAAGCAGTGCTATGTGAGGTCAAATTGGAAGAGGGCAATCTACCCAATGAAACCATTGTTTAGTCTCTTGTCAGAAGGATTTCTTCCCCTTGAAGTCTCGGGAGAAACAAGAAGGGCGTTAAAGCTGTTAGAATACAAAGATAGATAGATAGATAGATAGATAGATAGATACATAGATAGATAGATAGATAGATAGATAGATAGATAGATGACAGATAGATGAAGATATAGATAGATGAAAGGTTGATACATTTATAGATGATAGGTAGGTAGAGATATATGTGATAGATGAATGGATAGATAGATAGATAGATAGATAGATAGATAGATAGATAGATAGATAGATAGTTGAATGAATGAATGAATAAACCTTTAAAAACTGTGGAGAGTCACCCTCCATCTGCCACTTGTTTCCTGGGTCATGCTTTTGCCACTGGAAAGGTAGCTTACATTAACTGTTCACTAAAACCACCATGGCACCCTCATAAGTGCTGCTTGGCCATGGCTGATCCTGTAGAGGGTCATTTCATGTTCTGTGCATTTCAAGGTCTGGTAAGTGACAGAGTATATGAAAAGGATAGTGAGGTTTAGCAGTTCTAGCCTGGTATCTGGGTTTCTTACACTTGAAATTAGTTTCTTGGTCAAAGCAATTATGACCTTCTTTTGGATCCTATATGATACGGCATCCATAATATAGAGGTCTAGAAAGGCCAATTCATTTCAAAAGTAATTATGACAAATATGAAAAACTAATTGCACTCCATTCTGGATTGGATCCACTGCAATCAAGCTTGATGTCCATCTGATTCTCTTAGAGAAGAGTTCCACTTACCAGACCTCAGTACCGGTCTGTGCTGTTGCAAAGTGTGACATCCAGCAATGGTAACAGCCACACCATCCCTGCTGAGATAGTTCATGCTTCTGAGCCTATATACAGCTCCTTTTTCTATTTCTACAACCAGTGCTCACATGACCATTTAAGAACACGGACTTGGTGGAAACAAGAAAGTTAACAATATCCTCACAAAGAGCTATCCTGTTCATTTAATTATCAAGGCTTTGCTCTTCAGTGGATGCCCTTAGAGGAGCAATCACAAGAAACACAAACTCCCACTCTCTCTGTACCTACTTAGGGAGGCCCATCACTGAGGCTATGCACCTCTATACATCCTTGTTCCCACTTTAAACATTGATAAAACCGTGCCATGTTTTTATTTAACAGTAAAGAGAGTTTCAGAAGTCAAAAACACAGAGAAAAATATTTATTATGTCAGAAATATTTTTAAAAATTTATAAAGAAAATTTAAAATAAACTAGAAAGTAGAGTCGTTGATAACTTTAAAAACAGAACTCATCGACATAAACTCTATATTAAGTAAAATTAAATCTCATTAAAATACAAAAGCAACTTAAATATAAGGTACATAGAAATTAGCATAACAAAATAAATAGAAGAATTATATTAAGAAAATTATGAAATGTTATGGGAAGACATAAAAGAAAATTCGGGGCTGAGAGACGTCCTAAGCCAGACAACCTGAGTTCAATCTCAGGACATAAATACTGGAAGAAGCTAACCACCTCCCACAAGTTGTTCTCTGACCTCCACAAGTGTTTTGTGATATGTGCACACACACACACACACACACACACACACACACACACACACACACAGCCAATACATATAAATATTCATACATACAGTAAATACAACTAAAATTTTTCAAGTTAATAATTGTTTAAAGAAAAGAAAAAAATGGAAACTTACATTTATAATTCATTCATAAGCAGAAAATTTCACCATTCTAAAGTGATTAATTTCCATAAGAATAATTCCTATGTCTGGGCAAAACTTTAATATTTTTTAGAAGAAAAACATGATTTTTCTTGGAACTAAACAAATAAATTCTAACATTAGTTGAAGCAGGAATTGTTTGATATTTCAAGAGTAATTCTAAAACATGAACGAGCCACAAGATACATTTTTCTATTAGACTTAAGATTTTATACAATTATAATGGGCTCCAGGCAGTGGTGGTGCACACCTTTAATCTAAGCACTGGGGAGGCAGGTGGATCTATGAGTTCAAGGCAAGCCTGATCTACAGAGGACAGCCAGGGCTGTTACACAGAAAAACTCTGTCTCCACCACTCCCCAAGAAAGATTGAAGTAAGCATAACACTAACATAGGACCTGAGAAGCAGACAGACAAAGTCAGTGAACTAGAGCCACAGACAAGTGCGTGTGGGGATTATGGTGTCCATGCACTGTGGAGATGTGTTCACAAAAGAAGATGCGGTTCAGTTGTCTTCTCGTGGGAAACAAAAGCCAGTGCACTGTTTTACATCACAAGAAGAAACAAACCCTCAGACTTTGACTGTCAAACTTAGGAAACCAATTCTGTGATGTACTTAGAAAAAATCGAGGCAAAAATCTTTAGAAAGCTGTGAAAGCAAACTTTTCTTAGAAAAGGTAGTATAAAATAAAACAGAAAAGTGGCATGCTTCATTATGGAACAATTTAAATCTCTACACTATAAATGTTTGTCACATACAAAGTTTTACATGATCCAAATTTGCACCAGATAGTGTGTGTGTGTGTGTGTAAACAAATTATTTTCCCCAGAAAGTAAAATATGTCAACAAGTCAATCTTTAGAAAATAAATGGCACAGATATTTTATACATATGAGGGCATATCAAAGACATTTTGTCTATATAAAACAAGACTGTCAACAAGTCAAGATTTTAAAGAAAAATATAACTTAATGAGAAAATATTTAATTGAATTGAACAGACCAACCCTAGAAGACAAAATAACTAATAAATATGAAAATCATACTGACTCCGGGGAACCAGGAAAACATGAACAGAAGCCCAGAGGGGCTATTCCACACGTATCAAATGGCTGGTGAAACTCAGGAAGTCCAATATGACATTTATGAGACTAATTTGAAGAGTGAAAACTTGATGCAACTGAAACATATACCTCTTCCTCCACTGAAATTCAGACCCTTGGTTTAAACCCTATAAAAATTCACAAAAGTTAATAAGAAGCCTAGAGCACCACAAATAATGCAGTACATTTGCACAACAAAATGCTATGAACCTAAAATAGGCTAATGGTTTTTATGTATATCCACAATATTAAATCATAATTGTGGGGAGACACACCAATGAATGCATGAGATTTCTTAAAGCACAAAGGAGTGTAGGAACAATAAGTTCCTGTGAGCCACATTAGGGGAGAGATTTAAAAGTGAAATTGTGGAGCAGAGGAAGCAGATTATGACTGGTGTTCTAGAAATATAGTAGTTAATGTAATAATGAGATCTTTTTATTGATTCTGGATGTAGGGTAAATGGGTTTCCAGTATTCACTTTTGATAAACAAAAATGTATGTAAGTCATCTTCTGGGAAATTTATTAATGGAGACAACAGAAATAAGATAGGTTGTAGGAAACAAGGAGGACCCTAAGAGAGACATATGAATCACCTTGGGAAGAGGAAACAGAGGAGCGCTCCATGAGTAAACTGGGGGTAAGGGGGGCAATAGAGGGGAGGGGAGGGGGGATGAGAACATGAGGGAACAGGGTGGTCGAGCTGGGGGAGGGACGGAGTGGGAGAGAAATGAAAAAGATATCTTGATAGAGTGAGACATTATGGAGTAACGGAGAAACTTGGTGCTAGGGAAATTCACAGGAATCCACAAGGATGACTCCAGAATAGACTACTAACAATAGTGGAGAGGGTGCCTGAACTGGCCCACCCTGGTAATCAGATTGGTAAATACCCTGTCATCATAGAGCCTTCATCCAGTACTTGATAGAAGCAGATGCAGAGATCCACAGCCAAGCCCCAGGCCAAGCTCCAGGATTCCAGTTGGAGAGAGGGAAGAGGGATTCTATGAGCAAGGGGTTCAAGATCATGATGGGGAAATCTACAGAGATTTACCCAGTTATCCAAGCTCATAGGAACTCACAAACTTTAGATTAACAGCTGTAGAACCTGCATGGGACTAGACCCTCTACATACGGGGAGACAGTTGTGTAGCTGGTTCTGTTTGAGGGGCCCCTGTCAGTGTGATCAGGTTCTATCCCTGGTGCATGAGCTGGCTTTCTGGATCCCATTACTTATGGTCGGATACCTTGTTCACCCTTGACAGAGGGGAGGGGCTTGGTCCTGCCTCAACTGAATGTACCAGGTTTTGCTGTCCCCCCATGGGAGAATTTATCATTTTGGAGGAGGGGAGGAGGGGTGTAGGGAGGGGTTAGGCAGGGGGTAGGAGGGAGTGGGGGGAGGAATAAGAAGGGGATCTGTGGTTGGTATGTAACAGGAATTTTTAAAATTTTTAAATAAAAAAAAAAGAATTAGGACAGGTTGTAAAATAAAACTTTGAGTGACAGAGAGGCAATGGGTTTATTTTTCAGATGATTAATGCTAAGCAATATTCCTGAGAAACTGAGAACAATTCAAAGGAGAATCTTATGATTCAAGTGAGAGAATGACTAGCTAATTACAGGTACTACTGAAAAGCAAGAGAGAAAGGAGTTCAATGTGGCAGTAAAGTCACTGATGGAGAAATGCTTTGTATACCAAAAACAGAAAGAAAATACGGGTCAGATTTGTACAGTTTGAAAAATCATGTTGGGAGTTTGTTGGTAGATTTTGAGAGACAAGCCTGCATAGAGTCTTTGTTTCCAGTGAAAGTGGGAGCTGCTGGAATCTTCTATTTCTGCCTCTGAAATTGAGTCTGGTGGGAGAAGTGGACTTCACAGAATTCCCAGTTGAAATATAATATGCTGGGGTGCTTGTTAGACAGGGGAACATACAAAAGAAGCATTAATGGCCTTACACTGCTCTCCCCTCTGAGGTCACATTTACACCTCTGTGTAGGCGATTGTTGACTTCGTGTACTGTAACATTTCCCTCTTGAAGATGGGTACTTCTAGAAAACAAAGTCTTAAGAGGGAATTGAGGGAGCAGCTTTGTTATGGCAAAAGACCAGCTTTAGCTCCCTTAGAAACTTATTCTAAGAGAAATGTAAGATAGACACCCAAACAACTTGGAAGATGTGAAGTGAGGTACAACTTACTTTTAGAATTTATGGTCCTAGAAGCACACACCTGAGAGATGAACACCAGCTGTCACACAGTATATATTAAGAGGGCTTCCATGTCAAAAATGATAAAGCAATTCATATCTGATGGCATCAATTTTCAGTGTGAAATATGAATCTAGGTCATCAGCAGAGAGTGATGAGGAAAGTGTGTGAGAAGGGAATTAGATTTGAGGTGCTTATCCTGAACTATGATAAAAAGAATGGTTAGAGACACCCAGACAAGGTCCTAGGGAATTCTTCTTTCAACTTAGTGACCATGCAAAAAAGCAGAGCCTGTTATGTTTGTAAACTCCCTCAGATGAAGTCGGGTACCTCTGTGACGACCATTAAGGAAAAGGATGAACAATTTCAACTGGAAATGGAATTTTGAACAAAAGCTAAGAAAATAATAAAACAACACATAGTATGCATGGACCCAATAAGGTCACAATCTCCTGTAGAAATGGCAGATGTTTGAAAGAATAAAAAGAGGACCAGAAAAGAGAGACACCTGAGGGTGAAGTGATACACCTTGGGAACATAGGAAAGAAAAAGAGGAGGAGACAGGGATATTTAAGCCCTTTGAGAGAGAGAATAGACAGGTTTCCCAAGGGACTGCAGGAGGAATGTGGTCCTCCTAATACTCATGTCAGCCCTGATCAGACCTACAGATTCCAGAACCAAAAGATAGCCATTCCTTGTGGTCTCAAGCTACTGACTTCATGGTGATTTACTATGGGTGCAACAGGACATTAATGTCACGTGCTACTAATATTTAAATCATTGGAGTTCTGAAACTTCTTTGAAAGAATAACCCACGAGTTGAAGGAAATCCAGAAGTATACAACTCTTCAATCCACAGTTCCCAACATGATACGAAAAGATCTACTTAAACTTAAACGAGTTTAAAGTGACTGAAATGATGATGCTTAAGAGTAAATTTCCCTTAAATTCCCCAAATGCGCTCAACTATTAGCTTCATTTCAAAATTATAGTTTTTAAAACATCTTTGCCAATTAAACAAATATGCCTCCATATGTCTGTGAGCTGTGCATAATAGTATACCATCTTTTATTGATTTAAAAAGCTCACATTCTCATTTAGCATCTCTGCTATTAGAATGAATTTTATAATTAGTGACATATTGTACATAGTGAAATGTGATGGATCAAAGAAAAAAGTACCTAAAGACTTTACTAGTTTCTTAAAAAGAATTCCTCTTACTTAACTGCTTGTGGAGCCAGGTGGAAAGGTGAACCCAGAGGCAAGCCAGTTTTACAAAACGTAAAGCCTTATTATTTGGGAGTCATTTTTAAAGTTACAAAACTAGGTGTGGACATGAGTATTTTTTAAAGAATGAAATTGCAAGCTATAGGCTTTTCAAAAGTGAAATAATACCACAAACACTAGAGAACCCAGAAATTAGAGAAAATGTTTGGTTACAAAGCTGTGTGGCATCTCTTCATGAGGCTTGTTTCCTATGCATTTTGAACACATACCACACACATAACACATTGGTTATATCTTCACAAGACAACAATTTTGCAATATTGTTTCGATAGAAAGAAGGGCTTGGGTTGTAGTGCCTGTGGCTAGCATAGAGAAAGATAATTTAATCTTTTCTTTGCAATGGCTGACTGAATTTAATTTTTCTTTGTTATTAATAGTCTACAAACTTTATTTTTAGCTTCACAATGAATTACTGGCAACGTCGGGTAAACTGTAAAGACTGTGATTAAGTAGTATTTTATAGAGGACATTTTTAAAAGAGTCCTCAGATTTGGAAGACTAATTTTTTTCTAAGCCAATAATATCTGTTATAAACCTTACTCTTTCCTCTATCATTGGCTTATTTCCAGGGACAGACACCTTCCAAGTAGGAACAGTGTCCACCCAGTAAGTACTCAGACCCTCTACCTCTGTTACATATATCTACATATATAGTGGGCCAGTTACATTATACAGGGAAGTCTGAGAACCTTATAATTTTAAACTAAGCTCAAACAAAATGGTCTCTAATTTAAATTGCCATTAGTCGGATTCTCCAAATAGCTGCAGCCACTGGACATGGGCCAAGACCTGAGCAGGTGGGAACATGGAAACACAGTAGAAAAAGCCTATGGCCTTAGTCTACTGTAATTAACAATTCCAATATTGTAATAATTCTGAAAACAAATAATTAAGGAAATAAATTACTAGGGCCCATTTCAATTCCTTAAAATAGGTACATTGAAAGGGTACACCGACTGTCATTGCCTACTAAACAAATCTCACTGGTAGAGATAGAGAAATTACAGACTGGCAAAGGCAGAAGCAGAGACACAAAGAAGTACTCAAATAAAAAAACTATACATTGGAATAGGAACTCTAAAGCAAAATAGATTAGAAGAGCAATAAACATAGCCATGATAATAAAGCAATCGCTGAGAGTAAGTTTTAGCTTTTAGGAAAATGAAAATATATTTTCCCTGTTCCCTGACTCTATTGCCCAAATCCCTGGGTATTACATATATAAAACAAATACAAGGTAACATCCTTGAGAAGTGAAGGCCTACAGTCAGATGAGAAATAACCTGAGGATCTAAGGAACAATCCATTGCAAAGTCCCTGGATTTTCCCCCCCAGTATGGTGCAGCTTGAAGATGTCAGTGCAGGCAGGCCAGAAATTCAACCACAACCTTTTCTCTTTGCTTAAGTAGTAAAGAGAAGAGTCAGGCTAGTGAGTCCGAACTATGATGGAAAAACAAAGAATGTGTCATATTCCCACTCAGACCTGAAAAAAAAAAAAAAGCTGAGTAGGAAGATTGGAAGGCCACCTCAATAGTCTGCATAAAAATATTCAATGCTTCCATGGGATAGAGCAGATCATGCTGGAGGGAGCCAGGGCTTCTCCAAAAGCATCTGGCCTCATCATCTCCCACAGTGTTCCTGGAGACAAGTGAGAAGCCTGAAGTCCATCCCCATCTAGAATTACCAAAGGTCTTCCATCATTTCAGGCTGACACATAAGACCAATGAGAAGTCAGGAGCTGGACCACCTCCCGGAGGTCTGTGGAAATGCTCAAATGGTATCAGCGGAGGCCAAATGGGGAGGAGTGACAAGAGACCCCCCCCAACCCAGACAGAATGGTAAGTGATAACCCAACAGTGATAAGCCCCTGTCAATTTGGTATCAGCAAAGAAAAACTAGAGAATTTAGACTCCTACCATAACTAGGCACTAATAAAGCAGGGCCCACTTCCTATGTGGAAGGGATAGTTGTAGACGAATTTCTAAACAGTCTTATTAAATAAGAAACGCAGAGCCAAATACAGGGGTGAAAGCCGTAGAGATCAGAGAAATAGGAATAGCCACCAGCTAGCCTTAGCTCACCATGCCACCATAGCTTCCCAAGAGAACCAGCTTCTTCCTGTCTAACCTGCATCATTATTGCCTTGCTGTTCTGCCTTCTCATTGGCTCTTAGCCCAGCCACCTCACTTCCTTGGCACTGCCTGTCTGTACACAATTCCAGGTCTCTATGGTTGGTACTGGGATTAAAGACGTGGGTCACCACCCTTGACTGTGTCCTTGACCACACAGAGACTCTGCCTGCCATGTGATCAGATTAAGGGTGTGTGCTACCACCGCCTGACTTTTGTTTATGGCTGGCTATCTATGTCCTCTGATCTCCAGGAAAACTTTATTAACATACAAATAAAATATCACCACATTTCAGCACAAATAAAATATCACCACAGATGGTAGAAGCCAGCTAAAGGAAAATTAATAAAATCCACAGCCTCACAAAATAATGAAAATTGCCAGGTTTTGATACAAAAATATTCCATCAAAAAACATGGAAAGTATGACTCTTCCCAAAACACTATAGACACCAATTTTAAGACAATAGTAATCCTGGAATTGGTGGACAAGTAAACATCATAAAAATAATTCAGTGCAGAGTTATAATAGACCTACATCAGTTGAGAGAAACAGAGACAGAAACACTCAACAAAACAACAGAACATGTAAAAATATCTACAGAAATTTTTGATTATATGGGATAACTTTGTTTTTAAAAACAGCAAATAGTTTCAACAGAAGAATGGAAAAGGCAAAGTAAAAAGAATTTTGGAGCTAAAATAAGAAGAATCTGGTTAATACTAGACTGGTTATAGTTAGATAATCAGAGATCCAGAGAACTACAACAGAAAATGCTCCCAACCTCCTTAGTAAGACAAAGGGAGAGGGATGGTGTTGGGACAGTATTAGGATAAATATTAGGTAAAAAAAAAAAATCAGTTTTGCCTAAAGAAGTTGTGCATATCCCAAACAGAATACATAAACTATGTTATATTAACATTCAATTTCTGTTCTAATAACTTATCAGAAGACTTTTAAAAATGCGGTAGATCAGGCATCCTAAAACTTACAAACCCATCAATGCTGCTTAATCAAGGCAGCTGTGCTCCTTCTGAAGCTCCATGGGACACTCTGTTTCCCTGTCCTTTCAGCTCACAGCAGCTGCCACTTCCATGTTTCTCTCTCCCAGACCTTGTTCCTCTATCCTCTGCCCTCCCTCTCACTCTTTCCTTCATGTTTTCCACATCCTCCTGTCTACTAGCATCTGCTACCTCCTTCCCTGTCTCTGACACTCCGAGGACAACTCTTGTCATTGTCGTGGTTCTGCCCAGACAAACCCCGTTAATCTTCCTTTCTGGAGATTCTTAAACACGTCTGCAAAGCTGTTCGTCACATTCTGATTTCAGTGAATTGGATGTAGACAGCAGAGAGGGGTGTTCTTCAGTCTACAGCTCATAGAACAAAGCAAACACACATACAGCAACCACAACAAACCACTAGCAAAATACCCTGGAAATGAGAAAAATGACCTCTTCACACACAGGAAAAGCAAATGGAATGTTACCTTATTTCTCGTAAGAAAACAGAGAGTAAAAAGAAATTAGATTATATATTTTTTGCTAACCAAAGAAAAACAACCCAGAATTCTATATATGGTAAATTAAAAATAAACAAATGCGGCCGGGCGGTGGTGGCACACGCCTTTAATCCCAGCACTTGGGAGGCAGAGCCAGGCGGATCTCTGTGAGTTCAAGGCCAACCTAGTCTACAGAGCGAGATCCAGGGAAGGCACAAAGCTACACAGAGAAACCCTGTCTCGAAAAACCAAAAATAAATAAATAAATAAATAAATAAATAAATAAATAAATAAACAAATGCTTTGAAACTGGTTGGGAAAATGGCTCAAGAATTAAAGCACTTTCCATGTCAAGAAGAGCTCAGATCTCAGTACTCACTCATGTACATGGTGGGGGGGGGGGGCTGCAGGGGAGGGGGGACAGGTCTCATCTGTAGTTCCAGGTTTGCAAGACAGAGATTGAGGATCCCCAAAGCAAACTGCCAGGTGAGATTAGCCAGATCCTGCCTCCAAGAATTAGGATGAAGAACTATCATAGACTATTCCAAATATCAATATCAATATCACACACACACACACACACACACACACACACACACACACACACACACGAACACCTACATACACAATGGAGCATTGACCAATCAGGCATATTTAGTGGCTTAATCTCCAGCACTGAAAAGCAAAAGGACACTTCAGATGAGCAAAAAGTTATGAAAATTTGTGCACAAATCACTTCCCTTTAACAAGACACTTCATATGACTGAGAGCCATGTCAACACAAACACCCCCAAAATGAGCCAGCTCCAAGTGAAATTAAAAGTCACATGGTGACTCACAAGAAATATTGAAAAAGAGAGGAAAAGACAGAGAAGGTAATAAACATGAAGAAAATGAAATTCATATCCTCTAGTGTATTGCAAACTATATTCAATGCAAATATTCCAGTGCGCCAATTAGAAATAATTCGGAGACTCCACAATCTGCCTCAAATACAATAATAGCACAGCAGGTTGACAGACATAAAATTTAAAAAAAAAAACCTAGAACATGGGGAATTTCATTGATATACTTTGAATGACTACATATTAGCTGTATTGCTATCAAATACTTAGGAACAAATAAAATTATAGAGGCAGATTGACTTAGAGAGTAGGGACAGGATCAACATTCTGAGATGTAGCATTTTTAAACACGCATGCACCAAACAACAGAGCTAAGACACGTGGTATTATGATAGAATACAGAGAAGGACTAGCCAAATCAAAAGTATACTGGAGACATAAAATGTCACCTCCTCATGCTGGAGAAATGGCTCAGCAGTTAAGACCACTGACTGTGCTTCTTGAGGATCTGGATTCTATTCCCAGTGTTCACCTGGTGGCGCACAACTATCTCAGACTCTAGTTCCAGGGGATATTACACCCTTTTCTGGCCTTCCCAGGTATAAGACATGTATGTAATGCACAGACCTACATACAAACTTTTATATACTTAAACAGACAAGACAATAAAATAAATTTTAAAATGCCTCTCTCAATCATTGGCAATACTATAAATAATATATGTAGGAATACATAAAATTTCAACAACACCAGGAGACAAGGTACCCAGGACTTTTAAAGGGCATCTGTTAAGTGCATTTTCTAAACATGTGAAATCAAATTAATAATCAATAGGACAGGGACTTCAAAACACAAAAATTCTAAGAAACCTATTGGTCTTAAAGAAATACCCTGTAGAGGACCAGGAAGGCTATGTGATAATTTCTTCTGAAGAGGACAAGAATGTTTTACCCATGAACTCTCAACCATGGTTGCCAGCACAAAAACTACATGAGTAAACAGGCAGGCCAACATGGACGGGGGAATGTTTCACAAGGCCCCACCCTAGAGAAGGACCTGAAGACATCCAAGTGTTGCTTAGAGTTGAAGAACCAGCTCTCTTTCCACCCAACTTCAGGAAAAGGAACCCATTTTGGAGGGTTCAGCCCAAAACGCATGCAAATAAAGACAATATTGATTGACCTTAGTAAGTTGCAGTATATATTAAGCAATCATAAATTCGAGAGGAGTGTCGAGGGGACACAGGAGAAGATGGGGACAGGGTGGAAACGATCACTTCCCACAACAACAAAACAGTATCTGATAGAAATGAGACATACATCTGTATGTGAAAGTAAAATCGAAATTTACAAAAATTTGTAGGATAGAGCCAACACAATGCTAAGAGAGATTTTCCAGCAGTAAATACATTAACCAGGAAGGACAAATCCACAAGCCAATAAGCAGGTCCTAGAAACAAACCAAGGAAAGAACAAAGCATGCTCCAAACAAAGAGAGGAAATAACAGAAAAACCAAAATAAGTGAAATTAGAGAGTGTTACAATAAGCCTTGATTTCTCTCCCTAGTAGAAAGCTCTTTATCCACCTTTTCCTGCTTTATTTGTTGATGGTGATATTGCTGCCTTTGTGTTTTGTTTAAGGATTGAAAGAACAGCTATCCTAATTTAGATTTCTAGTTTAAAGTTTTGAAGTTCTGAAATCCTGGCCAAGGAAGGCAATTAATCTCACATGGGAAGAAAGCTTAATTTGGCTAACTGTAAACTTTGTCCTCCTCTAATAAGTTCAACTGCTTAGTCAAAAATGCACAGGGAAGTTAAGCAAATGTAAACTGTAAGAAAGCTAATCTAGTCTTCTTTTCAGGTCTCAGATTTAAAAGTTTTACATAGACATGAAAATAAAGTACCAGTGGCTACACACAGCATAGGGGAAAGGAAAAATAGTCTATCCAAGTTTAAAGTCTTTAACAGTCTTAATTTACATGTTCCTGGATTA